>NC_041380.1:313508264-313518543 GCF_002162155.2 Triticum dicoccoides | reverse complement strand
CCCTGACCTAATTCTGCCTCCTATATATTCACATATATTCCCATCCACCAGAGGCATCCATGAAAACACTTTTCCACCGCCGCAACCTTCTGTACCTGTGAGATCCCATCTAGGGGCCTTTTCTGGCATCCTGCCAGAGGGGGATTCGATCACGGAGGGCATCTACATCAACTCCACTGCCCTTCCGATGAAGCGTGAGTAGTTTACATCAGACCTACGGGTCCATATCTAGTAGCTACATGGCTTCTTCTCTCTCTTTGATTCTCAATACCATGTTCTCCTCGGTGTTCTTGGATATCTATCCGATGTAATCTTCTTTTGCGGTGTGTTTGTCAAGATCCGATGAATTGTGGATTTATGATCAGCTTATCAGTGAATATTATTTGAATCTTTGCTACTTCTTGAGCTTGCGTTGGTTTTTTCCTTGAAGAGGAAAGGGTGATGCAGCAAAGTAGAGTAAGTATTTCCCTTAGTTTTGAGAACCAAGGTATCAATCCAGTAGGAGACAACGCACAAGTCACCGAATACCTGCACAAACAAACAACAACTTGCACCCAACGCGATAAAGGGATTCTCAATCCCTTCACGGTTACTTGCAAAGGTGAGATATGATAGAGATAGATAAACGGTAAAGTAAATATTTTTGGTATTTTTGGTTTATAGATCGAAAAGTAAAAGATTGCAAAATAGTAGATCGGAAACTAATATGGTGGAAACTAGAACTTGTATGATGGAAAGTAGAACTTGTATGATGGAAAATAGAACTTGTATGATGGAAAATAGACCCAGGGGCCATAGGTTTCACTAGAGGCTTCTCTTAAGATAGAAAATATTATGGTGGGTGAACAAATTACTACCGAGCAATTTATAGAAAAGCGCAAAGTTATGACGATATCTAAGGCAATGATCATGAATATAGGCATGTCGTCCGTGTCAAGTAGACCAAAACGATTCTGCATCTACTACTATTACTCCACACATCGACTGTTGTCCAGCATGCATCTAGAGTATTAAGTTCATAAATAACGGAGTAACACATTAAGCAAGATGACATGATGTAGAGGAATTAACTCAAGCAATATGATGAAAACCCCATCTTTTTATCCTCGATGGCAACAATACAATACATGCCTTGTTGCCCCTACTGTCACTGGGAAAGGACACCACAAGATTGAACCCAAAGCTAAGCACTTCTGCCATTGTAAGAAAAACCAATCTAGTTGGCCAAACCAAATCGATAGTTCGAAGAGACTTGCAAAGATATCAAATCATGCATATAAGAATTCAGAGAATATTCAAATAATATTCATAGATAAGCTGATCATAAATCCACAATTCATTGGATCTCGGCAAACAAACCGCAAAAAAGTATTACATCGAATATATCTCCAAGAACATCGAGGAGAACATGGTATTGATAATCAAAGAGAGAGAAGAAGCCATCTAGCTACTAGCTATGGACCTGTAGGTCTGTGGTAAACTACTCACGCTTCATCAGAAGGGCAATGGTGTTAACGTAGAAGCCCTCCGTGATCGAATCCCCCTCCAACAAGACGCTGGAAAAGGCCCCTATATGGGATCTCACGGGTACAGGAGGTTGCGGCGGTGGAAATTTTTTTGTGTGGCCCTCTCTATTGGCTTTGGAATATATGAGAATATATAGGCGAAGAAAGTAGGTCGGTGGAGTCACGAGGGGCCCACAAGGGTGGGGGTGTGCCCTACCCCCCTGGGCACGCCCTCCGTCCTTGTGGCCACCTCGTGGCTTCTCTGACTTGCCTCCAAGTCCTCTGGATGTCTTCTGGTCTAAGAAAAATCATCGCAAAAGTTTTATTTCGTTTGGACTCCATTTGGTATTCCTTTTCTGCGAAACTCTAAAACAAGGAAAAAATAGAAACTGGCACTGGGCTCTAGGTTAATAGGTTAGTCCCAAAATAATATAAAACATCATATTAATGCATATAAAACATCCAAAACAGATAATATAATAGCATGGAACAATCAAAAATTATAGATACGTTGGAGACGTATCAAGCATCCCCAAGCTTAATTCATGCTCGTCCTCAAGTATGAAAATGATAAAAACAGAATTTTTGATGTGGAATGCTACCTAACATATTTATCCATGTAATTTCTTTTATTGTGGCATGAATGTTCAGATCCGTATGATTCAAAACAGAAGTTTAATATTGACATAAAAACAATAATAGTTCAAGCATACTAAGAAGGCAATTATGTCTTCTCATAATAACATAACCAAAGAAAGCTTATCCCTACAAAATCATATAGTCTGGCTATGCACCATCTTCATCACACAAATTATTTAAATCATGCACAACCCCAATGACAAGCCAAGCAATTGTTTCATACTTTTGATGTTCTCAAATTTTTTCAAGTTTCGCACAATACATGAGCGTGAGCCATGGATATAGCACTATAGGTCGAATAGATGGTGGTTGTGGAGAAGACAAAAAGAAGGAGATAGTCCCACATCAACTAGGCGTATCAACGGGCTATGGAGATGCCCATCAATAGATATTGATGTGAGTGAGTAGGGATTGCCATGCAACAGAAGCACTAGGGCTATAAGTTTATGGAAGCTCAAAATGAAACTAAGTGGGTGTGCATCCAACTTGCTTGCTCACGAAGACCTAGGGCAATTTGAGGAAGCCCATCATTGGAATATACAAGCCAAGTTCTATAATGAAAAATTCCCACTAGTAAATGAAAATGACAATATAGGAGACTCTCTATCATGAAGATCATGGTGCTACTTTGAAGCACAAGTGTGGTAAAGGATAGTAGCATTGACCCTTCTCTATTTTCTCTCATTTTTTATTTGGGCCTTCTCTCATTTTTTGGCCTCTTTTTTCTTTTCTTTTTTTTCGTCCGGAGTCTCATCCCGACTTGTGGGGGAATCATAGTCTCCATCATCCTTTCCTCACATGGCACAATGCTCTAGTAATGAAGATCATCACACTTTTATTTACTTAAAACTCGATACTCTATGTGGATGCCTCCGGTGGTGTACCGGGATGTGCAATGAATCAAGAGTGACATGTATGAAAGAATTATGAACAGTGGCGTTGCCACAAATACGATGTCAACTACATGATCATGCAAAGCAATATGACAGTGATGGAGCGTGTCATAATAAACGAAACGGTGGAAAGTTGCATGGCAATATATCTCGGAATGGCTATGGAAATGCCATAATAGGTAGATATGGTGGCTGTTTTGAGGAAGGTATATGGTGCGTTTATGGTACCGGCGAAAGTTGTGCGGCACTAGAGAGGCTAGCAATGGTGGAAGGGTGAGAGTGCATATAATCCATGTACTCAACATTATTCATAAAGAACTCATATACTTATTGCAAAAATCTATTAGTTATCGAAACAAAGTACTACGCGCATGCTCCCAGGGGGGTAGATTGGTAGGAAAAGACCATCGCTCGTCCCCGACCGCCACTCATAAGGATGACAATCAACAAATAAATCATGTTCCGACTTCATCACATAACGGTTCACCATACATGCATGCTACGGGAATCACAAACTTTAACACAAGTATTTCTCAAATTCACAATTACTTACTAGCATGACTTTAATATCACCATCTTCATATCTCAAAACAATCATAAGGAATCAAACTTCTCATAGTATTCAATGCAGTTTATATGAAAGTTTTTATTATATCCCTCTTGGATGCCTATCATATTACTAAATTTATAACCAAAGCAAATTACCATGCAATTTAGAGACACTCAAAATAATATAAGTGAAGCACGAGAGTTCATCAATTTCTATAAAATAAAGCCACCGTCGTTCTCTAAAAGGTATAAGTGAAGCACCAGAGCAATATTGCCTAGCTCAAAAGATATAAGTGAAGCACATAGAGTATTCTAATGAATCATGATTCATGCGTGTCTCTCTCAAAAGGTGTGTATGATGCGGCTTGAAGCTACATCGGTATTTCCCCAAAGAGGAAGGGATGATGCAGCACAACGATGGTAGGTATTTCCCTCAGTGATGAAACCAAGGTTATCGAACCAGTAGGAGAACCAAGCAACAATACATAAACGGCACCTGCACACAAATAACAAATACTCGCAACCCAACGTATTAAAGGGGTTGTCAATCCCTTTCGGGTGACGGCGCCAGAAATTGGCAAACGGACGTGAATAAATTATAGTAGATTGATAGATCGAACGCCAAATAAAATAAATAAGAATAAATTGCAGCAAGGTATTTTTGTATTTTTGGGTTTAATAGATCTGAAAATAAAAGCAAAAGAAAATAGATCGCAAAGGCAAATAATATGAGAAAGAGACCTAGGGGCCATACGTTTCACTAGTGGCTTCTCCCAAGAAAAACAGCAAACGGTGGGTAAACAAATTATTGTTGGGCAATTGATAGAACTTCAAATAATCATGAAGATATCCAGACAATGATCATTATATAGGCATCACGTCCAAGATTAGTAGACCGACTCCTGCATGCATCTACTACTATTACTCCACACATCGACCACTATCCAGCATGCATCTAGTGTATTAAGTTCATGGAGAAAAGGAGTAATGCAATAAGAACGATGACATGATGTAGACAAGATCTATTTATGTACAAATAGACCCCATCGTTTTATCCTTAGTAGCAACAATACATATGTGTCGGTTGCCCTTCTATCACTGGGATCAAGCACCGTAAGATCGAACCCACTACAAAGCACCTCTTCCCATTGCAAGATAAATAGATCAAGTTGGCCAAACAAAACCCAAATATCGGAGAAGAAATATGAGGCTATAAGCAATCATGCATATAAGAGATCAAAGAAACTCAAATAACTTTCATGGATAAAAAGAGATAGATCTGATCATAAACTCAAAGTTCATCGGATCCCAACAAACACACCGCAAAAAGAGTTACATCATATGGATCTCCAAGAGACCATTGTGTTGAGAATCAAACGAGAGAGAGGAAGTCATCTAGCTACTAATTACAGACCCGAAGGTCTACAAAGAAGTACTCACGCATCATTGGAGAGGCACCAATGGAAGTGGTGAACCCCTCCGTGAAGGTGTCTAGATTGAATCTGGTGGTTCTGGACTCTGTGGCGTCTGGAATTGATTTTCGTCGACTCCCCTAGGGTTTCTAGAATATTTGGGTATTTATAGAGTAAAGAGGTGGTCTGGGGGGCACCCGAGGTGGGCACAACCCACCAGGGCACGCCTGGGCCTCCAGATGACCCTGGTGGGTTGTGCTCCCCTCGGAGCAGCCCCAGGTGCTTCTTCGGCCCATTGGTTATCTTCTGGTCCAAAAAATCCACAAAAAGTTTCGTGGCATTTGGACTCCGTTTGGTATTGATTTTCTGCGATGTAAAAAACATGCAGAAAACAACAACTGGCACTTGGCACTATGTCAATAGGTTAGTACCAAAAAATGATATGAAATGATTATAAAACATCCAAGATTAATAATATAATAGCATGGAACAATCAAAAATTATAGATACATTGGAGACGTATCAGTGTACAGCAAGGATGATTGTGGAAAACTAAAAAGCAAAGACTCAAGTCATACAAGATGCTCCAAGCAAAACACATATCATTGGTGAATAAAAATATAGCCTCAAGTAAAGTTACCGCTAGACGAAGACGAAAGAGGGGATGCCTTTCAGGGCATCCCCAAGCTTAGGCTCTTGGTTGTCCTTGAATATTACCTTGGGGTGTCTTGGGCATCCCCAAGCTTAGGCTCTTGCCACTCCTTATTCCATAGTCCATCAAATCCTTACCCAAAACTTGAAAACTTCACAACACAAAACTCAACAGAAAATCTCATAAGCTCCGTTAGTATAAGAAAATAAATCACCACTTTTGGTACTGTTGTGAACTTATTTTTTGTTTATATTGGTATAATATCTACTGTATTCCAAATTTTCCATTGTTCATACCCCCCGACCCTAGCCATAAACTCGTCAAAATAATCAAACAACACAAAGAAAATAGAATCTGTCAAAAAACAGAACAGTCTGTAGCAATCTGGAGATTTCGAGTACTTCTGTAATACCAAAAATTCTGAAAAAAGGGAAACCTAAGCAATTTGTTTATTATTATTCTAAAAAAGAATCAATATTTTATCGCGTTTATGCTAAAAATGAAAATTAATCACCTGGGCATAAAAGTTTCTGTTTTTCAACAAGATCAAATCAACTATCACCGTAAGCTATCCCAAAGGTTTTACTTGGCACAAACACTAATTAAAACATAAAAACTACATCTAAACAGAGGCTAGATAAATTATTTAATGCAAAACAGAACCTAAAAAGCAAGAACAAAAATAAAAAAATGGGTTGCCTCCCAACAAGCGCTATTGTTTAACGCCCCTAGCTAGGCATAAAAACACGAATAGATCTAGGTATTGTCATCTTCCCCCTTTTAGAAGCAAAGAGAGAATTTATTATCAATGTCATTTATCTTTTCATTTTGTGAAAGCACATGGCCATTAATAGTGGAAGAAAGATTAAGCACGTTACAAAAATTTACATCTAGACTAGCCTTCATCTCTTTGATTATTTCATTTTGATAAAAGCACATAGGAGCAGTTGATTAAACATTTTCTCCCTTGGGGTGCCAAAATATGGTTTTCATCTTCTCATAAGTATCGATGGCATCCCCTCCAAGAAAACCATTTTCAAATATAGAATCCCAAACTTGCTTAAAAGAAGGAGGTAAACCAACATAAAAGCTCTTCAAGTATATCTCAATCTGATATTGAGGCACATAGCTAGCTCATATTCTCAACAGCCGATCCCGGGCATCTTTTAAAGATTCATCAAGCAAATAACAAAAAATCCGGGGATCATCTTCATCAAAATTGATGAAATTTTCCTTAACACCCCCGGTAAGTCTTTCCGTAGCATCATTATTTATGAGCTTAGAAAGGACAGAAGGACTATCCAAAGCTTGAAAACTTGGGAGAAAACCCTTAGCCATTTTGGGGTGGGCCATAGCGATAGAAAAACAAACTTAAGCAAACGAACAGCGAGAAGAAAGGCAAATCTTTTCAAAATTCGTTTTAGAAGTGGGGGAGAGGAAAACGAGAGGCGAATGGCGAATAATGTAATGCAAGAGATAGGAGTTTATGATGGGTACTTGGTATGTCTTGACTTGGCTTAGATCTCCCCGGCAACGGCGCCAGAAATTCTTCCTGCTACTTCTTGAGGTTGCGTTGGTTTTTCCCTTGAAGAGGAAATGGTGATGCAGCAAAGTAGAGTAAGTATTTCCCTTAGTTTTGAGAACCAAGATATCAATCCAGTAGGAGACAACACACAAGTCACCGAATACCTGCACAAACAAACAACAACTTGCACCCAATGCAATAAAGGGGTTATCAATCCCTTCATAGTTACTAGCAAAGGTGAGATCTGATTGAGATAGATAAACGGTAAAGTAAATATTTTTGGTATTTTTGGTTTATAGATCGAAAAGTAAAAGATTGCAAAATAGTAGATCAGAAACTAATATGATGGAAAATAGAACTTGTATGATGGAAAGTAGAACTTGTATGATGGAAAATAGACCCGGGGGCCATAGGCTTCACTAGAGGCTTCTCTCAAGATAGAAAATATTATGGTGGGTGAACAAATTACTGCCGAGCAATTGATAGAAAAGCGCAAAGTTATGACGATATCTAAGGCAATAATCATGCATATAGGCATCACGTCCGTGTCAAGTAGACCGAAATGATTCTGCATCTACTACTATTACTCCACACATCGCCCGCTATCCAGCATGCATCTAGAGTATTAAGTTCATAAAGAACAGAGTAACGCATTAAGCAAGATGACATGATGTAGAGGAATTAACTCAAGAAATATGATGAAAACCCCATCTTTTTATCCTTGATGGCAACAATACAATATGTGTCTTACTGCCCGTACTGTCACTGGGAAATGACACCACAAGATTGAACCCAAAGCTAAGCACTTCTCCCATTGCAAGAAAAACTAATCTAGTTGGCCAAACCAAATCGATAGTTCAAAGAGACTTGCAAAGATATCAAATCATGCATTGTCGGTGTACTAGAGTAGGGGTACCCTAGTATCCCGAACTCGTGCACGGGCAGTTGCAGCACCCCGCGGCAAGGCTTGCCGGGTGACCGCCAAGACCCTCTGTGGTTCCCTTGAAGACCATTCAAGGACAAAGTACTCAAACCAAGGCCCCGACAAGAGGAGCTTGCCGGGAGGGCCAACCAAGGCCCCGGCAAGAGGATCTTGCCGGGAAGAGCCAAGGCCCCGGCAAGAGGAACTTGCCGGGAAGGCCAACCAAGGCCCCGGCAAGAGGATCTTGCCGGGAAGAGACAAGACCCCGGCAAGAGGAGCTTGCCGGGAAGGCCACTCAAGGCATACCAGCGACGCGCCTTGCGTCCCGGCAAGATCCGGCGAGCGACAAGCTTCCGGACGCGACAAGACGACGGCCGCAGCAAGGAGCTTGCCGCGGGAAACCCCCACTTCGTGCCCGCGCTCCAGCACACCTGCTAACGTGTCGCTCTGGGACTCTCCCAAGCACACGTGGCAGGAGGCCGTGCAGCTAGGGGTACGCGGTGGCGAGCGGAGATGAAGAGAAGCCCATCGTGGCAAACGGTGGCGCTCCTAACAGTCACCTTTTGCACTATTTAGGAGACTCAGACAGGCATTTAATGCCCTTGTCCCCTGCCGTCAGAGTTAGGTAGGGCGCACTGTATCCACAGTAGCGGTAGCTGCACCTACCGCATCCTTTTCCATTTTTACCCTTCTAGTCTACGTTGCCACCTGTCGGTGACCCCTTGAAAGTATAAAAGGAGGCCCAAGCGCAACGTAGAGGAGGTTCGGCCGGTTCGGCTCATTCGAGACACCAGAAACACTCCCACGCTCAGTCTAGTAGCGTCGATCGCTCCTGAGCAAAGATTCAATACACACAAACAAGCAGCAGTAGGGTTTTACGCATCCGTGCGGCCCGAAGCTGGGTAAAACCGCCCGCGTGTACTACCTCGATCCGCTCTTTGTTCAACCTCCGCCCTCACCGAACCGAAAGGGGTTCGGTCCGCCGATCCCCATAGGTGTTCGTGGATCAGTTTCCCCGACATCTTTGGCGCGCCAGGTAGGGGGCATGCTTCGCCGGCAGCTGTTCCGTCCACGTCAAGGCTCAGCTGTTCTTCATCGTCATGGCTCCTAAGAAGCGGGTGAGTAAAAGAACGGCGCCAGTGCGGCAACAGAAAAGCTAAGTCGTGCGAAACTTTAGATATTTCCTTTCTATATAAAGTTATCCGCCTCGGAGATCTTGTTCTTTGTACGGAAAACCTGTGCGCGGAGGAACCAACTCGTAGCTAGTTGCGCCCTTACTTTGTTTCGAGTCCGCTCAACAACTTAAGTGAGCTGCTAGCGCCCTTACTTTGCTTCGAGTCCGCTCAGCAACTTAAGTGAGCCGCTAGCGCCCTTACTTTGTTTCGAGCCCGCTCAACAACTTAAGTGAGCTGCAACTAGTTGCGACAAGGTTGCTTGTCGGTAGCGACCCCGCCAGCAGGCTGCTGAAGTTCCGCACTCGACGCTCGCGGCAAGGGTGCCTGCACCGGCAAGTTTCCCTAGAAAGCGTAGGGTGGACGTACAAAGAGAGGTTGAACAGGAAGATAGCATGCACTATTTATTTGAGATTTCTGCATAGACCTGTATGCCAAGGAGCCTTCTCGGGGCTAGTTGCGCTCCATGTTGCCTCGAGTCCGCTCGGCAACTTGTGCGGTTGCGCTAGAACCAAGAAGGTAAACCTTTCCGGGAGGCGATGTTCCCGAATAGCCGCTAAGGGCCCGTTCCCTCAAGCGCTGCTGGCTGGATCATACGCACCGGAAAGCATTCCAGCAGGCATAGGGAATATGTAGCAGAAGTCAAAATTCGCAAGCGAGTTAAGTGCACTTCAGATGCTAATCACTTGTCATGTTTGAACGCAGTTATGGTCCGGGGGCTGGCAACGCCCTTAGGACCAATCTTTTTGGTGTCAAGAACGACGACGTTCTTCGCCATAAGCCTTTCCGGCAACGATCTTGCCGGGAGCCGGTGTCAAGAACGACGACGTTCTTCGCCATAAGCCTTTCCGGCAACGATCTTGCCGGGAGCCGGTGTCAAGAACGATGAAGTTCTTCGCCATAAGCCTTTCCGGCAACGATCTTGCCGTGAGCCGGTGTCAAGAACGACGACGTTCTTCGCCATAAGCCTTTCCGGCAACGATCTTGCCGGGAGCCGGTGTCAAGAACGA
>NC_041380.1:313493960-313508142 GCF_002162155.2 Triticum dicoccoides | reverse complement strand
GAACGACGACGTTCTTCGCCATAAGCCTTTCCGGCAACGATCTTGCCGGGAGTCGGTGTCAAGAACGACGACGTTCTTCGCCATAAGCCTTTCCGGCAACGATCTTGTCGGGAGCCGGTGTCAAGAACGACGAAGTTCTTCGCCATAACCTTTCCGGCAACAATCTTGCCGTGAGCCGGTGTCAAGAACGACGACGTTCTTCGCCATAAGCCTTCCTGGCAACAAGCTTGCCGGAAGCCGGCATTGAGAACGTCAAAGTTCTCTGCCGAAGATAAAAGCCTTCCTGGCAACAAGCTTGCCGGAAGCCGGCATCGAGAACGTCAAAGTTCTCTGCCGAAGATAAAAGCCTTCCTGGCAACAAGTTTGCCGGAAGCCGGCATCGAGAACGTCAAAGTTCTCTGCCGAAGATAAAAGCCTTCCTGGCAGCAAGTTTGCCGGAAGCCGGCATCGAGAACGTCAAAGTTCTCTGCCGAAGATAAAAGCCTTCCTGGCCACAAGCTTGCCGGAAGCCGGCATCGAGAACGTCAAAGTTCTCTGCCGAAGATAAAAGCCTTCCTGGCCACAAGCTTGCCGGAAGCCGGCATCGAGAACGTCAAAATTCTCTGCTGGAAGATAAAAGCCCTCCCGGCAAGCCAGTATCGCTGGGGGCTGCGAGTGCCAAGAATCGTCCACGGCAAACCAGAGTTGCCGGGGGCTGCAATATCAGATAAGTCTTTTATCCCTCATCATGCATCCTCTTATGGACTGGGGAGTGCGAAACCACGATTCTTCCCGAAAACTGCCGTGCTCCCTCAACTCTAGGCCCTGGGGCTTGTTCTCGGGGCCAAGTTTGGTCGTAGTCGCGGCAGCAAAGGGATGAAACAAGGAGACCGCACCCACCTCGTTCCTACCTCCGTCAAAAGCGTGAGAAAGGTCGAGCGACGTGGGAATGCGGCAGGGCCTGTTGCCGGGAGATGAAATGTCTGTCCGAGGGATACCAAGGATTTGCTCCTTGGCGTGGGTTCAACTCACGAGACAAATAACCCGGCAAGCATCCCCTTTTCATTAAAAAACATCCCACTCAGGTACAGTCCATAGAGGATGAAAAACATGAAAGAGAGGATTACAAGTTTTAGATACAGCTAAGGCCCGAAGGCTTACAAATTAAAAAGATAAGATGCCCGTAATCCCTTTCCTGTCCCTCTCCTTAGGAGGCAGGTCAAGGAGGCGAAAAGGGCAAAAGGAGCACCTAGGCGAGCTACGGGTGCCAGAAGACACCAAGAGAACATCCCGGGGGCCGTCCGAAGGCTGGACGGCGATGGCGGCGCTGGAAGCGGGGCTCGAAGACGGGGCGGCAGGACGTCAGCACGCTGTCGAGGGCACCACGCCCTCGTACTCCGACCTGACGGCCTTGTCGCCAGACCTCTTCCCCTTCCGCAGCCTCCCTACGCCAGCCGCCCAAGGAGACGACCCCGGGGAGTTCAAGAAGCCGACGACGCGGATGATGGGGTCGCCGGTGCAGCGCAAAGCGGCGCCCGACGCCTAGTCGGACCCGCTGCTCCGCCGCCCGCTACCCTCATCGTCGTTGTCGCTCCCCTCCTCGTCGCTCTCGCTCGAGGAGGAGTCTTCGCTATCGGAGGAGCTGTCCACGCAGCACTTCGCCCGAGTGCCGAAGCACCCCAAGGCCTTGACGGAGAGGAGATCGCCCTCCATCAACTTAAAATGGAGGGTAAACCCCTCCGTCAAGCTGTGGATGCGGGCGAACGTATTCCACCCTCGATCAAGATACATCACATTAGGGGCTGGGAATGCAACGCGGACTCGCGTGCCGCTGATCCCACAGCCCCTCATGTGCAGTCTCAGTGTCTCGGGCGGGTCCAACTCCATCGCGCGCGCAAACGGAGCTGGAAGCCGGAGGCGACGACGAGGCGCCCGGCGCAGCCTGACGAAGAACTCGCAAGGGTCGTCCCCTATATGGACCGCTGTGGGGGGAGGAGCCGCCAGCGGAGGTGAAGCTGACGCGCCGCCCCGTCCGCCTCTTCCCCGAGCGCCTCGACCTCGTCCTCGACCTCGTCCGCGACCTCGCCCCCTCCCTCTTCCCCTTATGGCTGGCTCTGCCACCACGGACGCGGAAGAGGGAGAGATGCGCTGTCTGGCGGCGACCCTCGCCGCCACCGACGAAGGGCCTGGGTTCCCTTTCTCCATGGCGGATGAGAGAAAGGGGAGCAGAAGCTGAAGAAAGGAGGAGATGAGAGAGTGCGGGTTTCTGTGCTCCCCTCCCGCTCTTTATAAAGGAGCGAGGTGGGGGCTCGGCCGCCCCGCTCAGCGAATCAAGGCACGGGAAGAGCAGGGAGTCAGGGCCAACCCGCTGCCTCTGCTCGCGACGGCCCAGTTCTCCACTTCCACCGTCCGTGACCCCAAGCGCATGGAAGCCGCGTGGTGGGGATGCAGAACCAAGGCGACAGATGAGGCGGCCTCGCTCCGCCCCGTGATCGCGGAGAGTGGGCGTCCCGAAAACCGCGCACCGGCCCCGTCCAGTAAATGCACCACGCCCCCATGCCTACCTCCGTTCAGGGAGGAGGGCGTGAACCGTCCTCATCATCGTGGCCTGACGCATGCTCGAGGGGCTTAGCCCCGCGCACGCCGCCCGCGTCACCCATGACGTCGCGTTTGACGCGTGCCGTTCTGGGCATGCGCAGTGGGAGCGGAGAGATATGCGGCGTGACCTAGGCCGCGCGTGCCCGTGCACTGTTTTGGGCTTGGCCCAACAGCGCTCGGCACCGTGTATGGCCCAGGCCCGGGGGCTCCTGTCGGTGTACTAGATTAGGGGTACCCTAGTATCCCAAACTCGTGCACGGGCAGTTGCAGCACCCCGCGGCAGGCTTGCCGGGTGACCGCCAAGACCCTCCGTGGTTCCCTTGAAGACCATTCAAGGACAAAGTACTCAAACCAAGGCCCCGGCAAGAGGAGCTTGCCGGGAGGGCCAACCAAGGCCCCGGCAAGAGGATCTTGCCGGGAAGAGCCAAGGCCCCGGCAAGAGGAACTTGCCGGGAAGGCCAACCAAGGCCCCGGCAAGAGGATCTTGCCGGGAAGAGACAAGACCCCGGCAAGAGGAGCTTGCCGGGAAGGCCACTCAAGGCATACCAAGAAAAGCTTGCCGCGACGCGCCCTGCGTCCCGGCAAGATCCGGCGAGCGACAAGCTTCCGAACGCGACAAGACGACGTCCGCGGCAAGGAGCTTGCCGCGGGAAACCCCCACTTCGTGCCCGCGCTCCAGCACACCTGCTAACGTGTCGCTCTGGGACTCTCCCAAGCACACGTGGTAGGAGGCCGTGCAGCTAGGGGTACGCGGTGGCGAGCGGAGATGAAGAGAAGCCCATCATGGAAAACGGTGGTGCTCCTAACAGTCACCTTTTGCACTGTTTAGGAGACTCAGACAGGCATTTAATGCCCTTGTCCCCTATCGTCAGAGTTAGGTAGGGCGCACTATATCCACAGTAGCGGTAGCTGCACCTACCGCATCCTTTTCCATTTTTACCCTTCTAGTCTACGTTGCCACCTGTCGGTGACCCCTTGAATGTATAAAAGGAGGCCCAAGCACAACGTAGAGGAGGTTCGGCCGGTTCGGCTCATTCGAGACACCAGAAACACTCCCACGCTCAGTCTAGTAGCGTCGATCGCTCCTGAGCAAAGATTCAATACACACAAACAAGCAGCAGTAGGGTTTTACGCATCTGTGCGGCCCGAAGCTGGGTAAAACCGCCCGCGTGTACTGCCTCGATCCGTTCTTTGTTCAACCTCCGCCCTCACCGAACCGAAAGGGGTTCGGTCCGCCGATCCCCATAGGTGTTCGTGGATCAGTTTCCCCGACATGCATATAGGAATTTAGAGAAGATTCAAATAACATTCATAGATAAACTAATCATAAATAAACAATTCATTAGATCTCTGTAAACACACTGCAAAAACTATTACATCGAATAGATCTCCAAGAACATAGAGTAGAACATGGTACTGAGAATCAAAGAGAGAGAAGAAGCCATCTAGCTACTAGCTATGGACCCGTAGGTCTGTGGTAAACTACTCAAGCTTCAACGGAAGGGCAATGGTGTTGATGTAGAAGCCCTCCATGATCATATCCCCCTCCGACAGGATGCTGGAAAAGGCCCCTAGATGGGATCTCGCGGGTACAGAAGGTTGCGATGGTGGAAAAGTGTTTTTTGTGGCCCTCTCTATTGGTTTTGGATATATGAGAATATATAGGCGAAGAAACTTGGTCGGTGGAGTCACGAGGGGCCCACAAGGGAGGGGGCGCGTCCTACCCCCCTGGGCGCGCCCTCCATCCTTGTGGCCGCTTCATGGATTCTCTGACTTGCACTCAAAGTCCTCTGGATGTCTTCTGGTCCAAGAAAAATCATCGCAAAAGCATTATTCCGTTTGGACTCCATTTGGTATTCCTTTTCTGCGAAACTTTAAACAAGGGGAAAAGCAGAATCTGGCACTAGGCTCTAGGTTAATAGGCTAGTCCCAAAAATAATAGAAAATAGCATATTAATGCATATAAAACACCCAAAACAGATAATATAATAGCATGGAACAATAAAAAATTATAGATACGTTGGAGACGTATCAATTTTCTCTGAATTGTTATATGCATGATTTGATATCTTTGTAATTCTCTTTGAACTATCGGTTTAGTTTGGCCAACTAGATTGGTTTTTCTTGAAATGGGAGAAGTACTTAGCTTTGGGTTCAATCTTGTGGTGTCCTCTACAAGTGACAGTAGGGGCAGCGAGGCATGTATTGTATTGTTGCCATCGAGGATAAAAATATGGGTTTTGCATCATATTGCTTGAGTATATTCCTCTACATCATGTTTGATACGTCTCCGTCGTATCTATAATTTTTGACTGTTCCATGCCAATATTCTACAACTTTCATATACTTTTGGCAACCTTTTATACTATTTTTGGGACTAACATATTGATCCAGTGCCCAGTGTCAGTTCCTGTTTGTTGCATGTTTTTTGTTTCGCATAATATCTATATCAAACGGAGTCCAAACGGGATAAAAACTGACGGAGATTTTTTTGGAATATATATGATTTTTGGGAAGAAAAATCCACGCGAGACGATGCCCGAGGGGGCCACGAGGCAGGGGGTGCGCCCCTGACCCTCGTGGCCACCCCGTAAGGCGGTAGGTGCCCTTCTTTCGCCGTAAGAAAGCTAATATCCGGATAGAGATCGTGTTAAAATTTCAACCCAATCAGAGTTACAGATCTCCGGGAATTTAAGAAACGGTGAAAGGGTAGAATCTGAGAACACAGAAACAGAGTGAGACAGAGAGACAGATCCAATCTCGGAGGGGCTCTCGCCCCTCCACGCCATGGAGTCCATGGACCAGAGGGGAAACCCTTCTCCCATCTAGGGAGGAGGTCAAGGAAGAAGAAGAATGAGGGGGGCTCTCTCCCCCTCGCTTTCGGTGGCACCGGAGTGCCACCGGGGACCATCATCATCACTGCAATCTTCACCAACAACTTCATCGCCATCATCACCAACTCTTCCCCCCTCTATGCAGCGGTGTAACCTCTCTCTTCCCCACTGTAATCTCTACTTAAACATGGTGCTCAATGCTATATATTATTTCCCAATGATGTATGGCTATCCTATGATGTTTGAGTAGATCTGTTTTGTCCTATGGGCTATTTGATGATCAAGATTGGTTTGAGTTGCATGTTTTGTTATTGGTGTTGTCCTATAGTGCTCTCCGTGTTGCGCAAGCGTGAGGGATCCCCGATGTAGGGTGTTGCAATACATTCATGATTCGCTTATAGTGGGTTGCGTGTGTGACTGAAACACAAACCCGAGTAAGGGGGTTGTTGCATATGGGATAAAGAGGACTTGATGCTTTAATGCTATGGTTGGGTTTTTACCTTAATGATCTTTAGTAGTTGCGGATGCTTGCTAGAGTTCCAATCATAAGTGCATATGATCCAAGTAGATAAAGTATGTTAGCTTATACCTCTCCCTCATATGAAACTGCAATAATGATTACCGGTCTAGTTATCGATTGCCTAGGGACAAATAACTTTCTCGTAACAAAAAGCTCTTTACTAATACTAATTTAGTAGTGTCTTTATCTAAACAGCCCCTACTTTTTATTTACGTAATATTTATTATCTTGCAAACCTATCCAACAACACCTACAAAGTATTTCTAGTTTCATACTTGTTCTACGTAAAGCGAACGTCAAGCATGCATAGAGTTGTATCGGTGGTCGATAGAACTTGAGGGAATATTTGTTCTGCCTTTAGCTCCTCGTTGGGTTCGACACTCTTACTTATCGAAAACTGTTGGGATCCCCTATACTTGTGGGTTATCAAGACCTTTTTCTAGCGCCGTTGCCGGGGAGCAATAGCGTGGGGTGAATATTCTCGTGTGTGCTTGTTTGCTTTATCACTAAGTAATTCTTATTTGCTGTTCTTAGTTGTTCTCTATCTTTAGTTATGGGTATGGAACACAAAATTCCAAAAAAAATAGGTGTACTTGCTACTAATGGAGATGAGGAACCTCCTAAAACCCTCGATGCTCAATATGTGAAAAATATTATGTAACACTTTGATAATCCTGAGAAAACCTCATTTAATCTGATAATGGGAGTAAAAAGGGAAACTATCATGGGATCAAATTTATATATTGTATTGGTATTGCTAGGCAACTATGCTTGAGATATGATTATACTTTTTGTTGTAGGATGAAGGCTCCACACCTTCCCTTTTCATGTGAATTTAATGATAATGAAACCTTAGCTTCTTATGCTAATGGTATATATGATTACTATGATGTGGAACAAATAGAAGAATTTGTTGCTTTTAAGGGTGCTTATGAAATTGAATCTTTGTTTGAAAAGTATGAAGCTTTTGATGATGATGTTTATAGGCCTGAAAATTTAGCTATCCTAAAATATTGCTATGATAATTATGAATATAATTTCTATATTAATGCGCTTATTGAGAAAGTCTCCGCTGTCCAAGAAGAGACTAATATTTTGCAGGAATCTATGGAAGAAGAAGTTGATGAAACTGTGAGCTCATTAGATGAAAAACATGAGGAGGAGAGCGAAGAACAAAAGGAGGAAGAGCGGATTGATCACCCGTGCCCACCTTCTAATGAGAGTAACTCTTCAACTCATACATTGTTTAATTCCCCTTCGTGCTTACCGAAGGATGAATGCTATGATAATTGCTATGATCCTGTTGATTCTTTTGAAATATCCCTTTTTGATGATGCTTGATATGCTTGTGGCCAAGATGCCAATATGAATTATGCTTATGGTGATGAACTTGCTATAGTTCCTTATGTTAAACATGAAGTTGTTGCTATTGCACCCACGCATGATAGTCCTATTATCTTTTTGAATTCTCCCAACTACACTATATCGGAGAAGTTTACCCTTATTAAGGATTATATTGATGGGTTGCCTTATACCTTTGCACGTGATGATTTTTATGAATATAATATGCATGTGCTTGCTGCTCCTACTTGCAATTATTATGAGAGAGGAACTATATCTCCACCTCTCTATGTTTCTCACATGATAAAATTGCAAGAAACTGTTTATACTATGCATTGGCCTTTACTATGTGTGCATGAATTGTTCTTTTATGACATGCCGATGCATAGGAAGAGAGTTAGACTTCGTCATTACATGATATATGTTGCTTTGTGCTCACTACTAAATTACAGATCATTGCTAATTAAAATTGGCTTTGATATACCTTGGGATCCGGGTGGATTCACTACTTGAGCACTATATGCCTAGCTTAATGGCTTTAAAGAAAGCGCTGCCAGGGAGACAACCCGGAAGTTTTAGAGAGTCATTTATTTCTATTGAGTGCTTTTATATAGTTTTAAAACAGAATAAAATAAAGAGGGGAACCCAAAACTTTTTCAAAAAGGAAAGTGAAACTGAGAAAGACAAGCATTGTTGAAGTGGGAGAGCTCCTTGAACTTTGTTCATGCTCACGGCAACTTTGTGAATCTTGATTACAGAAACTTTTCAACAAAAATAATTATCCCCTTGTACATTTTATTATAAAAAATAATGTGCCAAGATTTGCATTTAGGATGTTTACTTTGCTTGTTGGTTTGTACGGTGCAGGACAGAAACTTTGGCTGTAGTGTGCGATTTTACATCTTTTACTGGAACGTCAAATGGTTCTGATTCTCTTTGAACTGTCTTTCTATACAAATTGTTTATTTTTCCTAATTTTGGCAGAATTTTTCAAGTATCAGAAGTATGGTGAATGTTCAGATTATTATAGACTGTTCTGTTTTAGACAGATTCTGTTTTTGATGCATAGTTTGCTTGTTTTGATGAAAATATCAATTTATATCAGTGGATTAAGCCATGAAAAAGTTATATTACAGTAGACACAATGCAAAAACAAAATATGAATTGGTTTGCAACAGTACTTGGAGTAGTGATTTGCTTTATTATACTAACGGATCTTACCGAGTTTTCTGTTGAAGTTCTCTGTGGATGAAGTGTTCGATGATCGAGAAGGTCTCGATGTGAGAAGAAGGAAGAGAGGCAAGAAATCAAGCTTGGGGATGCCCGAGGAACCCAAGTAAATATTCAAGGAGACTCAAGCGTCTAAGCTTGGGGATGCCCCAGAAGGCATCCCCTCTTTCTTCAACAAGTATCGGTATGTTTTCGGATTCGTTTCGTTCATGCGATATGTGCAATCTTGGAGCGTCTTTTGCATTTAGTTTTCATTTTTATTTTATGCACCATGCTGGTATGAGATAGTCCTTGGTTGATTTATAGAATGCTCTATGCACTTCACTTATATCTTTTGAGTATGGCTTTATAGAATGCTTCATGTGCTTCACTTATATCATTTGAAGTTTGGATTGCCTGTTTCTCTTTACATAGAAAACCTCCATTTGTAGAATGCTCTTTTGCTACACTTATATTTGTTAGAGCACGGGCATATCTTTTGTAGAAAGAATTAAACTCTCTTTCTTCACTTATATCTATTTAGATAGATGATAGGAACTGGTCATTCACATGGTTAGTCATAAAATCCTACATAAAACTTGTAGATCACTTAATATGATATGTTTGATTCCTTGCAATAGTTTTGCGATATAAAGATGGTGATATTAGAGTCATGCTAGTGGGTAGTTGTGGATTAGTAGAAATACTTGTATTGATGTTTGTGATTCCTGTAGCATGCACGTATGGTGAACCGTTATGTGATGAAGTCGGAGCATGATTTATTTATTGATTGTCTTCCTTATGAGTGGCGGTCGGGGACGAGCGATGGTCTTTTCCTACCAATCTATCCCCCTAGGATCATGCGCGTAGTACTTTGTTTCGATGACTAATAGATTTTTGCAATAAGTATGTGAGTTCTTTATGACTAACGTTGAGTCCATGGATTATATGCAGTCTCACCCTTCCACCATTGCTAGCCTCTCTAGTATCGCGCAACTTTCGCCGGTACCTTAAACCCACCATATACCCTCCTCAAAACAGCCACTATACCTACCTATCGTGGCATTTCCATAGCCATTCTGAGATATATTGCCATGCAACTACCATCATCATCATATACATGACTTGAGCATTCATTGTCATATTGCTTTGCATGATCGTAAGATAGCTAGCATGATGTTTTCATGGCTTGTCCGTTTTTTGATGTCATTGCTACGCTATATCATTGCACATCCCGGTACACCGCCGCAGGCATTCATATAGAGTCATATCTTTCTTCTAGTATCGAGTTGTAATATTGAGTTGTAAGTAAATAAAAGTTTGATGATCATCATTATTAGAGCATTGCCCCAGTGAGGAAAGGATGATGGAGACTATGATTCCCCCACAAGTCGGGATGAGACTCCGGACGAACAAAAGAAAAAGAAAGGCCAAAAAAAAGAGAAGGCCCAAAAAAATAAAAAATGAGAGAAAAAGAGAGAAGGGGCAATGTTACTATCCTTTTACCACACTTGTGCTTCAAAGTAGCACCATGTTCTTCATATAGAGAGTCTCTTGAGTTATCACTTTCATATACTAGTGGGAATTTTCATTATAGAACTTGGTTTGTATATTTCGATGATGGGCTTCCTCAAACGCCCGAGGTCTTCATGAGCAAGCAAGTTGGATGCACACCCACTTAGTTTCAGTCTGAGCTTTCATACACTTATAGCTCTTAGTGCATCCGTTGCATGGCAATCCCTACTCACTCACATTGATATCTATTGATGGGCATCTCCATAGCCCGTTGATACGCCTAGTTGATGTGAGACTATCTTTCTCCTTTTTGTCTTCTCCACAACCACCATTCTATTCCACCTATAGTGCTATGTCCATGGCTCATGCTCATGTATTGCGTGAAAGTTGAAAAGGTTTGAGAACATCAAAAGTATGAAACAATTGCTTGGTTTGTCATCGGGGTTGTGCATGATGTGAATATTTTGTGTGGTGAAGATGGAGCATAGCCAGACTATATGATTTTGTAGGGATAGCTTTCTTTGGCCATGTTATTTTGAAAAGACATGATTGCTTTATTAGTACACTTGAAGTATTATTGTTTTTATGTCAAATGGTAGACTATTGCTTTGAATCACTCGTATCTTAATATTCATGCCATGATTAGATATGTGATCAAGATTATGCTAGGTAGCATTCCACATCAAAAATTATCTTTTTATGATTTACCTACTCGAGTATGAGCCGTAATTAAGCTTGGGGATGCTGATACGTCTCCGTCATATCTATAAT
This sequence comes from Triticum dicoccoides, assembly GCF_002162155.2. NCBI lineage: Eukaryota > Viridiplantae > Streptophyta > Magnoliopsida > Poales > Poaceae > Triticum > Triticum dicoccoides. The sequence goes on along the minus strand of NC_041380.1, from coordinate 313,497,375 downwards.
TTTTGATTGTTCCATGCCAATATTCTACAACTTTCATATACTTTTGGCAACCTTTTATACTATTTTTGGGACTAACATATTGATCCAGTGCCCGGTGCCAGTTCCTGTTTGTTGCATGTTTTTTGTTTCGCAGAATATCCATATCAAACAGAGTCCAAACGGGATAAAAACTGACGGAGATTTTTTTTGGAATATATATGATTTTTTGGGAAGAAAAATCCACGCGAGACGATGCCCGAGGGGGCCACGAGGCAGGGGGGCGCGCCCCTGACCCTCGTGGCCACCCCGTAAGGCGGTTGGTGCCCTTCTTTCACCGCAAGGAAGCTAATAACCGGATAGAGATCGTGTTAAAATTTCAGCCCAATCGGAGTTACGGATCTCCGGGAATATAAGAAACGGTGAAGGGGTAGAATCTGAGAACGCAGAAACAGAGAGAGACAGATCCAATCTCGGAGGGGCTCTCGCCCCTCCCACGCCATGGAGGCCATGGACCAGAGGGGAAACCCTTCTCCCATCAAGGGAGGAGGTCAAGGAAGAAGAAGAAGAAGGAGGGGCGCTCTCTCCCCCTCGCTTCTGGTGGCACTGGAGTGCCACCGGGGGCGATCATCATCACCGCAATCTTCACCGACAACTTCACCGCCATCATCACCAACTCTTCCCCCCTCTATGCAGCGGTCTAACCTCTCTCTTACCCACTGTAATCTCTACTTAAACATGGTGCTCAATGCTATATATTATTTCCCAATGATGTATGGCTATCCTATGATGTTTGAGTAGATTTGTTTTGTCCTATGGGCTATTTGATGATCAAGATTGGTTTGAGTTGCATGTTTTGTTATTGGTGTTGTCCTATAGTGCTCTCTGTGTCGCGCGAGAGTGAGGGATCCCCGTTGTAGGGTGTTGCAATACATTCATGATTCGCTTATAGTGGGTTGCCTGAGTGACTGAAACACAAGCCCGAGTAAGGGAGTTGTTGCGTATGGGATAAAGAGGACTTGATGCTTTAATGCTATGGTTGGGTTTGACCTTAATGATCTTTAGTAGTTGAGGATGCTTGCTAGAGTTCTAATCATAAGTGCATATAATCCAAGTAGATAAAGTATGTTAGCTTATGCATCTCCCTCATATGAAACTGCAATAATGATTACAGGTCTAGTTATCGATTGCCTAGGGACAAATAACTTTCTCGTAACAAAAAGCTCTTTACTAAAACTAATTTAGTAGTGTCTTTATCTAAACAGCCCCTGCTTTTTATTTACATAATATTTATTATCTTGCAAACCTATCCAACAACACCTACAAAGTACTTCTAGTTTCATACTTGTTTTAGGTAAAGCGAACGTCAAGCGTGCGTAGAGTTGTATCGGTGGTCGATAGAACTTGAGGGAATATTTGTTCTGCCTTTAGCTCCTCGTTGGGTTCGACACTCTTACTTATCGAAAACTGTTGCGATCCCCTATACTTGTGGGTTATCAATGTTATCTTACTTAAAGCGTTACTCTGTTCTTCATGAACTTAATACTCTAGATGTAGGCAGGAGTCGGTCGATGTGTGGAGTAATAGTAGTAGATGCAGGCAGGAGTCAGTCTACTTCACACAGACGTGATGCATATATTTCATAGTCATTGCCTTGGATATCGTCATAACTTTGCGCTTTTCTATCAATTTCTCGACAGTAATTTGTTCACCCACCGTATTATTTGCTATCTTGAGAGAAGCCTCTAGTGAAACCTATGGCCCCCAAGTCTATTTTCCATCATATAAGTTTCCGATCTACTATTTTGCAATCTTCTACCTTCCGATCTACTATTTTGCAATCTTCTACCTTCTGATCTATAAACCAAAAAAACTCCAAAATATTTACTTTATCTTTTGTTTAGTTTTATCTATCTCTATCAGATCTCACTTTTGCAAGTGACCGTGAAGGGATTGACAACCCCTTTATCGCGTTGGCTGCAAGTGTTTGATTGTTTGTGCAGATATTGGTGATTTTTGCGTTGTCTCCTACTATATTGATACCTTGGTTCTCTAACTGAGGGAAATACTTATCTCTAGTTTGCTGCATCACCCTTTCCTCTTGAAGGGAAAAACCAACACAAGCTTAAGAAGTAGCACGAAGCGCCGCGGGATCGTGATGGATGCACGCTTGCAACTAAGTAGAGAGGTTGTGCTTTCAGTCTTCCATTCAAGGGACTGTTCATTGGCGGTTCGCGGGATCGTTCATCGACAGTTCGAGAGACTCCAAGTATGACCTACAACAACATGTTCTTCTTCCGCTGCAACTCGGTGATGGTAACGATCGTGATCCCAACCCGTTATGCATCTTCATATTGACCTTGGGTGTGCGTAGGCACTACTTTTTTTTTGTTTTCTACTATGTTTTCCAACACTAAGATCACATGGATCTCGGCTACGAGATTACACAAAGGAATGGTTCATGGAGGAGACTCACCCATGAAGGGGCCTTGAAGGAGCAACCTCTCTATTCCACCATGGCGTACACCCATGAAGGACTAGCCTCAGGAAGGTAAATCTTCATAAAGTAGGCAACCTCCAAGCCCGTACAAACTTTTTGGGTTGTTCACAAATTTGAAGATTTCCCAAAACCTAGCAGATCTAGGAGGTACACATCCTCCAAGAGTAATAAGATGCAAGTTGTTTGGTGATGAATCCCTTGTTGTTGTGCTTCAAAAGATAATCTCGTCAATGTGACATCCTAATTTTTCAATTTGGAATGTTATACATTAGATCATCATTGCATATCATATTTTATTCGCATTTCGTCTCACGATCCTCAAAATCCTAAGCAACTCAAGGACCCTCAGAGAGAGTTGGGGATTTCCCCGTTTTCAAATTTGATTTTATCAAATTTTGAAACGAGGATTTTGGTTTTAATTTTTTTTCTCTCTCCAAAAATATTTCATACTAAAATATATGAGAGGAGATAATATGACTTCTCCAAGATAATTGAAATATTGGAGGAAAATATTAAAATCAAATATTTGTTTTATTTGGATTTTACTGCAATTTTGTTTGCATTAGAAAAATTGCACGTTTTTCAAAATTGCATTTTAGGGCCAAGAAAATGTTCATCTCGTTCTAAATATTTTATTTAGACGGTGAAAATTTATTTTGGCATTTTTAGATTTTTATTTATTTTTTTAGAATTTTATTTCGGTCGGCGAAATTATTTTTAAAAAAGTTCCCGCACCCGACTGGGCCTAAGGCCCAGCCGAGCCAGGCCGGTCCAGCTGCCGCCGCCTCCTGCGCGCGCGCGCGCCGCCGCCGCCACCACTCGGACCGGAGTCCGAGTTGGACTCCGCGTCGCCCCGCCTTGGCCCCTACTGCAAGCCGCCGCCGCTCCCGCCACCCCAACACCCCACCGCAGCCACCACCGCCCCGCGCCGCGCCAAGC
>NC_041380.1:313484772-313493483 GCF_002162155.2 Triticum dicoccoides | reverse complement strand
GTCGGTTTTTTTCAGTTCTTCAAGTTAGCGGACGTTCGTACGTACGTTTGTTTTAACGAACGGTTTTCGCCCGTTAGTTACAGCTAACGAACGCTCGTTCGTTAGTCTGTTCGTGAGTTTTCTTTTATCGGATTTATCCCGTGATTTTTCTGATCGCGATTTCTGATCCGATCTTAGTTTCTGTTTTTCTTTTCGCTCGTTAGTCGGAATCAGGCGATTCAAGCGCCTAGAGTTTCGTCTCGAAACCCTCTTTCTGTTTAACCAACTCAAACAAGTTTTTGCTACTGTAAAATTTGACCTAGTTTCAGATTAGTAAATGAAGCTTCTTTCTTTCACCGTTTGAGTTTCGTTGCTCCGTTTGATTTGATTCTTTTTGCGTACCGGAGTTCTTAATTTTAACTTTCTGGTCAACCTCTTTGATTTGAGTTTTTGCTTGTGCATCGTTGCTTGTTACTTATGTATGCTATTGTTTGCTTGCGATAGAACACCCGGAGTGCGAAGCGTGCTACTACGAGTCCCTAGATTTCGCAGATCGTCAGCAAGGTAAGTAACACTTTGATCATACCCCTTTATCATCCAGTTTTTATGCATTAGTTCCAATCCTCAAACATTGCATGATTAGGATGTCATTAACTTGTGGGTTGGGAAGTAGTTGATGAGGTAGAACCTATTGCCCTGTTACATTCAAACCCTTGGGAGTTACTCTATGCGTTGCTTATATTACTATGCTATGCTATGCTCATAGACGTGGTTTGGGTTTGAGTGAAATCCATGACAGATGTGAGATTGTTAATTAATGGTTCAACTTAAGGTGGCAATTTAAATACATATCTGGGTGGATTGAGACACCTGGAGTACCCAGTGTTGCCTGTATTTTTGAAAATCCCAGAGTACTCGTGTGATCTTCCTATGGACCGCCACCCAGGCTCAAAGGGAACTGAGATGATTCATGCTAGAAACTTCTGTGTGCAGCCACAAGCTATTATGGGCTCTAGCATAGTTGAGTAAGTTACGTGAAGCTCTTGAAGAGGCAGATCAGCAGGTAGTGGGATATAGGTTTGGTATGATCTGTTCGGAGTAGAGAGTTAGTGTTTCTGAAAGATTGTGTCTCGGTCATTCGTTTCTCAAACACCCTGTAGTGCGAGAAATCCAACGGAGGCGATCGAGTCTTGTGGGGAAAAGTGCGCAAACCTCTGCAGAGTGTACAATCTAATCATGGTTAGTTGTGTCCTCGGTTATGGACAATTCTTGAGTATCTAGTACTTGGGTTATCCCATGTATCTCATCACTTTTAATTAATATTGTTGGGTTGTTAATCACTTTAATTGGGTTTGAGTTGGAGGAACCTTCTCAATGATGTTTCAACTACCATGATAGTATAATTAAAATCTATTCCTTTGTTGTAGGGAAAAATTGGCTTTTCGCAAAAACTATAACCATAGAGCTTTCCACCAGCCAAATATGCATGTAGTGATAGCATTATTCTGTTCTTGCTCTATTGTGTTATATTGCCAGCATATTCCATGTGCTGACCCGTTTTCGGGCTGCAACGTATTATGTTGCAGACTTTTCAGATGAGGAGTAAGGTTCGTTAGGTCATTGCCGTGCACCTCAGCTATGATGTTGGAGTTGATGGACTCACTTTGTCTTCCAAGCCTTCCGCTGTTATCGTATTAGATGGCCTTAAGCCATATTTACTATAATAAGTTATCTCTTGAGACATTCGTTGTAATAAGTGTGTGATTGCTACTCTGTTATAAATCATTCGAGTACTGTGTGTGTCAGCATTACTGATCCAGGGATGACACTAAAGCACAGAGACTTGACCATCTGAGGTCGGGTCGCTACAGTCAACACTCAGACTGTCTCAATATTTGACTATTGGATTGGAGAAGGTAGGAGTGGAAAGCAAGAGAGGATTAGATCTTAAAGGATTGACATGGATGGTTGTGGTAGAAAGCCCTTTGAAATCAACACAATGAGGTGGATTTATCTCTGAGAACATGTGATGGGAGTGCATTTTGCTTTGAGTGAACTGGTTGGATAGGTGAAGGTGTAAATAGGAAGGACGGAATCTGACCTTTACCAAATTTATTACATAGCTCGGAAGCTCTGAAGTGATCAGCTTGAATGTTCCAACATGAACAAAGGCAGCAACTTTCAGATGCTTCATATGGTCCGACCAGAAAGCATTTGGAAGCTTTGAGGTGTACACTTGGGCAGTAGCACACTTTCTGTTGTTGCTTCGGAAATTCCAACATATTTGCTTCGGAAATTTCTATAGGTTTGCTTTGAAGATTCCGACATGGCAACATAAGGTTTGCGAGTAGATTTGGTGATTCCAAGTGGAGTTCTTGGATGCTCTAAATGGGGTAGGTTTATGCAACGGCTAAATCTAGTTAATGGTTCGGTGATTCCGACCGAAAGAGATCGGAAGATATATTGGAATCATTGAAGGAACTTGAGGGTGTTTGAAGTTTGATCGCATGGAGCAAGAAGCTCATCACTACAACCTCATCCCCTTCTAATAGAATTGGCATGCCTATGGGTTCAATCTTAGATTACTAAAATGAAAAGGAGGAATCCTCTGGCTTGGGCAATAGTTGTCTTGATGCATTTTATAGGGGTACATTCTATTCCTTTGTTTCACCCACAAGGAACATTTCTTGAAATAAAGCTTGTAGGTGGCATTAGTTCCTTGAGATATGCTGACATTAATTACCAAAGTCCATCAAGCGGATGAAATGCACTTAATTTGGCAATGCTTTTTAAAATTATTTGGAGTAACCTATTAATGAAGCGACAGCCTCTATTTGTCATTGTTTACGTTTTCAAGGCAAATAGGTATGTTACAACATCCAGAAAAATAGGAGAGAAGTTTGAAGTCCTAGAGGCCAGATGGGCCAAGCCAGCCACCCATGTGGGCCTGAGGGCCCCTAGGCACCCATGTAGGCTCCCTGGACCTGACAACGCCTAGGAATCCTAGGCCCCCTGACCTTTGGTGTCTAATGGCTTATATATACCTAAAAACAGTTTGAGATTTTTGCTGGATTTTGTATGTTGTCGCTGCTACCTGTTATGAGGTGATCTTCGTTTTAACCCTTATCTCATACTCATTTAGAGGTGGAAATATTCGTCTTCAACCACTTCATCAACCTTTGCTGCTCCGATGCTGATGTGGGGGCAGTCCACCTTCGAGACTGAGGGTTTGTGGTAGTAGCTACATGTCATGTAACTCTCTTTTTTATCATATGAATTGACACCATGATTATATCTCGGACAATGACTAGTTGAATTATATGATGTACCTCTTGTCAATAGTTGATGTATGGGTTGAATCTTGTTCATGTTATGTTGAACTTTGGGAATTAATGCAAATAGAGTATAATTTTAAGAGAAGCATGTAGTGACATTGTGGTGATTCTGTGATTCAGTTTAGAAAATAAATATCATACGGTGTTGTCTAGTATAATTTCCAGGGTTATCTGTAGTATAAGAATATAAAGACAAAATGATGTGCAGTACTTTCCGCACCTATGAGATCTCTTCCGGGGTTAATTAAAAATTAACTTTGTGAGGTTAAATAATGTATTTAAATGAAGTTATGATTTTGAGATTTGACATTAGTGAACCTATCAACCCTAGGTCTTATTTTCGACTATTGCAAAAATCTCAAATTCAGTCACATTTCCATCTTGTGAACTTATTTTTTATATTATTATAAAAAATAAGAAAATATTGCCACCATCTGCATTATTTACGAAGTGCATGTGAGGGGAGATGCGGGCGATCTGTTATCTCTCTTCAGATCTTTGCGCTTGGTGTGTCAATCAAGGAACCAGTTGGTTGGCTCTTGATGTACTGACTTCGACCTTTTTCTTTCAGTTTGTTATGCGACATGGCCCAATTTCTCCAACACTACACATTGGTGGTATAGAATTGCAAGCCTGCCCTACATGGGGTGATGCCCTAAATCATGTCCCTTTAGCGGTTACTAGATCTATATTGTTACTGTGAACAACTGACTACTGTGATCTTCAAACCCTAGTATGACAAGGATGTTTGCAGGTGTCCATTTCCCTTTATACTGATCAGTGTAATGAGGGCGTGTGCATGTAGTCTTTCAATCACAATGCATCGATAATTAATTGTTTCGCTATTGTTTGCTGAAATCAGTGAACTAATTGTTCATTATTTCCTTCTATCTTCTAATCCAAAGAACATATGGCAACAGTGGGCCTCGTGCCATGGCATGCGCAAATTCCACGAAATTGAAGAGATTTTTGATAAAAGAAGATGGACGCGAATAGGCATTGAATTTTAGTCGGGGGGTTGCCTCTCCATTCGTAGGGAAGCAACCCCTCCAGCGAACATTTCACGCTCCCCAATCATTCTCTACGGTGGGGTCTAGCGAGACCCCTGGTTGGCCAAGAGGCCACTTCACAATTGTTTTGCAATAAAAATGGCATCAAATAAACATATCTTACAAACAACACACACACACACACACACAATTGCCATGATCTAAGTTACAAAAACTGCCATGATATAATTTATAAAATTGCCACCAGATAATTTATGAAATTTACAATGGTATAACAAAAACTAAATATGTCGTGTTATATAAAAAATAAAATTGCCATGGTGTTATAAAAGACATTGAAACATAAATTTACACACAAAATTACCGTAGGTGTACATAATAAAACTACAGAACAAAAATTGATGTGCTCTAAAATAGCCAAAAAAACTCGTTGCCCTAAACACAACTCTAAAAAAACAAATGATTGTCATGCTCTAACTAGCTCTAAAAAATGACATGGTCTACAAATTTTAAATTGCCATGCTACCTACAATAAAATTACCATGGTCTAACTGAAAAAATGCTATGGTCTAGACTAACGAAATTACCATGATATCTACAATAAAATTACCATGGTCTAATTAATTAAATTGCTATGCTACCTGCAAAAACTACCATGGGCAAAATAATTAAATTGCCATCCTACCACAAAAGAACTGTCATGGTCTAAATAACGAAAATTGCCACAGTCACATGGAAAAATAGGAAATGATGCATAAAAATAAATTGCCGTGTAGCTTCATGTCTAAAAAACGTTGCAAAATAATCAAAATGAATTGCAGGTTGCCCTTTGTACCTAGTGCAAAAACATCGCCATTGTACTGAAAAAATTCCATGCACCTATTTTATTTTATTTTATTTTGCATATTTTTGCCACCTAGTGTAACACCCTCGATACGACTATAGCTCCCACGTGTCGAGGCACGACTTAGAGACATAATCGCATTGAAGGCATATGTCGCAAGTTAGGCAATCTTCACAATATCCCATGTAATATAATGATAAAAGGGGAGATAACATAGTTGGCTTACACTCGCCACATCAATAGAGTACATAAATAACATTACATCATCCAAACACTCATGGCCCGACTATGGCGCCAAAATAAAAGAGAACCCAACATGCGACACGGTCCCGTTCACCCCCAACTGGGCACCACTACTGATCATCGGGAAAGGAAACGTAGTATCATTGAGAGTCTTCGTCGAACTCCCACTTGAGCTCATACGCGTCTCCTGGAGCGGAATCATCAGGCCCTGCATCTGGTGTAATAGTAATCTGTGAGCCACAGGGACTCAGCAATCTCGCACCCTCGTGATCAAGACTATTTAAGCTTATAGGTAAGGCAAGGTAAAATATGAGTGGAGCTGCAGCAAGCGACTAGCAAGTATGGTGGCTAACTTCTTCGCAAAAGAGAGCGAGAAGAGGAGGCAAAGCACGAGCAAGAAGCTAGAGAAGAACCTATGCAAACATTACTCCAAAACCGTGTCCACTTCCCGGACTCCGCCGAGAAGAGGCCATCACGGTAACACACTCAGTTGACTCATTTTAATTAAGTTAAGGTTCAAGTTATCTACAACCGGACATTAACAAATTCCCATCTGCCCATAACCGCGGGCACGGCTTTCGAAAGTTCAATCCCTGCAGGGGAGTCCCAACTTAGCCCATGACAAGCTCTCACGGTCAACAAAGGAATAGACCTCCTCCCAAGATGTTTCGATCAGACTCGGTATCTCGGTAACTCGAGACACTTCGACAGGTTAAAACAAGACCAGCAACACCGCCCGAATGTGCCGACAAATCCCGATAGGAGATGCACATATCTCTTTCTCAGGGCACACTCAGATGAGTGCTCCATACAACTAAAACCAAACATCGAGTTTCCCCGAGGGGGCGCTGCACAGGACTCTAGTTTGGACCAACACTCAGAGGAGCACTGGCCCGGGGGGGTTAAAATAAGATGACCCCCGGGCTCCGGAAACCCGAGGGAAAAAGAGGCTAGGTGGCAAATGGTAAGACCAAGGTTGGGCATTGCTGGAAAAGCTTTAATCAAGGCGAACTATCAAGGGGTTCCCATTATAACCCAACCGCGTAAGGAACGCAAAATCCGGGAACATAACACCGATATGACGGAAACTAGGGCGGCAAGAGTGGAACAAAACACTAGGCGAGAGGCCGAGCCTTCCACCCTTTACCAAGTATATAGATGCATTAAGATAACATGGCAAAATAATGATATCCCAACAAGTAAATAAATGTTTCAACAAGGAATGGCCTCCAATCTTCACCTGCAACTAGCAACGCTATAAGAGGGGCTGAGCAAAGTAGTAACATAGCCAAACAACGGTTTGCTAGGACAATGGTGGGTTAGAGGTTTGACATGGCAATTTCGGAGGCTTGCAAGCAAGTGGTAGGCATCGTAGCAATGGCATAGCAAAAGAGCGAGCAACTAGCATAGCAAAGATAGTAGTGATTTCAAGGGTATAATCATCTTGCTTGCACATTTGTCAGAGTTGACTGGATCCTCGAAAGCAAACTCAACGGGCTCCTCGGTAGCGAACTCGCCTCCCGGCTCTACCCAAACAAGAAAAACAAGCAACAAGGATACAATCAACCACGTGCAAGGATCAAACAAGACGATGCAACGATGATATGCTATGCGAGATGCGACGCGGGATGCAAAATGCAAGAAATGACAGGAAATGCATGAACCTGGACTCAACTTGGAATTCCAAGGATGCCACTGGAAAAATGAGATGAAATCGCTTCAAAACGATATAAAGAACGCCGGAAACGGAGTTACGGTTTGGAAATGGCAAGCGATTCAAAAACGACACCGGTCTGCGATTTACAGCAAGTAGGCATCTAAATGCAATGAGATGAACATAATACAGCCACCAAACATGCCAACAAAATACATGGCAGGGATGCACACAAGATGCTTAACAAAATTCTAGCACTGAGCTACGGCCAATCATCCATTAACAGGTTCAAACAAGCATGGCAAAAACGTAAATGGTAAACAGATCTGAGACTTGGTGAAATTAACACTTGTCTGAAATTTCAGATCGTGAAGCCCTCTTCGGAGCAACAAAACAACATGCTACAGGACCTGATTAAGATAAAGAAGAACATGGCATGGAGCCAAGCTTAACAAAACTCCCTTAGTGACCTTGAGCCAAAAGGGATCACAAAATATACTAACAAGCACACGAACATAGCAAAAACATAATCAGTTTTCAGACTTAGTGAAAACTGGGACATGCTGAAACATAACTCACGAAGGCATGTTTACGAGCTCGATGCACTCACCACGGTGCAATTCATGGCAAGACAAGCATACATCCCTAAAGAAGGCACAAAATACAAGCTAGACATGGCAAGAACAATGGCATAGCATGCACGGATCAACTACAATAACATCGGCAAAATCGCAAACAAGTTGACGATCTGCCCAGATTCACAACGAAGCAAAAGTAGAGCTCGATTGACTCAAGCTAGGGTGCTCCATAATTGCAAACAACGACATGGATGGATAGAGCATAACAAGATTAACAAAACTCCTTTCTTGATCATCCTCAAAAGAGGCACGGATCACTAGGAAACAACATGAACATATGGCATCATGAACTAAACAATCCCAGACTTAGTGAAAACTACTAAGTCCCAGAAAACAGATTTACCAGGTGCCTCACTTTGCAAGCTTGCACAAGTCACCACACACATCACAAAAATTCACGGGTTGCATCTCTGGAAAGAAGACAAAATCCTTAACAAAACACATGAAGGACTCACAGGCATATCATGCACACAATGATCATGGCAAAAATTACAAAAGTCTAAGATGAACTAGTAGATCTGATAATTAACTCACGAAGCCTCCTTCTAACAGCATTTCGGGCATCAAGATGAACACAAATGAAAATGATGCAATGGAATTAAATGATGTACTCATCGAGATGAACATTTTGATATACTATATGTCCAAAACGGAGCTACGGATGCGGAGATATCACAGGCCAAAGTTAGCACAAAAAATTAGGGTTCGGAGGGAAAAAGTCAACCCTAAACCGATCCGGATCTGGATCTGCACGCAACCCGAGGTTCGCCGGACTTCGAGCTCCTGTTCGCCGGAGTTCTTGCCGGAGTAGAGGAGGAGGCCGGCCAGGGAGAGGAAGGGGCCAGGGCAGCGCCGGTGGAGCTCGCCGGAGCGGGGCGGTGGCGGCGCGACCTTGCCGGCGCGGTGGCGGAGGCGGCTGGCGCCGGCCGGCGTCGGGACGGCGTCGGGAAGAGGAGGCGGTGGCCGGCGGCGATGGAGGCGGCGGTGCGGTGGCCCGGCGACGAGGAA
>NC_041380.1:313475013-313484424 GCF_002162155.2 Triticum dicoccoides | reverse complement strand
GGGGGGGGGGGGCTTTAAATAGGCATAGAGGGAGCTAGGAGAGTCCAAATGAGGTGCGGTTTTCGGCCACGCGATCGTGATTGAACGCTCTAGGACATGGAGCAGAGTTTGGTGGGTTATGGGCCAAATTGGAGGGGTGTTGGGCTGCAACACACACGAGGCCTTTTCGGTCCCTCGGTTAACCGTTGGAGTATCAAACGAAGTCCAAATGGTACGAAACTTGACAGGCGGTCTACCGGTAGTAAACCAAGGCCGCTTGGCAAGTCTCGGTCCAATCCGGAAATGTTTAATCCCCACACACGAAAGAAAGCTATAAATGGCCACCTGAGGAGAACGGAGCGCCGGAATGCAAAACGGACAACGGGGAAAATGCTCGAATGCATGAGATGAACACGTATGCAAATGCAATGCACATGATGACATGATATGAGATGCATGACAAAGACAACAACACACGAAGACAAAACTCGAACCCGAGGAAATAAATATAACTTAATGCCGGAAACGGCAAGAGTTGGAGTACAAATTGGGAAAGTTATATCCGGGGCGTTACAACAGTCCACCACTACGAAAGGATCTCGTCCCGAGATCTAGGACTGAAAGAACGCCGGGTACTCAGAACGGAGGTGATCCTCGCGTTCCCAGGTAGCTTCACGGTAGGAATGGTGTGACCACTTGACTTTGAGAAATTTGATTGACTTGTTGCGAGTCTTGCGTTCAGTCTCTTCAAGAATAGCAACTGGGTGCTCATGATAAGAGAGATCTTCTTGGAGCTCATGTCCTCGAAGTTGACGGTGCGGTCAGGAGTCTTGAAGCACTTTCGAAGCTGAGAGACATGGAACACGTCATGAACATTTGCAAAGTTTGAAGGAAGCTCGAGTTGATAGGCGAGGCCGCCTCTATTGCTGACAATCTTGAAAGGTCCCACGTATCTAGGGGCAAGCTTCCCTTTGATACCGAAGTGACGAGTACCTTTCATAGGAGAGAAGCGGAGGTAAACATGATCTCCGATCTCGAAGGCCAAATCACGGTGCTTACTATCATAGTAGCTCTCCTGGCGGGATTGGGCTGCTTTGAGGTTATCACGAATGACTTTGCACATTTCTTCTGCTTCTGTGATTAAGTCATTACCCAAAAGCTGACGTTCACCGGTTTCAGACCAGTTGAGAGGGGTACGGCACTTCCTGCCATACAGAATTTCAAAAGGGGCCTTGCCCGAACTTGCTTGAAAACTGTTGTTGTAGAAGAATTCAGCATAAGGAAGACAATCCTCCCACTTCATGTCGAAGGAGATCACACAAGCCCTGAGCATATTTTCAAGAATCTGGTTGACACGCTCGACTTGACCGCTTGTTTGAGGATGGAAAGCAGTGCTGAAGCGGATGTTGGTGCCCATGGCCTTCTGAAAAGAATTTCAAAACTTGGAGGTAAAGATGCTGCCACGGTCTGAAGATATCACTTGAGGAATACCGTGCAGAGAGACAATTCGAGAGGTATAGAGTTCCTCCAATTGAGCTGCAGTGATCGACTCTTTGATAGGCAGAAAGTGAGCCACTTTGGTGAGCTTGTCGATGACAACGAATATAGCATCATTGCCACGCTTGGACTTTGGAAACCCAGTCACGAAGTCCATTTCAATGTGGTCAACTTCCATTCTGGAATGGCAAGAGGTTGGAGGAGACCTGCTGGCCTTTGGTGTTCCGCCTTCACTCTTCTGCAGACATCACATTCATTCACGAATTGAGCGATCTCGCACTTCATTCGAGTCCACCAATAAGCTTGCTTAAGGTCCTGATACATCTTCGTGCTCCCAGGGTGGATGGAGAGGAGAGAATTGTGAGCCTCGTTCATGATCATTTTACGAAGTTCACCTTTGGGTACAACAATTCGATCCTCGAAGAAGAGAGTGTCCTTGTCATCAAGGCGGTAGCACTTGTACTTGGACTGACTCTTGGCAATCCCAATCTTTACCTTTTTCACCATAGCATCAAGAAGCTGGGCTTGGCGAATCTGGTCTTCTAAGGTAGGAGAGACTTGAAGGTTGGCGAGGAAACCTTGAGGAACAACTTGCAGATTAAGTTTAAGGAAAGCTTCACAAAGCTCGGGTTGATAAGGCTTAAGAATCAAACTGTTGCAGTAAGCCTTCCTGCTCAAAGCGTCAGCAATCACATTGGCCTTGCCTGAAGTATACTCGATACTCGGATTATACTCTTGAATCATTTCGACCCATCGAGTTTGCCTGAGGTTGAGATTAGGCTGAGTGAAGATGTACTTAAGACTCTTGTGATCAGTGAAAATGTCCACTTTTCTTCCCAATAGAAGATGTCTCCAAGTCAAAAGAGCATGCACAACTGCCGCCAACTCGAGATCATGAGTGGGGTAGTTCTTCTCATTAGGCTTCAACTGGCGAGATGTATAAGCAATAACTTTCTTCTCTTGCATCAATACTGCGCCAAGACCTTGGAGAGAGGCATCACAAAAGACCTCGTACGGCTTGGATTCATCAGGCGGAGTCGGAACTGGAGCAGTGATCAATTTCTCTTTCAAAGTGTTGAAAGCAATATCACACTCCGGAGACCAAACGTACTTGACGTGCTTCTGAAGAAGATTAGAGAGAGGCTTCGCGATCTTGGAAAAGTTTTCAATGAATCTTCAACAATAGCTTGCGAGACCGAGAAAACTGCGGAGTTGCTTCACGTTCTGAGGAGGTTCCCAATTCACAATTGCGGACACCTTCTCAGGATTCACGGCAATGCCCTTGGCAGAGATGATATGACCAAGATAAAGAACCTCATCGAGCCAAAATTCGCACTTGGAGAACTTAGCGTAGAACTGATGTTCTCTGAGCTTATCAAGAACCAAACGCAAGTGCTTGGCATGATCTTCCTTGTTCTTGGAGAAAACCAGAATGTCGTCGAGATAGACCAAAACGAAGTCATTGGTGTAGGCGTTGAAGATGAAGTTCATCATGCGAGAGAACGTCGGAGGAGCATTGGCGAGGCCAAAAGACATGACAGTGTATTCATATGAACCAAAGCTTGTTCTGAATGCTGTCTTGGGAATATCTTCTTCACGAATGCGAATTTGGTGATAACCCATACGGAGATCAAGCTTGGAGAATACTTGGGCACCTTTGAGTTGTTCGAACAGCTCATTGATGTTGGGAAGTGGGTATTTGTTCTTGATGGTCTTCTTGTTCACCGGACGGTAATCAACACAAAGTCGGTCCGTTCCATCCTTCTTCTTCACAAAAAGAACACCACAACCCCACGGAGAAGAACTAGGCCGGATAAGACCCATTTTCTCTTGCATATCGAGTTGCTTCTTCAGCTCTTTCAACTCTTCAGGTCCGAGCTTGTAAGGACGTTTGCACACAGGTTCCGTGCCAGGCTCAAGATCAATAACGAATTCAACTGGCCGGTGCGGAGGCATTCCTGGGAGCTCTTCTGGAAGGACGTCTTGATATTCGCAAACGACTGGAATTTCAGAGATGGCATCCAATTCACCCTTCTCATTGAGAGAAAATAGACGAATGGTATTATCCCGAGCGGTAAAGACAATTACATCCTCAGACGAATGAGTCAATTGAATCTGCCTGGCAGCACAATCAAGATGTGCCTTGTGCTTAGAAAGCCAATCCATTCCGAGAATAAGATCAATATCTGAGTTACCAAGAACAATTGGGGAAGAAAGGAACTTGTAGTCACCCAATGTGATAGTAACCTCAGGGACGCAGGTGTTAGCTGTCATCTGCTTGCCCGGTGATACCATTTGCAAGGAACTTTGCAGATACTGATAATCACACTCATACTTTGATGCAAAAGGTTTGGAAATGAAGCAATGCGATGCACCCGTGTCAAAAAGAACTTTTGCAGGAATATCATTAACAGGAAGGTTACCCATGATCACATCTGGTGAGTCCTCTGCCTGAGCTGCATTCACCATATTGACCTTGGCATGTTTGGGGTTATGCTTGACCACAGTTGTACTTGTCGATCTGGCGGGAGGAGGAGGAGGAAGACGCCTCTGGTTGAGACACTTGTTGGCATAGTGACCCTTCTGTTGGCACTTGTTGCACGTGACCTCTGAAAGCGGACGGTGATACGGAGCACTCGATCTTGGAGCTTGAGACGAAGTCTTGTTCTGAAAGCCAGGGTTGGGTGGGTGGGAAGAACCACTGCCACCTTTGCTCTTCTGCTGAAACGGCTGACGGAACGGAGGAGGAGGAAGCCAAAACTTCTGCTGCTTGGCCACTTGAGTAGAGGAAGAAGGAGTAACATCTCTGACTCGCTTCTTGGAAGCATCACACCTCAACTGAGCAGTCTCTTGCTTCAGTGCCATGTTGTAGAACTCATCGTATCTCAAGGGCTCAAAGAGAACAAGAGCGAGCTGGATATCTTCTCTGAGACCACCCCTGAACTGGTATATCATGCTCTTCTCATCAGGGACGTCCTGCTTGGCAAAGCGGGCAAGCTTCTGGAACAACTTGTTATAGTCATAGACAGACAAAGAGCCTTGCTTCAGATTGTGGAATTCCTCACGCTTGCTTTCAACCACGCTCTGCAGAATATGATGAGCTCGGAAATCTCGACGGAAATCATCCCAAGTGATAACACGTCCACCTCTGGAGTCCTTGTACTGCTGGAACCATTCTGCAGCTTGATCTTTGAGTTGGAAGGAAGCGAACTTGACAAAGTCCTCAGGTCTGATGTTACTGCACTCGAAATGCTTACACAGATCCACAAGCCAATCGTCAGCATCGGTTGCCTCAACACAATTGCTGAAAGTCTTTGGCCCGTTAGCAAGGAACTGGTTGAGTGTAGCAAAGTGACTCTGATTGCTGCCTTCATTCCCTTGACTGCCTTGATTGCGCTCTTGAAGAATTTGCATGATCAGCTGTGTGTTTGCATTGGTTGCGGCCATCACAGCTTGCCATGCCTCCGGAGGAGGTGGAGGTGGTGGCGGATCAGGATTTGGAGTCATGCGCGTTGGAGGAGCCATCCTGAAGAGGGTGACCACCATTAGCACATTGATAGATAAAATATTGAAGCTGAATCCAACGGAATGAAGATTGCAACATATAGTCTTCACATCCGAACAAAATGAACGAATGCAATCCTCTTGAAATGGTCACATATCCATAAATTGCGAAGCCACGTAGAATTAAGGTAGAGAAATAAATCAACAAGGTACGGATCAAGAACG
The DNA here is from genome assembly GCF_002162155.2 of Triticum dicoccoides. Taxonomy (NCBI): domain Eukaryota; kingdom Viridiplantae; phylum Streptophyta; class Magnoliopsida; order Poales; family Poaceae; genus Triticum; species Triticum dicoccoides. The sequence goes on along the minus strand of NC_041380.1, from coordinate 313,479,219 downwards.
AATAATCGGTAAGAAATCCCAATCTCAAACCAATATCCGTGGAAGAAAAACTAGAGCTACTAGAATTCCCACCTATGAAACTCCCGAACCTTTCCGGTATGCAATCAGGTGTTGGGGATACAGGGGAAGCATAATATCTCACCCAAACTAGCAAATCCTACATCCAGCTGTATCCATCCTTCAACACATAACCAAGAAAACTTCGGAAACCATCTACCTCAACCTTCGAAAAGCATCCGTTATACAAGTTATGGCGATACTCCCGAACTCCCGCCCCAGTACTAGGTGGCGTCGAGGTTATCTCACCAACGAACTGCATAAAAGAGATTTTCGATGTCGGCGAAAATATCTCAAGTATTCCAGAATTGCACCGATAAAATTATGATGACAACACCTCAGAGCTCAACTCCCCGGGACACTTCCACTAAACCCCTGACAGGAGGCACCAAGACAATGTTCTCATCATAAAACCATCGGAACGATTCCAAGATACTCGCGTGATCCTAAAATTTTTTTAGTGAAATTTGAGAAGAGAAGAGTCAAAACTCTACGTCAGGATGCCTTACCAGAGCGATGAGGAGACTCGGAAGTAAAAAGAATTCCTAAACTCTCCGATATATAATTCCAAAATGACTCAAAACATTTTTCTAGACACAACTTGGCTGCTAAAAACGATCAAGCAATGGGGCTCCTAAGGTCGGGGAAGGCTCTGATTACCAACTTGTAACACCCTCGATACGACTATAGCTCCCACGTGTCGAGGCACGACTTAGAGACATAATCGCATTGAAGGCATATGTCGCAAGTTAGGCAATCTTCACAACATCCCATGTAATATAATGATAAAAGGGGAGATAACATAGTTGGCTTACACTCACCACGTCAATCAACTACATAAATAACATTACATCATCCAAACACTCATGGCCCGACTACGGCGCCAAAATAAAAGAGAACCCAACATGCGACACGGTCCCGTTCACCCCCAACTGGGCACCACTACTGATCATCAGGAAAGGAAACATAGTATCATTGAGAGTCTTCGTCGAACTCCCACTTGAGCTCATACGCGTCTCCTGGAGCGGAATCATCAGGCCCTGCATCTAGTGTAATAGTAATCTGTGAGCCACAGGGACTCAGCAATCTCGCACCCTCACGATCAAGACTATTTAAGCTTATAGGTAAGGCAAGGTAAAATATGAGTGGAGCTGCAGCAAGCGACTAGCAAGTATGGTGGCTAACTTATTCGCAAAAGAGAGCGAGAAGAGGAGGCAAAGCACGAGCGAGAAGCTAGAGAAGAACCTGCGCAAACATTACTCCAACACCGTGTCCACTTCCCGGACTCCGCCGAGAAGAGGCCATCACGGTAACACACTCAGTTGACTCATTTTAATTAAGTTAAGGTTCAAGTTATCTACAACCGGACATTAACAAATTCCCATCTGCCCATAACCGTGGGCACGGCTTTCGAAAGTTCAATCCCTGCAGGGGAGTCCCAACTTAGCCCATGACAAGCTCTCACGGTCACCGAAGGAATAGACCTCCTCCCAAGATGTTCCGATCAGACTCGGTATCTCGGTAACTCAAGTTAAAACAAGACCAACAACACCGCCCGAATGTGCTGACAAATCCCGATAGGAGCTGCACATATCTCTTTCTCAGGGCACACTCAGATGAGCGCTCCATACAACTAAAACCAAACCTCGAGTTTCCCCGAGGGGGCGCTGCACAGGACTCTAGTTTGGACCAACACTCAGAAGAGCACTGGCCCGGGGGGGTTAAAATAAGATGACCCGCGGGCTCCGGAAACCCGAGGGAAAAAGAGGCTAGGTGGCAAATGGTAAGACCAAGGTTGGGCATTGCTGGAAAAGCTTTAATCAAGGCGAACTATCAAGGGGTTCCCATTATAACCCAACCGCGTAAGGAACGCAAAATCCGGGAACATAACACCGATATGACGGAAACTAGGGCGGCAAGAGTGGAACAAAACACTAGGCGAGAGGCCGAGCCTTCCACCCTTTACCAAGTATATAGATGCATTAAGATAACATGGCAAAATAATGATATCCCAACAAGTAAATAAATGTTCCAACAAGGAACGGCCTCCAATCTTCACCTGCAACTAGCAACGCTATAAGAGGGGCTGAGCAAAGCGGTAACATAGCCAAACAACGGTTTGCTAGGACAATGGTGGGTTAGAGGTTTGACATGGCAATTTGGGAGGCTTGCAAGCAAGTGATAGGCATCGTAGCAATGGCATAGCAAAAGAGCGAGCAACTAGCATAGCAAAGATAGTAGTGATTTCGAGGGTATGATCATCTTGCCTGCACAGTTCTTAGAGTTGACTGGATCCTCGAAAGCAAACTCAACGGGCTCCTCGGTAGCGAACTCGTCTCCCGACTCTACCCAAACAAGACAAACAAGCAACAAGGATACAATCAACCACGTGCAAGGATCAAACAAGACGATGCAACAATGATATGCTATGCGGGATGCGATGCGGGATGCAAAATGCAAGAAATGACAGGAAATGCATGAATCTGGCCTCAACTTGGAATTCCAAGGGTGCCACTGGAAAGATGAGATGAAATCGCTTGAAAACGATATAAAGAACGCCGGAAACGGAGTTACGGTTTGGAAATGGCAAGCGATTCAAAAACGACACCGGTCTGCGATTTACAGCAAGTAGGTATCTAAATGCAATGAGATGAACATGCTACAGCCACCAAACATGCCAACAAAATACATGGCAGGGATGCACACAAGATGCTTAACAAAAGTCTAGCACTGAGCTACGGCCAATCATCCATTAACAGGTTCAAACAAGCATGGCAAAAACGCAAATGGTAAACAGATCTGAGACTTGGTGAAATTAACACTTGTCTGAAATTTCAGATCGTGAAGCCCTCTTCGGAGCAACAAAACAACATGCTACAGGACCTGATTAAGATAAAGAAGAACATGGCATGGAGCTACTCAACAAGCTTAACAAAACTCCCTTAGTGACCTTGAGCCAAAAGGGATCACAAAATATACTAACAAGCACACGAACATAGCAAAAACATAATCAGTTTTCATACTTAGTGAAAACTGGGACATGCTGAAACATAACTCACGAAGGTATGTTTACGAGCTCGATGCACTCACCACGCTGCAATTCATGGCAAGACAAGCATACATCCCTAACGAAGGCACAAAATACAAGCTATACATGGCAAGAACAATGGCATAACATGCACGGATCAACTACAATAACATCGGCAAAATCGCAAACAAGTTGACAATCTGCCCAGATTCACAATGAAGCAAAAGTAGAGCTCGATTGACTCAAGCTAGGATGCTTCATAATTGCAAACAATGACATGGATGGGTAGAGCATAACAAGATTAACAAACCTCCTTTACTGATCATCCTCAAAAGAGGCACGGATCACTAGGAAACAACATGAACATATGGCATCATGAACTAAACAATCACAGACTTAGTGAAAACTACTAAGTCCCAGAAAACAGATTTACCGGGTGCCTCACTTTGTAAGCTTGCACAAGTCACCACACACATCACAAAAATGCACGGGTTGCATCTCTGGAAAGAAGACAAAATCCTTAACAAAACACATGAAGGACTCACAGGCATATCATGCACACAATGATCATGGCAAAAATTACAAAAGTCTAAGATGAACTAGTAGATCTGACAATTAACTCACGAAGCCTCCTTCTAACAGCATTTCGGGCATCAAGATGAACTCAAATGAAAATGATGAAATGAAATGAAATGATGTACTCATCGAGACGAACATTTTGATATACTATATGTCCAAAACGGAGCTACAGATGCGGAGATATCACAGGCCAAAGTTAGCACGAAAAATTAGGGTTCAGAGGGAAAAAGTCAACCCTAAACCGATCCGGATCTGGATCTGCGCGCAACCCGAGGTTCGCCGGACTTCGAGCTCCTGTTCGCCGGAGTTCTTTCTGGAGTAGAGGAGGAGGCCGGCCGGGGAGAGGAAGGGGCCGGGGCGGCGCCGGTGGAGCTCGCCGGAGCGGGGCGGTGGCGGCGCGGCCTTGCCGGCGCGGTGGCGGAGGCGGCTGGCGCCGGCCGGCGTCGGGACGGCGTCGGGAAGAGGAGGCGGTGGCCGGCGGCGATGGAGGCGGCGGTGCGGTGGCCCGGCGACGAGGAAGGAGGCGGGGCTGGTGCGAGGCG
>NC_041380.1:313467653-313474303 GCF_002162155.2 Triticum dicoccoides | reverse complement strand
GGCGGCGGGGACAGGCGAGCGCCACGTGGCGGGCGGCGGTAGGCAGTGGCGGATCCGGACACGTCCGGCTCGGCGCGGACGTTGTCCGGCGGCGGCGGAGATCTTTTTTTTTAGCGTTTTGGGGGAGGAGACGATCCGAAAAACGGGGGGGCCTTTAAATAGGCATAGAGGGAGCTAGGAGAGTCCAAATGAGGTGCGGTTTTCGGCCACGCGATCGTGATCGAATGCTCTAGGACATGGAGCAGAGTTTGGTGGGTTTTGGGCCAAATTGGAGGGGTGTTGGGCTGCAACACACACGAGGCCTTTTCGGTCCCTCGGTTAACCGTTGGAGTATCAAACGAAGTCCAAATGGTACGAAACTTGACAGGCGGTCTACCGGTAGTAAACCAAGGCCGCTTGGCAAGTCTCGGTCCAATCCGGAAATGTTTAATCCCCAAACACGAAAGAAAGCTAGAAATGGCCACCGGAGGAGAACGGAGCGCCGGAATGCAAAACGGACAACGGGGAAAATGCTCGAATGCATGAGATGAACACGTATGCAAATGCAATGCACATGATAACATGATATGAGATGCATGACAAAGAAAACAACACACGAAGACAAAACCCGAACCCGAGGAAATAAATATAACTTAATGCCGGAAACGGCAAGAGTTGGAGTACAAATTGGGAAAGTTATATCCGGGGCGTTACACCTAGCAAAGAGAAAAGAGAAAAGGGAGGACTAGGATTTAGACCAGGTCTCCTGGGTGGAGCGGTGAGGTGCTAGCCAACGCGGTGAGTAGGTCTCTTTAGACTAAGGTGCTAGACAATGTGGCGAGTAGGTCTCTTTGGATAGATGAGCATTGGTCCGCTTTTGTTCCCAACAACAAAGCTGACGTGTCTTATCTCTCTGCTTCAAGATCCGTGTGACACATTTGACGGCAACGAGCACGTTCGTCGAGAAGGAAAAAAATTCAAACGTTCTCGAAGAAGATTGCACAAGGAAGGGTTCTTTGAATCCTTCACATCATATACATGATTCAAGTCCTCAACAACTTCCCCAACAAGCAACGACGACGTTAGCCTACTCCCTCTGCCCGACTCAAGGCAGAGACGACGGGCAACACTAGTGCGTCTATGAGTGATCGATGAAATCTGGCACGTGGCGTACAACAATGGCCAAAGGTGTGCGACAAGGCCCTCTGGCATGGCCTTCCGTAGAGCAGCGTCGCCCTCCGACGCATGATGGCACTACCCTCTCGGTGGTGGCTCCTTGGCCGATGTGACATGAATGAAGCAACAAGCAGGCAAGCAGCATAGACAGCAACTCCGGACGTTGTCCTCCCAGTGTGGCGATCTCGAAGTGACCGGCGGCACATTCTAGCCCAAAAGTGGGTGCTCGTGCCCGGCGTCAAGGCCCAGCCAATGGCAACACCCAGTAGTTTCCTCCGACGTGGACTTGTATGTCCGTTGACGACAGCTAAAAAGGGCGCTAATAAAAAATCTGACCTCTGATCTAGGAAGACTCTCCAGCTAACGAATCTTTCGATCTAGGAGGGGTAATCCACATTAGATGTTCACCGCGTCCAAGCTTCCCAAACTCACACGCGAGCGAGGAGATCGATCTGTGTGGACTGGCCCATTTAGCTACCCTAGTGTGGTTTTCCCTGTGCTGTTTTTGTTGTTTTCTTTACCGGCTTTCTCATGTATTCTTTTTTTCTCTTTTTTCCTTTTTGGTTTTCCTATTTCTGTTACTCTATTTTCATAATTCACAAATTTGTTAGAAAATCAAAAAATTGTTGAGACTTTCAAAATTTGTTGGAGTTTGAAAACTTTGTTCATCTTTTTCTAAAAGTACTTGCGGTTTAAGAAAAATGTTGGGAATTTTAAAAGATTTCACTTTTCTATTTTTAAAAAAATATTCAAAACCGTTAAGAATTTTGAAAGTCATTTGAATTTTTCAAAAAATGTTCAGATTTTTAAAAAAAACATTTTTCCAAAATTTTGTGTTTCATAAAAATATTTGGAATTTTTCAAAATGTGTTCGATTTCTCCAAAAATTGTATGGATTCTCAAATTTCTGGAAAAATTTCAAGGAATCTTTGAAAATTTCGAAAAAAGAATAAAATTTAGAAATGTTTCACAAGTTTTAAAAAAATTGAAAATGTGAAAAATTGTTCGCGCTTTCTAAAATTCAAAACTTGATTTTTTTTTTCAAGTTTTCAAAAGATGTTGACTTTGTTTCGAAGTTTTTTCACATTTTTTTGAACTGCAGCTATAGTAAAGTCACATGATGTAGGGCCCGGTGCTACAATAGGATCTGCATACTAAGGCCTTGTACAATGGAAGATGCTTAGAGGGGTGCTTAGAAAAATAAACAGAGATTTTCTGAAGCACCGGTGCCAATTTCTACAGGAGAGACGCTTAGTTAAGCGTCTACCCAGTACAAATAAGCACCGGTGCGTAAGAAAAACCTTGTTTATTTCTCTAAGCACCTTCCTTAAGCATCTCCCATTGTGCAAGGCCCAAAATGACCCCGTCGTGTTACAGTACCGCCAATGGGCCGTCCAGTTGAACTGCCCATGTGTGAGTTGCCCGCTATTGAAAACGAGCGTTCGATAGGAGCTAGTTCAAAGGGTATGGTAAAATTACTACGTATCATCATGGCAAATGTTGTCTGCATGGCTAGTTCAAGAAAAAACAATGGTATTGGCAAAAGAGCTAAATTGCCATGGCAAATTTAGGAAAATTAAGTTTTTATAAAATAAAAAATATCAAGGAAAATTAACTATGTAGACAATAGCAAAATGAGGAGAAAAAATAACCTACTTGAATCATGGCAACCTATACCAAAAGTGCCGCAAAATTACCCTATATCATAAGAAAAAAACTATGTTAAAAAATGGTTGATTTGCATTATACATCATGTTGATTGGGTACTTGGAACTATATATCAATATATGCGTGTAGCAGAATACACGTTCAAATTTGATTTTGTTTACAATACTTCACTAATTTTTCAAGTTTGTGGGACAATGTCCTGGTCTCAGTCAAATGACTCGCCTGTCCTAAAATATGGGCATAGTGATAGCAAATCATGGTCCAATACTTTTAGCCCTATATTGATGGAATAAAACTCCCTAGTTTACCCGCAAAAAAGTAATAAAATATGAAGTACCATTAATAATACAAAGGCCGATCTAGATAACGTACACAAGCACAAAAGATGAAGTCAGATAGAGATACAGTGAAGAATCGAGAGCTAGCATTTCTTCTTGTGTAATACTTACGAGAGAAGTAGTATAGTACCATAACAGTACAACAAGATAGCAATATCAAACTGAGACAGACACCAACAAGATAAACTCGCACTACCATACATATAGGTAGTTTATTGTGCTGCGTACTCGACAAAGTACGTACTACCCATCGAGATTAGCAACGACACGACACTTGACTTGACTGCATCGATATGGGATACGGCGCCGTGAGCAACTGTCGTACTTGCGCCCGCCGGCGGCCGAGACTGCTCACCGGTGAATACATGTTTTCAGGCGTCGGACCATGTGACAGGCACCTCGCCGATGTTGCTGTCGAGCCCGAGCACCTTCCACACGGCTTCGGAGGTGTCCACGATGTTGGTCTTGCAGCCGTGGTTGGAGTCGCACTCATCCACCACCTTGGCCTGCACGGTGCGCCCATTCTTCTTGCTGGTGATGTTGATCATCTTGCCGCACCGGCGTCCGCCCGCGTACCACCTCGTCGACAGCGCCACGATCATGTCCTTGTCGCTGTGGTATTTGCCGTCGCACTCCGAAGGCCCGCCGCCGTCTTCGTTTTTCTGGAACCCGTTCACCGTCATCACGCCAGGCGTGCCGCCGCCGCCGCCGCCACCACCGTTGCCGCCCGGCGACGGGCAGTGGGGCTTCTTGTGCTTGTGCTGCATGCCCGGGACGGAGTCGTCCTCGCCGACGCAGGGGTCCGGCTTGGCGTGGTGCCGGGCCACGGATAACGTGGACAGCTGCAGTAAGATCACAAGCATGGCCACGACCGCGAGCCTCGTGTTCGCCATGGCTAAGCTTCTGCCGGCTTACCTGCTGCCGCCCTTTAACTTGACTTGCTGTGGGTGCTGATGAGTTGTGGCTGGTTCGAGGAGTTTATATAGGCGCACGTACGTATATACCGATACTCTCTCGGTGTGCTCGATACAGGCCTAAAATGGCTGCGTTAGATGACAACTGAATTGTAGAGACGAGTTCGTTTGGATTACATGGTGTCGCTAATATTACAGCGGTAATAACCGAGGGCAGAACACAGCAGGTCATTCTTGGCAGAGAGAACGTACCACCTTTTACTACTCCAAGCAAAGAAAATTCCAAAAACAAAGCTTTTTAATCGTGATATACTACGATATGACTAGATGAGCAAGAGCCAGGTGTATCGTAGTTGGTGGTGTGTCCAATGTACATCAATATTATTATGTGTAAATGTTGTTTAATTACGTACGGAGTATTTAACCAAAAACTATCACAATTCACGGAACCGTGACGAAAAACTACCACTTTACGATTTTGTACGAAAAACTACCATTTTTTCATTAATCCTTGACTAAAAACTACCATGTCTGAAAAGTGTCCGTTTTGGCTCTTTTAAACGCGTTTCTGACTAGTTGGGCCCACACATAAGTGGGCTAAAAAAGCAATCAGGTCCCTGTTTTTCTTTTAGAAAAGCAATCCACGCGGACGGACGCGTCCGTGTTCGCCGCCACCGCGCGACCCACGGCCGCCGCCGCCCGCCCGTGCCCGCCGCGCGCCAGCAGCTCCGACACGCGCACGGGCTCCGTGCTGACGCCATAGAGGCTGTTGCCGAAGTACTCCGCCGGCAGCGGCGGCCGGAGCCACCCGCGGTTGTTGGCGGCCCCGTGGAACGCTGTCTTGCTGTCCGGGGCCAGCCGCCGGGCGGGGTGATGCACCGCCAAATCAGCGAGGTCAGAGCCTGGTACCGCGTCTGGGCGGCCGCGGCTGCCGCGTCCCCGGCCGCTAGGAGCTCTTCGCGGGCCTGTTCCTTGAGCGCCGCCACCGACTCCGCCGAGAAGTGCAGGACGCGCCCGCGGAGCGGCACCCGCGCCGGTCTCTTGATGAGCTCCGACAGGTCCTTGCACGGCAGCACGACCGGTGCCGCCGTGCCGCCGTCGGGCGACCAGCGCTCGAACATGGGCCGGGGCGACGACGCCGGCGACTGCGGCACCCCCGGAGGCGCGAGCCTGGCGCGCGATATCTCGGCCAGCGCTTTGAGGAAGTTCCAGAAGGCCGTGCCGTCGGCGAGCGCGTGGTTGCAGACGAAGCCGACGAAGACGCCGCCGTTCGCGAGCTCGGTGACCTGGGCGGCGAAGAGGGGGAGCTCGTGGCCGTCGTAGTTGAAACAGGGACCCGATTGCTTTTTTTAGCCCGCTTATGTGTGGGCCCAATTAGTCAGAAACGCGTTTAAAAGAGCCAAAACGGACACTTTTCAGACATGGTAGTTTTTAGTCAAGGATTAATGAAAAAATGGTAGTTTTTCGCACAAAATCGTAAAGTGGTAGTTTTTCGTCACGGTTCCGTGAATTGTGGTAGTTTTTGGTTAAATACTCTTACGTACGTGAGCCATCTCTTCAAATGCCGCTACACCATTCAACTATGGAACTTCCAAAAAAAACTCGGTCATCATGAAATGGGGCCTTCACCACTTGGACACTTCTACTTGGTAGCCACAGGATTCGGTAGAGTGGTGGACAAATAGAACCGGCGCTGGAATCCCGAATAGAAAGGCTATGGCCTCTCTTATCATGCTTGTGTCATGGACTATTAGGAACGAGAGGAATGCCCGTGTTTTTCGGCGGAAGAGCGCACCGCCACTCATCTTGCTAAACTTCATCTTTTGCGAAGCAAACCTTTGGGTCACTGCCGAAGCAAAGAAATTAGGGGTTATTATTATATGCGAGTAATCAATCATGCCGTGTAAGAGCGACTTCTGTAACAAACTCTCTTCTCGTCTTAATTAATAGATGAGGCAAATCGTTTGCCTCCGTTTCGAGAAAAAAAAACCATACATGAGCCGGCTGGAGAGTTTTTTTTAATAAAATGCAGGAGCTCTACGGGAGTGGAAGGGCACGCAAATAAGAGGGCACGCATTTTGTGGGCAGTTAACCTACGCGGAGATTCGTGACATTGGTTATGTATACGCACAATTTTAGTCTTATTTATGTATGTAGCTAGACAATACCTCGCGCGTTGCAGCGCGGTGGTAGTGTAATAAACAATTTGAAAGAGAGGGGCACACCGTAAGAAGAAAAAGAGTAAGAGAAAAAAAGTTTTACAGCAGAAGATGGCTTGGATTTAATATGTAACTCTGAAATAGAGTGGTGAGATAGCATGGTAAAGAAGGTGTCCCTCCCCCTCCTCCCCCCGCGTCGCCTCCCCGAGCGGGGCGACCGGGGGCTCTCGTCGCCCCTCCCAGCCCCCCCTCCCCCTCCTCCCCTTCCGCCGCCGTCCGCCTGGGCCACCGGGCCTTGCCCGCGTGGTGCCGGCGGCGGCGGCCCCGGCCTTTCCCCCCCGCTTGGCGCCTCGGCTCGGGCGGACGGCGGCCGATGGGGGTGCTCCTCGGCGACAATGGATCCGGCAGCGGCGCAG
>NC_041380.1:313435732-313467356 GCF_002162155.2 Triticum dicoccoides | reverse complement strand
GAGGGCGGTGGCGCGGCCGCTTGGCGGCGGGGCGACGCGGTGGCTAGCGGCGGGCCTTCCCGGCCCAGATCTAGGCCCTTTTGTGCTCGATCTGGGTCTGGGCGGGCCTGGCCTGGTCTGCTTGCGGCGTCTCCGGCGGGTCGGGGGCGTGACTCGTGCGGGGGGTGGTGGCGACGATGGCTCGCGTTCTGCAGCGCGGCGACGGGGGCTTCGCGAGCCCGTTTCGGGCTCGGCTGGGCCAGGGGTGGCCCGGTTTGCCCCTGTGCTGCGTCCGGCCGGATCCCGCCGGGGGCGGTGGAGGATGTCCCCTCCCGCGAGACTGCTGATGTTGCCGCTCCTGGTTCCCGGTTGCGTCGTCTTGTTTTCGTCGGTCCCGTTTCGTTTGCCATGGTGAGACGGCGATGGAGACTGCTCGAGCGTGGTGGCACAAGTTGGTGGGCGGTGTGTTTGGTGGCGCGGGATGGATTGTCTGGGGTCGTGGTTGGTTGGTGGTCGGGAGAAATCCTTGTCGGCCGGGCCGGCACCGACGCGGTGACGCTCGTGGGCGCCGCCGTGCCTTCCTGAAGGGCGTCGGGCATACCCCTTCCACCTCACCCCTCGTGTACCGGGGGAAACCCTAGGACATGTCCGGGGCAACAGCGTCGTCATCGTCGTGATCTTTCTTGAGGGTGTTGTTTGGTATGCGGCGGTCCGGAATGCTAGGAGCGTGGTGGTATTTTCCGGTGGGCGCGGTGGTTGCGGGTCCTCATCGTTTTCATTGATCCGCCGTTGTTGGCATTATTTTCTCTTCAGTTCCTTTTTTTGTTTTTTTTGGGCTTGCGTGTGCTGTGGCTCCAGCATTTGTATCGTGTGGTCGTTGCTTTATAATATAAAGCGGGGGGCAACTCTTTTTCGGTAAATAGAGTGGTGAGGATGACTCTCTCCCCCCGCATTGTTGCGGTAATTTTGTTAAAAAATGCGCAAGTAGTTGACAAAAATAACTAAATCTAATGAAAAGAAAATATAAACTTAAAAATCAATAAAAGAAAGTGTATAAAAATAAAATAAAAACTTTTAAATTATAGTCGAAAATGTCATTTCGAACAAAATTGTGAAGGATGATTAACATGAATATACGATGTGGCAAAGTTACATGCATAGACTAATGCAAAAAATAATTGTAATTTATAAGTTAAGTGCATGACTCACTTATGTGGCAGATTTTGCATGGCTTTGTGGGAGAGAAGACTTAAATGAATTGCTTAGGGCATCTCCAACAGTTTGTATGTTAGCTTGTTGGTAAAATATGTCATATCATCAACCAATATCTTAACATACAACAACTCCAATGGGTTGTATGTAGTTTGCCTAATAGGATGTGAGATAATAAATAAGGCGCTCTCTCATTCTATATTGGAGCTTGTGGAAGATATGTTGGTTCATGTACATACAACCTTCCTCTCTTTCCTCATTTGTTGTATGACACATCATCAAAAATCCTATCTGGCAAAGTCTATCAACAACTATCTTACAACCATTGAAGATGTCCTTAATGGGACATTGAGGTTGACACTCTGCATGTTGAGAGAATTGGGACCATCTTCTTACGTATGTAAGATTTATTCATATATCAAGCCGATATACATGTCGGTGTCTGCTCTGCTACCTGTTCGGTGTGGGTCTTAAAAACAGAAAACAGGAAGATAGGAACTAATATAGAATGGGAAAACGATTTGTTTATTAAGCCATTGTTCTGTTGTTCTTCTTAGTTCTTGTTTCTTGTTATCTTCCTGTTCCACAGATATCCATGGCCGGTTAAGCCGACTTTGAATCGGTCCTTGCATATTGAAGGTCTCGAAGATAAGAAAACACACGGCAGTATTTAGATAGAAAAAGGGACAAGTTTCTTAGAGAAGTTATTTTCTTATCTAAACACAGAGATCATCTTCTTTCTTTACAGATTCAAAGGGCTTCAAACATAAGAATGCCTGCATAAATATGATGCTTCAAAATGTACAGACTGCTTTGAAAAGGTTTGCTTTGTTATCGATCTTGTACAAGCCGAAAATATCGTTGTTGATGTTGTTCTTTGATCCTTTTTTATTTTCATCCTGGAACAACTTCTGTGTTCGAGATTTGGAGTAGGATGAATTGGATCCTAGAATCCAGCTACAATAACTGCAGTACATGTGACAAGTTTGAATCGCTGAAACTTTATGCTCAGACGATCTACGAAGAAGTTACAACTTATGAAACTTAAGATGAACATAATACTTGTTTTTTGTATTTATTTGTATAGCTGAATAATTAATCGTGCTAAAATAATTCTGATAGACGAATGTTTCGACTAGATTGGATTTAATAATAATTCAATCTTATTAATCATGTTTATGTCTTTAAAATTCTATTGTTCTTCTAAACAATAATATTATTTCACATATTGTTTGAGATATTGACATTGTGAACAATGCAAGTTTATAATCTAGAATACTACTACTTTGACAAAATCAGTTGCTATACATTTATTCATGTAGAAAACATCAATTTAGGTTACTAGGTCACGAATTAAATTATAAACAAATTAATCCAAAACTTAAACTGTATATCAGAATAGTACTATAGTGAAAGTTGATTGCTAAATTGACTTGAAGCTGATTTTTTTCAAACAACCATGATTTTGTTTAGAAGAATGTAGAGCAATAATTATCTACAACAATGCCATCGTTTAATGTACAAGAATAAATAAGTCACTAAAACTGAATGTACATTCTCAAACAGAACAGTAAACAGGGAACAACGCTTCCGTCTACACTGTAATCTGAACATTCTAACCACTAAGGACTAAAGAATTTTGCTGATATTAAATATCTCACTGATGTAAACCCTAAACCTAAACCTAACCTGGACCCTAACTCCCGAAGGCCATGATTAATTTAGAATATAGCGAAGAAGTAGAAAGTTCTAAGGTATAAACCTTAAACCCCAACCCTAAACTCTAAGCACTAAATCCTAAATTTGAACACTAAATCCTAATCCTTAAACCCTAAATCTAAAATCTAAGCCGTAAATGTTAAACCCTAAACCTTAAGCCCTAAAGCCTGAACCCAAAACACTTGTCTATAAATAGCAAACGATAGGCGCATGATGGAAAAATTAGAATAAATAAAAACAATAAAATTAATTGTGATTTAAGGAGTATATTTTTGACCATATAATAAATATATGTTGGTTGAAGTAGAGCATATGTATGATCGAATTTCCTGTATTTGTATTTCAAAATGATCTGACTACAAAAAGATAGATCCAAAGATGTGCATATATGGACAAAGAGGAAAATTGATTTGTTATTTATTTCAAGAGTGTATGTTACAAGATGATAGGAAATAATTTACTTATAAAAATATTTTAAAAACTAAATTAAGATAGTATGTGACGTGGGAAGAACGATTGATTTGAATTGCAATATAACTTCACTTGTGGATGATGTTGATAAGATAACGATATACAATTACTTAAAAACAGCACAAATTAACTTTAGCGCGGCAAATACAAAACATATTCAAAATAAATTGTGATTATAAGGATGAGAAACAATTTGTTTGTAATTTTGGAGTTGGTCAAAGTGCATATGACTGGGATATAATAAACAATAGGTACCGTAATATCAATGGTCGATTTACATGTATGAAGAGATAATGGAGCAATTAAGTTTTCACTATAAGATTTTAAGAGTAAGTTTTGTGCCAATGAACCGAATAGGTATCGTAGTATGAATGATGCATGTGCACAATCCAACATAGTATGGGAAGACGGGACATTTGACTAGTCCACTTGCCTCTTGTAGTTAATGACGGTCACATATAATTAGAGTACTTTGTGGGGTAGTTCCTTGCTGCATCACCATATCCTCTCTAATTCACTCTCCACTTGTACATCAATGGTGGACAACGGCGAACACGGGGTTCCGCCGGATGAACCGCTTTTGGAGTGTTGGGAGGAATCGTGTATGGTGTTGCGGGAGATTTGCCGGCTGCACGCCGAGGAGGAGGAGGAAGAGGCTCAGGCAATGGCCAAGTTTCAGGAAGAGATCTAGGCGCGACAAGAAGAGAACCTCAACGAAATCTTCGAATTGGTGTACGATCCTGGTTGGAGTGTTCACGGGGGTCGTGGTCATGGGCATGGTCACGGTCGTGGCCATGGGCGTGGAGTTGGCGACCCTCGGGTCGGTGATGCTAGCGTGGCTGTTGCGGATGACGATGGGTTAGGTGGTGACGCTGCTGCAGTCATGGTGGCGGGGTCAATGGTGGCGGTAGCCGAGGCAGAGGAGGTGCTCTTTGTGATGGTCATGGCCGCGGAAGGAATTAATGGTTGTACCGTCCATAACTATGTATCACCATTTCATCTTTTCTATCGATGTAATTTGCCTTTGTGAGGATTTGCCACATCAGTTTCAGTTAATGAAAATGAATGATATGAATGTGTTCATGTACTCAACTGTTATATGTCTGAATATTCTTTTTTCTTAAATACATTGGTATGAGCATGAGGACTAATAGTAGGTTGAAATTTGTACACTAACTAAGTTCCGCGAGATAAAACTAATACATTTTATATACATTATAGGAGACAAAACTTACATTAGACATATAGATTGTAATATAGGTTTATGTCGATGCAACATAAAGAATGTATGCAACCAGGTTTTATTCCAGTTTTGAAAGTAAACAAAGACTGGATTCCAATAGATCGAAGAAGAGAACATATCTTAGCATAAAAATTGGCGATATCAACTCACTGTTATGCAAAAAGCACATCGCAGCACATACATAACTAATATGAAGGCTATATCGATGCAAACAAAGAGAGAAATGATTCAAGAATGGTGTGGCATTTGGTTGCCGTCACACTTTAGAATTGAAAGTAGTATGGTAGAATCATATATATCATATTTTAAAAACATTGGTCAGTTTATGAAATCTCTAATGTTCAACACTTACAGATAATATTGTAATAACCACATACTATATATATATATATATATGTGTGTCAAATACACTACTAGTACGATACAAGTATGCGTACGACATCAGAATCGACAGGGAACTGCTATGGTGACTATGGCACATCGTTCGTATCACAGATAAATGTTGCCAGCATCCTCTTGTTCACCAAGATATAGAAAACAAAATGCATTCCCAAGCTTCCATCTGTAAATTTGTTGCAATATGTATCCTACTAGGACCACTGAAATATGGTCGGTGTAGCTCATTGGTGACTATAAGGGTGAAAGATATACCCTCTTTTAACTAGACCATCTTAAGCTGAAATGTGTCGTGCGCCTCCATGGACAGGTTCGCTCTATCTCAGCTCTTTCCCAACAAGGGATGCGTTGAGCATAATTAGAAGAAAACAACAATTAGACATTTTTAGGGCAACTTCATATAAGTAAGCAAGTGATCAACAACAACATTAGTTGCATTAATAGAGCAGATTTCATTGCAACTGAGGTTAACCTTGTGGCATGCACCTAGCCTGCTGTGGCCACACCATGTGTACATTGATCTTTAGAAATTGAATACAAAGTACATAGTTGATGCTATCATGGTACTCCATTGTAGAATGAGCCTATAAATAGTGTGTGTGAAAAATTTTGACTTCGCTTTTGGCAAAAGTTGTAAATAGTGTGTGAAAATTTTGCCCAAACACAAATAAATCAACATTTTTGCAATAGTCCAGTCCTACAAAACGTGATTATTCTGTATAACATATGAATAGTTTGTATGGCATAACAGACCAATAGAATAAAATACTTCATAGAAAAATAAAATTGTTTTAGGTGAGCTTGCAATACAATTATTTCATGTAATTTCTATGTACTAACTTCATTACAAGTCAATTAAATTGTTCTAATGATAACTTTTAACATGAATTTGATTAACTTAATTGAATACAATGTCTGAATTTGATAAATTAAAAAGCACTCATCTAAAGGGAAAAAAAATAATGTTTTAGCTAAATTTGGTTTGATTCGATCCTTCTGGGAGAATTCATCTAAAGGTAAAACTAGAATCAACATAAGTTGACTAGAACTGTTTGCGGACCTCAATTGGCGACTTAGATTTCTGATCTCTTAATTTGATTGTAATATGCAACACTCTTCATAGTAAGATAAACAGTTTTAGCTGCTCAATTTCAGGCATACACATACTAACATATCAGAAGCATCTAACTACATGCGGCAGCCCCCAATAATTTGGCATGACCCCCTGGAAATGGACCCAAGGTTTTTAAGTGTGAAAGTTAATTTAGTGAATTCTTAGGAGGAACTATGAAGGAGCGGAGGGTTACTTGCAGATTGAAGTCGTTGAAGCGCGAGGAGGCAGACACAGGGGGGGTGCCAGTGGAGGAGGAGTTTGCCGATGGCGGCAGGGTGAGTCATGCGTTGTTGGATGATGAGGCCATGGCTATAAGACGACTATAGGCCTGGATAATAGGGGGATGATGCAACGCTCGCTGACAGATGGATGCTACGGGCAAAGGAGGATGGCCGCCCCGGCAAGGATGAAACAAAGGGCAAGGGTACGATTTTGATAATCTCTCAGAAAAGAAATACTATTTGAGATGTATATTCGATTAGTTTTTTCTGATGTATACGATTGATGTGTGATCTTCTACATTATTAACTCATTTTTTACATCACTTAAAGTTGATTTTTTTCTATGGTTAATACAGTGAATTCTAATTCCCATCCTAAAATTTTATAACATTTTGAGCTGCTTGCTATATTTGAATCAGTAACTGATTTTGTTACCATAAAAGGCAAAAAGGTCTTGAATTCAACATAGCATGCAAATGAGTTTGGAACTTGATGAAAGTTTGCATTTGTCTTGACTGGCCCCTATATGTGTAGTAAAATGTAGATGCACATTGTATAGAAACTGGACACCGGGCAAGCAAGTATCAGGGTTTACAATCGAAACCACCACCTTGCACAACCAACTCCATTTACAACATCATTTCAGGTTCAATTTTTTGAAAGATTAATACAAACGATTGGAGGTCCAATGCTCATATTTTATAACATTTCATGTATGTGTTCTTTGCAAGCATGGATTGATTTTCAAATCACTAAGAATGGCAAAGCCCTATTTGGTTTAACATAGTTTGCAAACATACTCTCACTTAATAAACATGATATCTAAATGCGCATTCATTGCATAGAAGACCTATGCTGCGAGCTATGTGGTGCCACCATTCGTAAATTTGGAAATTTTTTAGAAGAGGCAACAACATGTAACCAAGACATGCTAGTGGTGTGTCCTAGCAAAGCGTGGCACTGTCATGTAAATAAGCAATAGTGGGTACATTTGTTCCCCTACCCCTGTTGTTTCCATCTCAAAGGTTATTGTGTCAAAGCATAGTTGCCGCGTTACTATAGAGTCTCTGCCATTGCTGATTTTTAGCAGATATTTACTGGCATTGTAACTTTTGCAAATTAGTTATGCCGTGTACATTCCAGCATGCACCACTAATTCCAGAGTACTTGCAATCATTTTCGTAGTACTGAAAGCTTAGAGGTTTGAAATGACAAACATTATATTGATAACAGAAAACAAAAGAGTAGGCAAACATGAGAACAAGCGGTAGATTTTTGATTGTACTTAAGATAACAACACAAGATGAAAACGTTCAAAGGTGATCAGAGATAATATAAGTTAGAAAACTTTTAGATGCTTGGATGAAGCAATAAAAGCGGAATGGCTCCCATGATATGCAGGAATGATGTATTCCAACCATCTTGGGACAAGATGGCATAGATTCTCATCGCATCAAGTGAGTAGTTCACGTTGTCATAGATAATGAGATTATCTTAATACATTAGTTAACATTCAGTAGTTAACAACATTGGGATACTCATTTAGCTCAGCAGTAATAATTCTACAATAATTAACTAAAACATCTGACCAAATATTGTAAAATAGATAAATATATCGAAGTAGATACATTGGTAAGCCATTTGTTAATATGTACCTGGTTGCAACAAATTACTAACTTTGATTAATCATTTACAGGAGTAATGAGCTTTGTCTTGATCCATTAGAAGAAACTGTTCTTCACCTATTTTGGAATTGCCCCTTTGCCCTAACTTCCTGGGACACTATCTCCTTTTCAATAACACGATAGCTAGATGTAAGTCGCCCTAATTTGCAATTTGGGCTAGTCGATTTTCGAGTGAAGGAAGAGCAGCCGGAGGGCAGGAAGGAGCTCGCCGGAGGGAAGGAAGGAGCTCGCCAGAGAAGCCCTCTAGGTTTATCTTAGGGTGGCGGAAGATCCCACTATCTCAGGGTTGTGGGGGGTGGTGCAAGTTCGCCAGAAGAAAGGCCATCCCCAGGGCTAGAAGGATGGCCGAGGGTGGTGGCATGACAATGGTGGGCGGCGGTTGAGGGAAGGGCGGTGCGGGGCGGCGAGGTTGGCCTTGGAGTGCCGCGAGCGGTGGTGGCTGGCGGTTCGGTTGGTGGTCTATGGGGGTGGTTGGGGGAAGAAGGCGTCGGGAGGAAGAAGACATGCGGTGTGTGATCCGCTTTTCACGAAAAGGTAGGCGGAAGAAGATGGCTGGCGGCCGTTAGATCAGAGATCAAGGGCAAAGACTGATTCGACTGACTCAATTTGGAATTTCAGGCTGACTGGCACCTAGCCAGCCCCTTTCAAGAAACAGAGGCATCTCTTTTCTAGACAATATCCTTGTCACCATGGTGACTGTTCCAAACTCTTTTGCATTGGATATCCAAAATCTTCAAGAATGGACATCCCACAGGGTCCACTTGGAGGCACCTCTTTTTCACAGAATTAAAAGCAAATACTACACAGACTTTAGAGTCTTGATTGATCTGCACCTCAGCGGATTTTATAAGGTAGAAGGATTTCCCTAGGGCCGGCATTGGTATCTTTTTTTTTTACTTCTTTCAGTTCTTGTAATTTGTAGATTTCATATATATTAATGAAAATTTGTTAGCTAACAGCTGAAAAGGGACTGGCGTAGCCAGCGATGATACAGTGCTACTGGTTGAGCCACATACTACAGATGCTCACATATTTATAACCAATTTTTAGATGCCTAAACTTCCGTAAGTTGCATTCTACTCCAGTTTACCCGGAGTACTACTGAATAATACTACTACTACTAGTGGATAATACTGAGGCTCATTCACTATCAACTCCGCCACGGGCGACCTACTCAGTTGCCATTCACTCGGGTATTACAGCTACTAGATGAACAGTTGCGCCCAGGGCGCAAAGGCCGAGAGCAAGCCAAATATTGAAAGAGTGTGCATCAAAATATGTAGACACAGAAGGAAACATATGGAAGTAAGTACGGATTGATGATAGTCATACGGACATGATTATCATATTTTTTACATAAGATCCAAAATGATGCTAGATATAAAAGTCTCGATAGAAAATCAAACCACTTCAAATAAAAAAATACTCTTCTGAAATTGTGCTCCTCTTAGAACATACACACTTCATGTGCATATGGTTGCAGGTTGTATCCATGCCAAGATAGCACCTTGTATGCATAAGATGGACCATATGTTGAATATACGAACACTGACTACTGTACCCTGCACCTGTGCATTGTCAAACTGTACCCTGCACCTGTGCATGATAGATGGTTGGCCATTGTCAAACTGTCCAGAACTAATGAATGGAACTAAAAATCTTAGCTAAAGCAAAGCTTCTAGGCGTGTGATAAAAATAAAATGGAATGAAATATATCATAACGAAACTTCATATGTGAAGATGGCAGTGTCACTCTTCTCGTGTCCATCCTCCCTCACTACCTGCAAAACTATAAAATGAGGACATATCATGACAACAGTTTGAGGTCATCTCTCCCCACTGAACATAACTTAAATGACACTGAACACTACTCAAAACCAAGATGATATGTACCAACAATCACTTAAAAATGGTTGAATAATAAAATTATGTAGGTCCTAGTTTACAATTGTGAGCTTACAGAAATCACAAAAATGCTTTGAACTGTAGGTTTTAGTTTTTCACACCAAAATCCGAACGCGCGCACGCGCGAAAAGAGGCAGAAAGATAGGGAGGTTACCCATGAAAGCAGAGAAGCTGCTATCATGGCCACCTATGGATGATCCAAAATCTGAAGAAAACATATTGTTGGTCAAACTGAAAATAACTAAAAGGTTCAAAATATTGAGAAAGAGGAGTAACTATAACACAGACTGACCAATTAAACAAGGATTTTAGACTGAAAAACAAAATGATACAAGACTCAAACAGGAATACTAAAATTGCTGCATAGATTAAATCAACTACATGACTGAAAAATAAACTGAATATCTGATTACAATATCATGAGATGGGAAGAAGCAAATCCAATTAAACAAATCTGATATAATTAAGCCTGGTTACACCAAAACATAATTAACTTCTTTCAAAAGCAATCAGCCAGTTTAACTATTTGGCCATACCTTTCTGTCTCCTCTAGCATATCCAAAGTAGAGAATGACAACGGTAATAGATCGCGCTGAGGCCCGCTGACATGCATCAATCATGATGAAGAGCTCCATGAGGTTCTCATTGACAGGAGAGCAAGACGCAAGAACAGATCACATCAGCTAAACATACATGGGCATACCTATTGGAAAGGAGGGAGGAAGGGACATGTGACGGAGTGGAACCTGGAGGTGCAGGGGCACGAATCCTGCCTGCAATGACACGGTTGCTGCCAGCTTACATGAGAAAATATGCGGCCAGTTTGGCAGTAATTGCCTCACGTCCTTGAGCCTGCATTACAAAAGAAATAAGTCAGCACAGCAAATTTCCACACATCACACAAAGGGGGCAGCACATATTCCCCAATTGAGGGCAATATTCAACTTTAAACTCCTCCCCCTTTAAACATCTGACTGGGCGGTATTAAGTTCGCCAAAGAATGATCAAATAAGGTATCCATAATAGAACAAGTCCTCGGAATAGAAGAACCAGCAGCACAAGAAGTAAATACACTACACTAATAGAAATCTTTACAAGGAAAACCTCAGTATGTGGATATCACATTCAGTTGCATTGACACGGGAAACAAATTGAAAAGGCATTAGATATCTTTTTTCATTGAACGGGCATGTAATTAGATATCATGAGATGGGAAGAAGCAAATCCAGTTAAACAAATCTGATATAATTCAGCCTAGTTACACCAAAACTTAATTAACTTCGTTCAAAAGCACTGATATAAACATGAATACATTGAGTAAGATAATTTTTTTAGTGCTAACTCAAGTAGGATCTAAAGGAATACCCCACCATAGGTAACTTGGTCAGCCTTAGGCTTGTCTACTTCAGTGCCCATTTGAAAGGAACTCAACAAAGAATTTCACAGTTTGTCAACGCCTGCAAGAAAAAAATGGAATGGCCTAAATGGCAACAACACTTGAATGAGCATAATCAGGCAGATAAATATATAAATATGTTGAATGAGAAAAATTGTTATGGATGTTGGGAGCTCATGCAATGTATACATTAGAGTGAGAGTATGCTAATCAACATATAAAATTCCTGCAAATAGTATATATATGGTAACACATCATGAAACACATGACACGCTTTATTCACCAGCCATCTTGATGTAGTGATGGTCATCAGTTCAAGAAACATGAGTACATCATAATTTATCTCGTGTAAATATAAATTCCCCAACCTTCATAATATCATACACCGGAAGAAATTGAGAGTATCACATTAGAACCAACTTTATTTATATCTACAGATCTGCCTACAAAAATGCCAAAGTAGCAAGATATTTGGCATGCATATCTCAGAAACCTTCTCTACACTCCGAGGCCTTTTTTCTTAGCAGCCATTCACAAGTGCATCTAACCAGACTCGCAAGAATAGAAGTCCTTACTGCATTATATCTACTTACAACCCGAGTGAAGGTCACTGATGTAAATCCTCATGGTCAGTAGCTTCCACCGATGATTTTTCTTCCTGATATGAAGATGCTCTTCCTACAAAATATGAACACATCATAAGAAAACCTGATAAAAGCATAGGTCTAGTTATAAAATAAAAAATATATGTAAACTGAGTTCTACACGAGAAGCCATCCATCTTAATTCTCACAAAAAAATCAGAGAATTAAAGTAGCGGTCCTCTCCTCCCCCTGCATCTGCATATGCATGGAGTTGAGTTAGTGATGCTGCACAAACAAATCGAAGAGGAACATCGTTGAAGGAATAATGGGAGGGAAGAAGAAGAGACTGAAGAGGAAAGCAATCCATGCTCCTCTTCAATCGTGAGGATGAAAAGCGGGACTGCAGGCAGTGGGAAAAGCAAGCAAACCAAACCGAATCTTGAGGATGAGTCGCAGCTGTCCCGGCGCAAATCTGGCCGCCGCCGCCATGGACTGCCTGCTGCTGGTCGGCCATGACCCACCCAACCTAGACCTAGAGAGGCGAGGAGAGGAGATGGGGGTCAGAGAAAGAGCAGGAGAGAGAAAGGGAAGAGAAGGGGACCATACCGCCGTTGTCGCCGTCTGTCACCATGGTCGGGGGGCAGCGACCCCGGCTCCTCCTATTGAGCACGGAAGTAGAAGGAGGAGATGAGGAGACGCGGGAGGAGGAGAGGCAGGGAAGGAGGAGGTGGTGGAGGCGGCGGCGGCGGTGGCGGCAGGAGAGGAGGCGGAGGCGGTTGCGAGGGCGCCGGCTAGGTCGCTGCCCTCACGCTGTTAGGTCTGCTTTTCTGTCGCTGCTCGCTCGCCCCACTTCGCTTTTTCTCTCTCGCTACTCGCGCGCTCGCTCGCTGCTCTTTTCGCTCCGCACTATTCATAGCCGACGTAAAGCCATTTGTTGCGTCTAGCATCCCTTTCATCTTTTATAAGTCCGCACTATTCATAACCGACGTGAAGTCATCCGTTGCGTCTAGCACCCCTTTCATCCTTTATAAGTTCGCACTATTCATAGCCGACGTGGAGCCATCCGTTGCGTCTAACACCCCTTTCATCCTTTATAAGTTCAATTATAAGTTCGCACTATTCATAGCCGACGTGGAGTCATCCGTTGCGTCTAGCACCCCTTTCATCCTTTATAAGTTCGCATTATTCATAGCCGATGTAGAGCCATCCGTTGCGTCTAGCACCCCTTTCATCAATTATAAGTTCAATAGCACTTAGCAACACCATCAAATCCAAACGCATCGTTTGTACACAAGCAGAAGTAGTGACCCCAAAACAAGCCGTTAATTAAACCCATTTCGAGCACGCCGTCGTGGGTAAATAATGGGAATAAGCTAAGTGACACATTGCTGAACAAGAACCAATACAAGAAAGACAGCGGTGCACACGAGACAGCGATGGTTGTCTATATAAACCGCTCGAACCCAACGCCATAAGCACCCCAAGATCGAGCAAGTCTAGCGCACGCAAGCCTAAGCGATCAGGAGCTTACCAAGGCTTAGCAATGGCGTACGCTAAGCTCGCAGCCCTGGCCATGCTTTTAGTCGTGCTGCAGGCATCAACCGGCACCGTCGCCCGCTTGTCGCCGGCCGTCTCGACGTCGAAACTCTCCGGCATGCCGGCGGTGATGACAGTCAACGGGTTCGAGCCCGGCGAGGACGGCGGCGGGCCGGCGGAGTGCGATGGCAAGTACCACAGCGACGACGACATGCTGGTAGCGTTGTCGACGGGGTGGTACCAGGGCGGGGTCCGGTGCTTTAGGATGATCCGCATCACGAGCGCGGGCACCGGGCGGAGCGTGGAGGCCATGGTGGTGGACGAGTGCGACTCCCGGCGCGGCTGCAAGAACAGCATCGTCGACACCTCCAAAGCCGTGTGGAAGGCGCTCGGGCTGGACACCAACGTCGGCGAGGAGACCGTCACATGGTCCGACGCCTGAATTAACCCCTCGATCCGTCGGTCGCTGAATAATTGGCGCACGGCAGCTGGGGGCATCCGCAAACTGCAACGTCTGCTCTGTTTTTCTGTTTCTAATAAACGATGTTTTTCTGTTTCTAATAAACTGTGATCATATTTCGTACGACAATGTATGCATGCAGTAATATGTAAGCTCAATCTGGTTAAGAAAAATCTGACTCCAGTAAATCGACTTAGATAAAATTTCGGAGAGTCAATTACACCGGTGGTGCTAAAACTTGGCGCAAACGGTCACTTTAGTGCTAGAATTTGCAGGGTACATTAAAGTGGTGCAAAAACTTGGCTTGAGCGTGCAAATACGTTGGGCCCACCGTTAGTGACTGCATAGTGAAGGTTGGGCGTGTGGCATGCTCTTTTTGCAGAAACACCCTTGGATTTTTATTTTATTTTCTCACGAAAAGGCACCTGTTAGGTGTGTAGCATCTGATGGGTCCCATTTGTCAGTGAAACATCACAATTTTTGTTAGAATGAAAGATATGGCACAGAGGGATTCGTATCGGTGACCGCGGTCTAACCGACGTGCGCGGCTACCCACCCGCCCAGAGTTCAGTTGCTGATGCATAATTATAAATAATATACATATAAATAAATATATAAACCAAAAACTGTTCACCTATTAATTTTAAAATCCATCAAATTAAAATATGAAATAATTTTATAATTTTTTATCAGAATTAAAATATCAAACTAACTTGTCCAAGATTAAATAAATTATCCTATAAGTTAAAAAACAATTTTTTTATAAAATAATTATGTTGTATATATAATTGTCCAAGATTAAAAAAATTATGTTGTTTTATAAGTGTTCATGCATTTTTATAAATTTGGTGTGTTTTCTATAAATTATATTTGTATTTCTAAATTAATTTAATATATGTATGAAAAAAATTAGCCTAGTGTGCCTCAGACCGCAGATTCGCAAATGAATACGTATTTACCATACAATTTACATTTTTTAGGCTAAAAAATAAAAAGGAAAAAACTAACATGTTTAAGGCACGAAATGCTAATGGTTGTATTGCTAGGTCCTGCTGGTGGTAATTGTCAGGTCGCTAGTACGAAATCCCAGGGCGGTATCTTTTTCTTTTCAAATTTACAATTCTTTTTTTTAGTTCCTCGTGATTTTCTTCTTCTTCTTCTTATTTTACATTATTTTAGGTCAGGATGTAAAAGGCTTAGTATCATTGTATGACATCAATTGTGATCTGCTGGGTTGGCTAGCCGTGCACTCCGTTTGACCCAAGCGTCACCTGTTCGAGTCATGCGTGGTTTCCATTATTTATTCTGAAAAACTAATAAAATTTGTGATGTTTGGCTGACAAGTGGGACCATCCGATGCCACATATGCAGTTACCCTAACAGGGGCCTTTATGTGAGAAAAATCCAAAAATAAGAATTCATGTTTTTTTTTGCAAAAAGAGCACGCCACACACCCGTCTTCCCAATATGGTCACTGACAACGGGCCCTACACCACACTGTCATGCCCCGTTAGTGTTGTCGGCGTATAGAAATGAGATTTGCACCGTATTTGCACGTTCGAGCCAAGTTTTTGCACCACTTCGATGTATGCCACAAGTTCTAGCACTAAAGTGATCATTTGCACCAAATTCTAGCACCACCAGTATAATTGACTCAATTTCGGAGCATTTGTATGGGTAGGGACTGGGGAGAGGGGGTGGGTGTCTGGGCTGGACATGCAAAAGTCTGACCTTTGAAAGACGAGCCCGGTCCAAAGCGTAGAAAAATACTCTTTTCTCAAGCCCAAGCCTAGGCCGGTGACAAACCCGAATACTCGGCCCAAATGCCGAATTTCAGTACTTTACGTTACAAAATTCAGAATTTCAAATTCTAAAAAAAATATTCAGAATTTCAAGCCCTGGACAGTTGGCCTCTATGTTTTGTTGTTTTGATCTCTTCTTTTTCCCGCTAACAATGTCTATGTGGTTAATGCATTTTGCTTCTTTGATCCCTTCAAATAACTTGGTTCTCTCTCGAGCTAACAATGTCTATGTGATCTATGCGTTTTGTTTCTTTGATCCCTTCAAATAATTTGATTCTCTCTCAAGCTAACAATGTATACATCTCAAGCTAAACAAAAGAGGAAAGAACACCTTAAATCTTATTTCAAGCCATCAATGGCGTGCAAAAGCTAATGAAAGAATTCATTATTTGGCTTTGTTTAAAAAAATTCTTACCTATTTGGCCATATAGAAAAAAAATCTTCCCAATTTGACCTATTTGGCCATCAATTGTGACACGACCATCATTGGGTTACAACCTATGATCAAAGTCCCCAATTACCTTGTCAATTTTTATTCCATGGACAAAATTGCCCTCATTGCACAACACCAAAATAGGACAAAAACAATCAACGCGAAAGTGTTGTTTTGCTCGCTAGCTCAATGCACCCATGATGAACAGTAAAATTTAAAAAGGGAAAAGAGACTTTTTCGATAATAAGCATTGATGAATTGTCTACATGCGTGCAAATATTCGTAAAAACATTCCTGATGTTCTGGGCATAAAAACAAAAGCAATGCTAAAAAATGCTTTAAGAAACGACCTTTTTGAGTATCGACTTTTTTCCGGGAGCATTTAGGGAAAAAAATCATCACAAAATCTTGTTTGTATGTACACAATTCGCCAAAAAAATTTGCCAAAAAATTTCAGATTTTTTGTTTCTTTATTAAAAAAATCATTTTACTGTTTATGTGGGAGTGTTCGCGGGTAGAAACTCCATGTCTTAGAAATGGGCCGTTCTTTCCCCACAATTAAACTCATCAAAAATCAACGAACTACCCTTCCCTAGACCGAATTCGCTCCTGCCCCCATTTTGATTTTTGAACCCGGGTTGTTCACCAGCCAAAGGTGGAGCCATGATTTCGTAAAGCCTAGGGCTAAAATTAAACGGCTATAAATAGCGCCTATACTAGTATACCACACCACTTATGCATCTTACAAGTACACCACAGATTCACAATTTGAATGATACTTCATTTTCATTACAGAAGAAAATTTGATAAAAAAAACATGTAATAAATAATTTAACGAAGTGCATCATTGCAAAAGCTGGTACCTTACTAATGACAACTTCTTTCTTTGAACCCATCATTTCTTCATCTGCAATAGTAGAAGGACCTGAAGTTGTAAAGATAAAATTCAGTATTGAAGCAACCGGAGTTGGTTTCTCGGGACATGGCGTCTGCATTGAAGCGGCGGCGACGGCCGAGAGGTCACGCCCGTTTGCGCCGCATTCCCTTCCGGTCAAATCACGGCATCAATGTCGGCCGCTGCATGCTCTGGGCTGACATGAATATGGCACGACGCGTGGGATGGAAAGTGCGTGAAAGGCGGTGGTGGTTTGGGTGGGCCAGGGTGGTCAAAAGAGGGCTTGAGAGCGCTCCAGACTCCCGCAAAGCCCCCCCCCCCACGTTTTTCTCAGGTTTGTGGGAGAAATCGCATCCGGACCACGCCGCGGACCGATATAGGCACACGCTGGATGTCTTCCGTTGTCCGGACAGCGCGGTCCGAAAGCATGCGGGAGGTTTGCGAGTCGGCGTGGGAGACGCCCTTAGGAACCAAGCGGACAGTGTGCATAACCCCCTTCTTTCGTGTCACTAAACCTAGAGCGCACGGTAGCAACCCTAATCGCAGAAGTGGACATCGGCTTGTCGTGCGCCGAGCAGGCGGCCTCTGGTGAGGAGGTGGGGGTTGTCGAGGGGAGCACGACAGGTGGCGAGCCCAAATGCGGTGTTGCACGTCGATCGACGCGGTTCTTATTGGTTCTGGCATTCAGAGGTCTGTGGCTCTGCCAAGCAATGTGAAGGTGGCATGTGCCATGAACTTAGGAGTAGGTGGTGGCGGCAAGCTAGATCTGGCTGGATCTGGTAAAGATTCGCTGGAGGGCTTGGTCATGCATGGTGTGTGGGTCTTAGGAGGTTGACCCGAATGAAAGACTTCTCTCTTGCCACAGCTGGAGTCGGTGATGAAGACGCTCTTGAGCGTCGTCTACTTCTTGTTGGCCTCGTCGAGGTGATACTCTTAAATCCAACCTTTTCAGCTTCGTGGAAAACCCTAGATCCATAGCAACCAACGATGACGGTGCTTTGGCATCGTATCCCCTCTCGAGGGCATTGTCTTTGGAGCTGGGCATCGGCAAGCGGGGCCGATGGAAGATGGTGGTGATGGCGGCACGTTGGAGAAGAGCCGGTGTAGTCCCGTGCCGTTGGGGTGGACTTGAAGCTGTAGGTGGTTGACCTTGTGGGTGACAGCAGCCACCTGGTACTCTGATAACCCACAAGTATAGGGGATCGCAACAGTTTTCGAGGGTAGAGTATTCAACCCAAATGTATTAATTCGACACAAGGGGAGCCAAAGAATATTCTCAAGTATTAGCAGCTGAGTTGTCAATTCAACACACCTGAAAACTTAATATCTGCAGCAAGTGTTTAGTAGCAAAGTAATATGATAGTAGTGGTAACGATAGCAAAATGTAACGGCAGCAAAAGTAATATTTTTGGTATTTTGTAGTGATGATAACAATAGCAACGGAAAAGTAAATAAGCGAAGAACAATATGTGAAAAGCTCGTAGGCATTGGATCGGTGATAGAGAATTATGCCGGATGTGGTTCATCATGTAACAGTCATAACCTAGGGTGACACAGAACTAGCTCCAGTTCATCAATGTAATGTAGGCATGTATTCCGAATATAGTCATACGTGCTTATGGAAAGAACTTGCATGACATCTTTTGTCCTACCCTCCCGTGGCAGCGGGGTCCTAGCGGAAACTAAGGGATATTAATGCCTTCTTTTAATAGAGTACCAGACCAAAGCATTAACACATAGTGAATACATGAACTCCTCAAACTACGGTCATCAGCGGGAGTGGTCCCGATTATTGTCACTTCGGGGTTGCCGGATCATAACACATAGTAGCTGACTATAGACTTGCAAGATAGGATCAAGAACTCACATATATTCATGAAAACATAATAGGTTCAGATCTGAAATCATGGCACTCGGGCCCTAGTGACAAGCATTAAGCATAGCAAAGTCAAAGCAACATCAATCTCAGAACATAGTGGATACTAGGGATGAAACCATAACAAACTAACTCGATTACATGATAAATCTCATCCAACCCATCACCGTCCAGCAAGCCTACGATGGAATTACTCACGCACGACGGTGTGCATCATGAAATTGGTGATGGAGGATGGTTGATGATGACGACGGCGACGGATTCCCCTCTCCAGAGCCCCGAACGGACTTCGGATCAGCCTTCCCGAGAGAGTTTAGGACTTGTGTAAGTGCATCTAGTGCCCCTCAGTGATTTTGGTGTATTGAAGACTTACAGGTTAAGGGACTAATGCGTTTGTGAGTGTACACAGATCTATAAGTCTATGAGGAGTTTGATATTTATAGAGAAAGTCGACCCCTAAAAATGAAGTTCTTCGACTGAAGACTTTGGATCTTTGAAGACTTTCTGAAGACTTTGAAAGTGAAGAAATTGGTGTGACATTGAAGACTTGGTATTCATTCGAGGAACATGAAGCGTGAAGACTTTTGTTTTCATAGTTTCATTTTCTCTTTCTTGAGTCATAGGAAACACCGTACTATTAAAGGGGGTCGAGGAAATACTAAGGAAAAATTTCCATGTGATGCTCAACTCAAAATCCTACACCTACCAATCCCTTCGAGTGAAGCCATTGGAAATCTCATACAGTCCAGTCATATTCTTCAGTGACAGAGACGAAGTTCTTCTGGTCTCTGAGGAATTTGTTCTGACTGAGGAGTTAGGAATTCGCCAGTGCGGATTGCCTACACAGTGAGGAACATGATAGCCCTGAGGATTTTGCTACTCAAAATTCCGACCATTGCTGTGCTATGCGCCATTTGTCCCAAAATATCTATCCACCTAACGGTCATATCATTGAAGGGCATTTATGGCTTATCATGTCGGGCTGCTCCCTAGGCTATAAATAGCCGCCCCCTACAACCACTAGCTGGTTGGCTGCTCCGAGAGAAATTGACACTTGTCATTTGAGAGCAACTCATCCTCCGAGGACTTTGAGCGAAAATCATCAAGGGAGGAAAAACCCAAACCCAAACACCTACAAACCCCAAGTGATTGAGTATCACTGAAGAGATTGATCCTGCGTGGATCCGACGCTTGTTACCTTTGAAGACTGTGCTTCTTCCAGACAGTTAGGAATCATGGTCTAGAGCATCCAAGAGGAATTGTGGATCACCGAGTGACCAAGTTTGTGAAGGTTTGGAAGTCACCTGAAGACTTGCCACGAGTGATTGGACGAGGTCTGTGTGACCTTAGTTCAAGGAGAATACGGTGAGGACTTGGTATCCTCAGTTGCATGTTTAGGACTGGGTGTCTTCGAGTTTAAACACTCAGCCGCTCCAACCAGACGTACAACTGAGACAGCAGTTGGAACTGGTCTACCAAATCATTGTCTTCACCAAGCTTACTGGTTCTATTCCCTCAACTCTTTCATTTCCTCATAACTGTGTTGTGTGTTTGTTCATATCTATGTTTGAAGACTTTGACTGAAGACTTTATCAATTTCCTCAGTTCAATTTCTTCAGTCTGTTTGTCTTCATCCTGTGTTATCATGTGCTTTCATTTCCTGTATTCTGTGCCTGTCTTCATTTCATCATGATGACTATGCTTGTATTCTGTTATGTTTACTTTTGAGTACTTATTCCGCTGCTAGAAGTTCTTCGCTAAGGAATTTCCTCACCGGCAAATTCCTCAGTGAAGAATTTCATAAAAATCGCCTATTCACCCCCCCTCTAGTCGATATAACGCACTTTCAATTGGTATCAGAGCGAGGTACTCCCTTGTTCTGTGTGATTTTGGCTTAACCGCCTGGAGTTTTAGTTATGTCGATCGCAGGTATGAAGAAAGTGACATGCCCCATATTTGACGGTCATGAGTATCCCAAGTGGAAGGCCATGATGAAGAAGCGCCTCATGGAGATGAACAGCGAGCTGTGGACCGTCACTGAGATTGGTCTGACAGATCTGTGCAAGATGGCGGAAGTAGATGACATTCGCAAGTACACTCTTCTCAACCTCACGGCGAAGGACGTCATTTGCTCCTGTCTGTCTCAAAATTAGTTTAGGAATATCATGCATCTCGATCATGCGAAGCTTATCTGGGACCGTTTCTCTGAGGTCTATGAAGGTCATCGAACCTTTCATGATCCTTGGTTTGAGGACTTCAAGGAATCTCAAAGCGATGACATTCGAACCAGAATCATCATCTTCTGCATCATGCCTTATGGCAAAAGATGCTAAGGTAACTGAATGCTACCTATCCGAGTCTAGTGATGATGAATCTGGTGATGAATTTGGACCCAACTATGTCAAACTTGCTTCCCTTGCCACTAAACAACAAAGAGCTTTGGAAAAAGTTTACTACATGCTAAATAAGAGCGATGATATGTTGGGTGAAGAAATGGATCAGTCAAAAGCTTTGGCTGAAAGTCTTCAGAGACTTCAGACTAGGTTTGACAATCTTCAAGGTCATCATAACACTCTCTTATATGATCATGAGAAGCTTTCTTATGAATTTGTTCAAAGAAAGCAAGACCTTGAGAAGCCAAGAGTGAGTTATGAAGATCTTTAAAAGGAGCGCGATTACTTGCTCAACAAATCAGCGCTTCTCAGGAAGAATTTGTTCCTCCTTGTTTGAAATGCATTGAACGTGAATCTGCTAATTCTTCAAATGAATGTTCAAATGCTGCTAATGTTTCAAATTCTTCACATGCCTCTGCTATCACTAATTCCTCATCTGAGGACACTGCTAGTATCACTAATGATGCAGGGCTAAAGGAATTGTACATGACAGGCATGTACAAAAGCCTCAAAGGGCATCAGACTCTTTGTGATGTGCTTAAAAAGTAGATCCTCAACAGGAACCCTAGGAAAGAGGGTATTGCCTTTGAGAGGAAACTCAATGCTGATGGTACATATTGGAAGCCTGAGCAGTACCCCAAAACTACATGGGTTGCTGCAAAGGTACCTCCAGTTGATCCATCTAACTTATCTAGATTTGCATGTGAATCTCCTCGTTCTGATGATGAGTCAATTGACTCCAACTATAAACTGTTCAAAAATCAGATGGTGAAGTATTTGCTAGATATGTTGGCACTAACTGCAGGAACGGTCCCCCTATGAAGAAAATCTGGGTTCCCAAAAGATGCCTTGAAAATCTTCAGGTGAATGTCATCATGACGCCACCTATGAAGAATAGGAACCCCAGATCAAATTCTTCATATGGACCAAATTCTTCATATGGATCCAAGTCCTCATACAGACCAAACTCCTCGCATGGATCATATTCCTCAAAAGGATCAAAGTCCTCATATGAACATCATCATTCTAACCCGTCTGTTTTGCAGGGAAGATCTAAGGATTATGGATATGTGCATTATTCTTCAAATCATTATGTCCATAAGTCCTCGAAGAATTTCTCTGCTTACTCTTATGCTTACTCTTATGCTTACTCTAACCCCTCTTATGTGAAACGAAATGGACTGGCATCTATGCCACCCTTCTCTTATGGAGCTCGCAGAGTGATGAACTCTTTGCCACCCCTTCAGATGTGGGTGGTGAAGAAAAAGAACTAATCTCTTCTATAGGGTCAGGTCTCCAGACGTACATAATCGTTTGAAGAATTTGCCGGAGACCTGAGCATGCCTGAAAGGACGCAGGCTAATCATGAAGAAATGAACTTTCATTTCTCATGTCCTCATACTGCTTCATCTGTTCTTTTGCTTGATGAAATTGATCTGATGAATTGATGTCATATTCTTCACTGATGAAGTATATGAGTTTGTAAGCTGCACTAATTCATCTGCAGGATGATCAACCCAAAGCCACTGAGTGGGTCCTCGATAGTGGATGTACAAATCACATGACTGGTGACAAGAATCTATTGATGGATGCTCCATTATCTCTGTCGCATCTGAAGCATATCATCTTTGCCGACAATGGCAAAAGTTAGGTATTGGGTCTAGGTAAGGTTGCGATCACAAAGGACCGACACATGGACAAAGTCATGCTTGTTGAGTCCTTAGGATACAACCTTATGTCTGTCTCAATGCTTTGTGATCTTGATATGGTTGTTGTCTTTGGCAAGTACCGTTGTGTTGTGGTTATGGAAGCTGACAATTCCAAAGTCTTCGAAGGCTTTAGGAGAGGAGACCTGTATATTGTTGATTTCTCTACAGGACCACAACCAGCCATGTGCCTACTTGCAAAAGCTTCAGAAGGCTGGTTGTGGCATCGACGACTTGGTCATGCAGGCATGAGAAATTTGCACATCCTTGCGAAGAAGAAGCATGTCATCGGCATCGAGAATGTAAAATTCCTCAAGGATCACCTATGCGGAGCCTGTGAAGCTGGGAAGATGACAAAGCCCAAGCATCCAGCGAAGACTATCATGACCACTACTCGACCATTTCAACTGCTTCACATGGATCTCTTTGGTCCTAACCATTATTCTGCTGTTTCAAATGATGCATCTCAATATGGCTTTGTTATTGTTGATGATTACTCTCGATACACATGGGTGCACATTGTTACTTACAAACATGAAGTGCAGGAAGTCTTCAAACGATTTTCCTCGAGGGCTTCAACCAACTTTGGTGTGAAGATCAAGCACATCAGAAGTGACAATGGAACTGAGTTCAAGAATTCTGGTCTAGATGACTATCTTGATGAATTTGGTATTCTTCATGAGTTATCTGCTCCTTACACTCCTCAGCAGAACGGCGTCGTGGAGCGCAAGAACAGGACTCTTGCTGAGATGGCTTGCACTATGCTTGATGAATACAAAACGCCTCGTCGGTTCTGTATTGAGGCAATTGATACTGCGTGCCACATCATCAACAGAGTATATCTTCACAAATTCTTCAAGAAGACTGCCTATGAACTCCTCACTGATAAGAAACCCAATGTAAGTTATTTCAAAGTCTTTGGTGCTAAATGTTGGATTAGAGATCCTCATCACAACTCTACATTTGCACTGAAAGCACATGAAGGTTTTATGCTTGGTTACGGAAAGGACTCGCACACCTACAGAGTCTTCAACAACGTTCTTCACAAGGTTGTTGAAACTGTAGATGTGCGGTTCGATGAAACTAATGGCTCGCAAAGAGAGCACCTACCTACTGTGATAGATGAACCAGCACCTGAGGAAACTACCAAGTTCAAGGCTACTGAGGATGTCATTCCTACTGAAGAATCTGATGAAGAATTCATTCTAGAACATGAAGAACGTCGAGCTAATGCACCTGAAGAAAATACTGAAGAAAATGGTGCTGAAGAAAATGCTGATCAAATTCCTCAACAACAACCAGCTCATCCTCGCATTGCAAAAGAAGTGCAAGTTGAAAAGATCATCAATGACATCAAAGCGCCAGGTCCTCTTACACGCTCAAAAGCTTCACATTTATCTAACTTCTGTGGGCATTATGCCTTTGTCTCTATCACAGAGCCCACTAAGGTAGATGAAGCATTTCTGGAGCCTGAGTGGATTCAAGCCATGCAAGAAGAATTACATCAGTTCGAGCTCAACAATGTCTGGGAACTGGTCAAACGTCTAGATCCTCGCAAGCACAATATCATTGGCACAAAGTGGATCTACCGCAACAAGCAAGATGAAAATGGCCTTGTGGTGAGGAATAAGGCACGGCTCGTAGCTCAAGGCTACACACAGGTTGAAGGAATTGACTTCAATGAAACTTTTGCACCTGTTGTTAGACTTGAGGCTATTCGCATGTTACTTGCTTATGCTAACCATCATGATATCACTTTATATCAAATGGATGTGAAAAGTGCATTCCTCAATGGTAAGCTTGAGGAAGAAGTATATGTTGCTCAACCCCCAGGTTTTGAAGATCCGAAGAATCCTGACAAAGTCTTCAGACTCAACAAGGCTCTCTATGGCCTCAAGCAGGCCCCACGGGCGTGGTATGACACCTTGAAGGAATTCTTCATGAAGAAAGGCTTCAAACCTGGTTCACTCGATCCTACTCTTTTCACTAAATCTCATGATGGTGAATTGTTTGTGTGCCAAATATATGTTGATGATATCATCTTTGGCTGTACTGACTAACGTTATAGTGATGAATTTGCCTATATGATGAGTGAAGAATATCAAATGTCTATGATGGGAGATTTGAAATTATTCTTAGGTCTTCAAATTCGTCAACAACGCAATGGCATATTCATATCTCAGGAGAAATACCTCAAGGATGTACTAAGGAAATTCGGCATGCAAGATTGCAAAGGCGTCAAAATTCCTATGCCCACAAATGGCCATCTGTGCAGTGATGAAAATGGTATTGACTTCGATCATAAGGTATACCGCTCCATGATTGGCTCTTTATTGTACTTATGTGCATCTAGGCTAGATATAATGCTTAGTGTTTGCATGTGTGCCCGATTTCAAGCTACACGGAAGGAATCACACCATAAGGCTGTGAAGCATATTCTTCAATATCTAGCTCACACACCAACACTTGGATTATGGTACCCCAAGGGCTCGGCTTTTGATCTCATTGGATATTCTGACTCTGACTATGCTGGTGATCGTGTGGACCGCAAGTCAACATCTGGTACATGTCATTTCCTCGGACGATCTTTGGTCTGTTGGTCCTCGAAGAAACAGAACTGCGTATCACTATCTACTGCTGAAGCTGAGTACATTCCCGCTGGTTCTTGCTGTGCTCAATTGCTATGGATGAAGCAAACTCTCAAGGACTACGGCGTCAACATAAAGAATGTGCCTCTCTTCTGTGACAATGAGAGTGCCATCAAGATTGCTCACAACCCAGTTCAGCACTCGAAGACTAAGCACATCCAGATTCGTCATCATTTTCTTCGTGATCATGTGTTGAAGGGCGACATTTCTATTGAGCATGTGAAGACTAAAGAACAGCTAGCCGATATCTTCACAAAGCCCTTGGATGAGAAGAGATTTAGCAAGTTGCGGTGTGAGCTAAATATCCTAGAATCTTCGAATGTTCTTTGAAAAGGACACTCATCCTAACACTTATGCAAAATTGATGACTTAGATGTGCAACACATGAAGAAACATTTTTCTTCAATCAATGAAGAATAACACTCTAAGTTTGAAGAAATTAACGAAGAATTGATTCTTATAACCCTACGATAATTGTATGCGGTGTCTGAAATCATCATTCTTATACGGTGGGTCACGCGACCACCAAAAGTTGAAATTCCTCAGTTGTTCATATTCTTCAACTTTGCATTGTCTTCACTGTTTCCGTCATTTTCTTCATTGGCTATATATATATATATGAGTTTATGTCCTCTACAACATTCACTTATTGCTAATTCTTCAAGTTGGTTTTTTCTGCTAAGTGAATGTGATCGGACCCTTTCCCTCTCTATGCTATACTCAACCCAATCTGTTCACAAATTCTTCATGTGCATTCTATTTGAAACTCGTCCAAAATCTTCACTGTGTCCTTGTCAGCTGAAGAAATTGCGAACGAAACTTAAAAACCTATCCTATCTAATTTTCGGCTTTGCCGCTCAAACCGTTCCGCATCCCACGATACACTTATCCATTCACCCACGATCGCACACGATCTCCACCTCTCGGTACGTGGGTGACACATGTCAAGTGAATGAGAAGGGTTAGGGGCACATTCGTCCAATTTCTTTGGGCAAACAGTTTTTCACCGTGGCTATGAATACCCCTCTTCCCCTTCCTCACTTCTTTTCCTCCGCTCGATCTCTCTCCAGCTCGAGCTTCTCAAACCCTAGCGCCGCCGCTACTTCATCATCGCCGGTGAGGAAGAGCTTCACTGCCTCGATCTCATCGCCGCTGTACTCGCGCCGACCGCGGAAATCTTCACTCCGCCGCCGTCGTAGCCGTCTTCCTCCGCCAAGTTAGGGCGTGGAAGATCTACACAGACGACCTTCACCTCTCCACCTCACTGTTCGTCGTGTTCTTTATCCAGGGTAATTAAAAGTTACTTTTACCGCCCTCGTTGATTCGAATGAATATATACAAAATCTTCAAAGGTGTTTTTCTTCATATCTTCACACACTAAAACACCTCTCATATCATCTGTTCTTGATTCGTTTCTCTAAGCTATGTTTTTCTTCAAGATTCCTCAAATGTGTGGATTTTTGATCTACACATCTCTAGAACCTAAGACAAAGAACGCTTAGTGAAATTCTTCAAGACTCATCTGGTCAAATTCCTCAAACTTGTTCTTTTTACAAAACCTTCTGAGAACGCATATGACCTCTCCAAATTCCTCGCAACTATACTTTGTTCAAAGGTACTCATGTCAGCTACTGAATCACTAGGTTCTCATCAACTTAACTCATTTGCAGCGTTCCTCGAAGAAAAGTTGCATACTTCTTCAGAGAATTCAATTTTTCAAATTCCTCAACTGAAGAAGATGGCTGACTGTAAGAAGCCACGGAAAGGAGGAAAGAGGGCTGAGGTCAACACAGTGTTTGAAATCCCTGATGACATATACAAGGATTACTGCACTCCTGATGAGGCCAAGTTTGGAAAAGAGGACAAAAATCAGCGCAAAGTGCGCATACAGAGGATAGAAAGGAGATTGGGCAAGAGAGTGGAGGGAGTACAGATATGTTACTCCAAAGTACATGAAGAAATTCGCACTCAATCCTCCATGCCCAAGACCTCCATTGGCACCTGGCCAAATAGCTGATCCCACCAGCCTCAAGCGCGGCGAGGACTATCCTAATGAATGGGCCAAGCGCCAAGCCAAGTTGGCTAAGCAACCCAGAGAAGCAGTGAGGAAATTCAATGAAGACTCTGCTGCTGCTGCTGTTGGGGAACGTAGCAGAATTTTAAAATTTTCTACGCATCACCAAGATCAATCTATGGAGTCATGTAGCAACGAGGGAGAGGGGAGTGCATCTACATACCCTTGTAGATCGCACGCGGAAGTGTTCAAGAGATCGGGGTTGATGGAGTCGTACTCGTCGTGATCCAAATCACCGATGACCTAGCGCCGAATGGACAGCACCTCCGTGTTCAAAACACGTACGGTTGGGAAGACGTCTCCTCCAACTTGATCCAGCAAGGGGGAAGGAGAGGTTGATGAAGATCCAGCAGCACGACGGCATGGTGGTGGAAGCAACGGTGATCTCGGCAGGGCTTCGCCAAGCCCAGGGAGAGGGAGGAGTGTCACGGGAGGGAGAGGGAGGCGCCAAGGGCTAGGGTGCGGCTTCCCTCCCTCCCCCCACTATATATAGGACCCCTAGGGGGGCGCCGGCCCTTGGACAATCTCCAAGGGGGGTGGCGGGCAAGGGAGGGTGGAGTGCCCCCCAAGCCAAGCGGGGCGCCCCCACCCCTAGGGTTTCCAACCCTAGGCGCAGGAGGAGGCCCAAGGGGGGCGCACCAGCCCACTAGGGGCTAGTTCCCCTCCCACTTTAGCCCATGGGGCCCTTCGGGATAGGTGTCCCCACCCGGTGGACCCCCGGACCCTTCCAGTGGTCCCGGTACAATACCGATTACCCCCGAAACTTTCCCGATGGCCGAAACTTGACTTCCTATATATAAATCTTCAGCTCCGGACCATTCCGGAACTCCTCGTGACGTCCAGGATCTCATCCGGGACTCCAAACAACTTTAGGGTTACCGCATACTAATATCTCAACAACCCTAGCGTCACCGAATCTTAAGTGTGTAGACCCTACGGGTTCGGGAGACACGCAGACATGACCGAGACGACTCCCCGGTTAATAACAAACAGCGGGATCTGGATACCCATGTTGGCTCCCACATGCTCCTCGATGATCTCATCGGATGAACCATGATGTCGAGGATTCGATCAATCTCATACACAATCCCCTTTGTCAATCGGTACGTTACTTGCCCGAGACTCGATCATCGGTATCCCAATACCTCGTTCAATCTCGTTACCAGCAAGTCACTTTACTCGTACCTAATGCATGATCCCGTGATTAACCACTTGGTCACATTGAGCTTATTATGATGATGCATTACCGAGTGGGCCCAGAGATACCTCTCCGTCATACGGAGTGACAAATCCCAGTCTCGATTCGTGCCAACCCAACAAACACTTTCGGAGATACCCGTAGTGTACCTTTATAGTCACCCAGTTACGTTGTGACGTTTGGTACACCCAAAGCACTCCTACGGTATCCGGGAGTTGCACAATCTCATGGTCTAAGGAAATGATACTTGACATTCCGAAAAGCTATAGCAAACGAACTACACGATCTTTGAGCCATGCTTAGGATTGGGTCTTGTCCATCACATCATTCTCCTAATGATGTGATCCCGTTATCAATGACATCCAATGTCCATAGTCAGGAAACCATGACTATCTTTTGATCAACGAGCTAGTCAACTAGAGGCTCACTAGGGACGTGTTGTGGTCTATGTATTCACACATGTATTACGATTTCCGGATAACACAATTATAGCATGAACAATAGACAATTATCATGAACAAAGAAATATAATAATAACCATTTATTATTGCCTCTAGGGCATATTTCCAACAGTCTCCCACTTGCACTAGAGTCAATAGTCTAGTTACATTATGATGAATCGAACACCCATGCAGTTCTGGTGTTGATCATGTTTTGCTCTAGGGAGAGGTTTAGTCAACGGATCTGCCACATTCTGGTCCGTATGTACTTTACAAATATCTATGTCTCCATTTTGAACACTTTCACGAATGGAGTTGAAGCGACGCTTGATATGCTTGGTCTTCCTGTGAAACCTGGGCTCCTTGGCAAGGGCAATAGCTCCAGTGTTGTCACAGAAGAGAGTCATCGGGCCCGACACATTGGGTATGACTCCTAGGGCGGTAATGAACTCCTTCACCCAGATTACCTCTTGTGCTGCCTCCAAGGCTGCCATGTACTCCGCTTCACATGTAGATCCCGCCACAACGCTTTGCTTACAACTGCACTAGCTTACTACCCCACCATTCAAAATATACATGTATCCGGTTTGTGACTTAGAGTCATCCAGATCTGTGTCGAAGCTAGCATCGACGTAACCCTTTACGACGAGCTCTTCGTCACCTCCATAAATGAGAAACATATCCTTAGTCCTCTTAAGGTACTTCAGGATATTCTGGACCGCTGTCCAGTGTTCCATGTCGGGATTACTTTGGTACCTTCCTACCAAACTTACGGCAAGGTTTACATCAGGTCTGGTACACGGCATAGCATACATGATAGACCCTATGGCCGAGGCATAGGGGACGACGCTCATCTTTTCTCTATCTTCTGCTGTGGTCGGGCATTGAGCCGTGCTCAATCTCGTACCTTGCAATACAGGCAAGAACCCCTTCTTTGACTAATCCATATTGAACTTCTTCAATATCTTGTCAAGGTACATACTCTATGAAAGACCAATGAGGTGTCTCGATCTATCTCTATAGATCTTGATGCCTAATATGTAAGCAGCTTCTCCAAGATCCTTCATCGAAAAACACTTGTTCACATAGGTCTTTATGCTTTCCAAGAATTATGTATCATTTCCCATCAACAGTATGTCATCCACATACAATATGAGAAATGCTACAGAGCTCCCACTCACTTTCTTGTAAATGCAGGCTTCTCCATAAGTCTGCGTAAACCCAAACGCTTTGATCATCTCATAAAAACGAATGTTCCAACTCCGAGATGCTTGCACCATCCCATAGATCGAGCGTTGGAGCTTGCACACCTTGTCAGCATTCTTAGGATCGACAAAACCTTCCGGCTGCATCATATACAATTCTTCCTTAAGGAAACCATCAAGGAATGCCGTTTTGACGTCCATTTGTCATATCTCATAATCATAAAATGTGGCAATTGCTAACATGATTCGGACAGACTTCAACTTCGCTACGGGTGAGAAAGTCTCATCGTTGTTGTAACACCCCGGATGTAACTTTCCCAATTTGTACTCCAACTCTTGCCGTTTCGGCGTTAAGTTATTTTATTTTCTCGGGTTCGGGTCTTTGTCTCCGTGTGTTGTTATCGTTGTCATGCATCTCATATCATGTCATCATGTGCATTGCATTTGCATACGTGTTTGTCTCATGCATTCGAGCATTTTCCCCGTTGTCCGTTTTGCATTTTGGCGCTTCGTTCTCCTCCGGTGGTCATTTCTAGCTTTCTTTCATGTGTGGGATTAAACATTTCTGGATTGGACCGAGACTTTCCAAGCGGCCTTGGTTTACTACTGGTAGACCGCCTGTCAAGTTTCGTATCATTTGGACTTCGTTTGATACTCCAACGGTTAACCGAGGGACCGAAAAGGCCTCTTGTGTGTTGCAGCCCAACACCCCTCCAATTTGGCCCAAAACCCACCTAAGCCTTCTCCATCATCTAGATCGTTCAATCACGATTGCGTGGCCGAAAACCGCACCTCATTTGGACTCCCCTAGCTCCCTCTATGCCTATTTAAAGGTTCCCCGAAAATCTCCTTCTCCTTCCCCCTCTGAAAACCCTAGATCCAACCTCTGTCGCCGCCGGACGTGTCCGGAGCGGACCGGACAGCGTCCGCCCGCCGCCGCCCGACCCACCGCGCTCCGCCACGTGGCGCCGGCGCGCCCCACATCGCCGAAGCCCGCCGGGCCCAATCTCGGCCCCCGCGGCCCACTCCCTCC
>NC_041380.1:313372805-313435148 GCF_002162155.2 Triticum dicoccoides | reverse complement strand
CCGGACCTCCTCGCCGCTTCCGCGCCGCCGCCACCAACCGCCACCACCGCTGCCGCCCGGCGACGGATCCGGCCACCCCGCCGCCGGACCTCGCCGCCCTCCGCCGTCCTCCCCCGTCGACCCCGGCCGCCGTCGCCTCGCCGGAGTGCGTGCCCCGGCCAACCTCGATCCGTGCGCCGATCTGGATCCGCCGCGGATGAACAGTAAACCCTAGGTGGTTTTTCTTCTAAGTCCCCGGAGATCCCAGATCCAAGTGCTCATGTTCATAGCCCCGCAACTTTGCATCTGTAGCTCCGATTCATGCATATAGCATATCAAAATGTTCACCTCAGAGAGTACATCATTTCATTCCATTGCATCATTTTCATTTGAGTTCATCTTTATGCCCGAAATGCTGTTAGAAGGAGGCTACTTGAGTTAATTGTCAGATCTGCTACTCCATTTAGCTTTTTGTCATTTTTGCCATGATTATTGTGTGCATGATATGCCCTGATGCTCTACATATGTTTTGTTAAGGGTTTTGTCATCTTTCCAGAGGTGCAACCCATGTATTTTTGTGATGTGTTTGGTGACTAGCACAAGCTTGCAAAGTGGTGCACTTGGTAATTCTGTTTTCAGGGACTTAGCATTTCCACTAAGTCCTTGAGCTGTTTATCTCATGATGCCATATGTTCATGTTGTTTCCTAGTGATCCGTGCCTCTTTTGAGGATGATCAGTAAGGATGTTTTGTTAATATTGTAGTGCTCTATCCATCCATGTCTTTGTTTGCAATTATGGAGTACCCTAGCTTGAGTCAATCGAGCTCTACTTTTGCTACTTTGTGAATCTGGGCAGATTGTCAACTTGTTTGCAATTTTGCCGATGATGTTGTAGTTGATCCGTGCATGCTATGCTATTGTTCTTGCCTTGTCTAGCTTGAATTTTGTTTGTTATTGATATATGTATGCTTAGTTGGTCATGACTTGCTCCATAGTGAGTGCATCGAGCTCGTAAACATGCCTACTTGATATCTGTTTTTGACATGTGCCAGTTTTCACTAAGTCTGAAAACTAATTATGTTTTTGCTATGTTCACATGCTTGCAATTGTATTTTCTGATCCCTTCTGGCTCAAGGTCACTAAGGGACTTTTGTTAAGCTCTTTGAGTAGCTCCATGCCATGCTTTACTTTGCCATGTTCAGGTCCTGTAGCATATAGTTTTGCTGCTCTGAAGAGTGCTACCTGATCTGAAATTCCAGACAAGTGTTAATTTCACTAAGTCTGAAATCTGTTTGCCATATGCATTTGTGCCATGCTTGTTTGAACCTGTTAATGGATGAATTGGCCGTATCTCAGTGCTAGACTTTTGTTAAGCATCTTGTATGAATCCCTGCCATGTATTTTGTGGTCATGTTTGGGAGCTGTAGCATGTTCATCTCATTGCATTTAGATGGCTACTTGCTGTAAATCGCAGACCGGTGTCATATTTGAATCGCTTGCCATTTCTAAAACGTAACTCCGATTCCGGCGTTCTTTATATCGTTTTCAGGCAATCTCATCTCACCTTTCCAGTGGCACACTTGGATTTCAAAGTTGAGGCCAGGTTCATGCA
The DNA here is from genome assembly GCF_002162155.2 of Triticum dicoccoides. Taxonomy (NCBI): domain Eukaryota; kingdom Viridiplantae; phylum Streptophyta; class Magnoliopsida; order Poales; family Poaceae; genus Triticum; species Triticum dicoccoides. The sequence continues at coordinate 313,433,557 of NC_041380.1, read as the reverse complement.
TTCCTTGTCACATCTTGCATATGCATGTTGCATCGCATCCCGCATAGCATATCATCATTGCATCATATTGTTTGATCCTTACACGTGGTTGATTTGTGTCCTTGTTGCTTGTTTGTCTTGTTTGGGTAGAGCCGGGAGACGAGTTCGCTAACGAGGAGCCCGTTGAGTTTGCTTTCGAGGATCCAGTCAACTCTGACAACTGTGCAGGCAAGATGATCATACCCTCGAAATCACTACTATCTTTGTTATGCTAGTTTGCTCGCTCTTTTGCTATGCCAATGCTATGATGCCTACCACTTGCTTTCAAGCCTCCCAAATTGCCATGTCAAACCTCTAACCCTCCATGTCCTAGCAAACCGTTGATTGGCTATGTTACCGCTTTGCTCAGCCCCTCTTATAGCGTTGCTAGTTGCAGGTGAAGATTGGAGGCCGTTCCCTGTTGGAACATTTATTTACTTGTTGGGATATCATTATATTATCTTGTTATCTTAATGCATCTATATACTTGGTAAAGGGTGGAAGGCTCGGCCTCTCGTCTAGTGTTTTGTTCCACTCTTGCCGCCCTAGTTTCCGTCATATCGGTGTTATGTTCCCGGATTTTGCGTTCCTTATGCGGTTGGGTTATAATGGGAACCCCTTGATAGTTTGCCTTGATTAAAGCTTTTCCAGCAATGCCCAACCTTGGTTTTACCATTTGCCACCTAGCCTTTTCTTTCCCTTGGGTTCTGCAGACTCAAGGGTCATCTTTATTTTAACCCCCCCGGGCCAGTGCTCCTCTGAGTGTTGGTCCAAACTGTCAGCCGCCGGTGGCTACCAGGGGCAACTCTGGGCTGGCCTACCGGAAGTTTAGACAATCTGAGTGTGCCCTGAGAAAGAGATATGTGCAGCTCCTATCGGGATTTGTCGGCACATTCGGGCGGTGTTGCTGGTCTTGTTTTAACCTGTCAAAGTGTCTTGAAGAACCAAGATACCGAGTCTGATCGGAACGTCTTGGGAGGAGGTCTATTCCTTCGTTGACCATGAGAGGTTGTCATGGGCTAAGTTGGGACACCCCTGCAGGGATTTGTACTTTTGAAAGCCGTGCCCGTGGTTATGGGCAGATGGGAATTTGTTAATGTCCGGTTGAAGATAACTTGAACCCTAACTTAATTAAAATGAATCAACTGAGTGTGTTACCGTGACGGCCTCTTCTCGGCGGAGTCCGGGAAGTGGACACGGTGTTGGAGTAATGTTTGTGCAGGTTGCTCTCTAGTTTCTCGCTCGCGCTTTGCCTCCTCTTCTTGCTCTCTTTTGCGATTAGGATAGTCACCATACTTGCTAGTCGCTTGCTGCAGCTCCACATATACTTTTACCTTGCCTTACCTATAAGCTTAAATAGTCTTGATCGCGAGGGTGCGAGATTGCTGAGTCCCTGTGGCTCACAGATTACTATTACACCAGATGCAGGGCCTGATGATTCCGCTCCAGGAGACGCGCTTGAGCTCAAGTGGGAGTTTGACGAAGACTCTCAACGATACTATGTTTCCTTTTCTGATGATCAGTAGTGGTGCCCAGTTGGGGGTGATCGGGACCGTGTCGCTTGTTGGGTTATCTTTTATTTTGGCGCCGTAGTCGGGCCATGAGTGTTTGGATGATGTAATGTTATTTATGTACTTGATTGACGTGGCGAGTGTAAGCCAACTATGTTATCTCCCCTTTATTATTCATATTACATGGGATGTTGTGAAGATTGCCTAACTTGCGACATATGCCTTCAATGCGATTATGTCTCTAAGTCGTGCCTCGACACGTGGGAGCTATAGTCGCATCGAGGGTGTTACAAGTTGGTAATCAGAGCCTTCCCCGACCTTAGGAGCCCCATTGCTTGATCGTTTTTAGCAGTCGAGTTGTGTCTAGAAAAATGTTTGAGTCATTTAGGAATTATATATCGGAGAGTTTAGGAATTCTTTTTACTTCCCAGTCTCCTCATCGCTCTGGTAAGGCATCCTGACGTAGAGTTTTGACTCTTCTCTTCTCAAATTCCACTAATTTTTTTTAGGATCACGCGGATATCTTGGAATCGTTCCGATGGTTTTATGATGAGAACATTGTCTTGGTGCCTCCTGTCAGGGGTTTAGTGGAAGTGTCCCGGGGAGTTGAGCTCTGAGGTGTTGTCGTCATAATTTTATCGTTGCAGTTCTGGAATACCTGAGTTTAGTACGCCGACATCGAAAATCTCTTTTATGCAGTTCATTGGTGAGATAACCTCGACGCCACCCAGTACTGGGGCGGGAGTTCGGGAGTATCGCCATAACTTGTATAACGGATGCTTTTCGAAGGTTGAGGTAGATGGTTTCCGAAGGTTTCTTGGTTATGTGTTGAAGGATGGATACAGTTGGATGTAGGATTTGCTAGATTTGGGTGAGATATTATGCTTCCCGTGTATCCCCAGCACCTGATTGCATAACCGGAAAGGTTCGGGAGTTTCATAGGTGGGAATTCTAGTAGCTCTAGTTCTTCTTCCACGGATATTTGTTTGAGATTGGGATTTCTTACCGATTATTCGTTCTCGATCCGTACCTTATTGATTTATTTCTCTATCTTAATTCTACGTGGCTTCTCAATTTATGGATATGTGACCATTTCAAGAGGAATGCATTCGTTCATTTTGTTCGAATGTGAAGACTATATGTTGAAATTTTCATTCCGTTGGATTCAGCTTCAATATTTTTCTATCAATGTGCTAATGGATGTCAACCTCTTCAGGATGGCTCTTCCAACGCGCACGACTCCGAATCCTGATCCGCAACCACCTTCACCTCCTTCGGAGGCATGGCAAGCTGTGATGGCCGCAACCAATGCAAACACACAGTTGATCATGCAAATTCTCCAAGAGCGCAATCAAGGCAACCAAGGGAACCAAGGCAACAATCAGAATCACTTTGCTACACTTAACCAGTTCCTTGCTAACGGGCCAAAGACTTTTAGCAATTGTGTTGAGGCAACCGATGCTGACGATTGGCTTGTGGATCTGTGCAAGCATTTTGAGTGCAGTAACGTCAGGCCTGAGGACTTTGTTAAGTTCGCTTCCTTCCAACTCAAAGATCAAGCTGCAGAATGGTTCCAGCAGTACAAGGACTCCAGAGGTGGACGTGCTATCACTTGGGATGAATTCCTTCAAGATTTCCGAGCTCATCATATTCCCCAGAGCATGGTTGAAAGCAAGCGTGAGGAATTCCGCAACCTGAAGCAAGGCTCTTTGTATGTCTATGACTACAACAAGTTGTTTCAGAAGCTCGCCCGCTTTGCCAAGCAGGACGTGCCTGACGAGAAGAGCATGATATATCAGTTCAGGGGTGGTCTCAGAGAAGAAATTCAGCTCGCTCTTGTTCTCTTTGAGCCCTTGAGGTACGATGAGTTCTACAACATGGCATTGAAGCAAGAGGCTGCTCAGTTGAGGTGTGATGCTTCCAAGAAGCGAGTCAGAGATGTTACTCCTTCTTCCTCTACTCAAGTGGCCAAGTAGCAGAAGTATTGGCTTCCTCCTCCTCCGTTCCGTCAGCCGTATCAGCAGAAGAGCAAAGGTGGCAGTGGTTCTTCCCACCCACCCAACCCTGGCTTTCAGAACAAGACTTCGTCTCAAGCTCCAAGATCGAGTGCTTCGTATCACCGTCCGCTTTTAGAGGTCACGTGCAACAAGTGCCAACAGAAGGGTCACTATGCCAACAAGTGTTTCAACCAGAGGCGTCTTCCTCATCCTCCTCCTGTCAGATCGGCAAGTACAGCTGTGGTCAAGCATAACCCCAAGTACGCCAAGGTCAATATGGTGAATGCAGCTCAGGCAGAGGATTCATCAGATGTCATCATGGGTAACCTTCCTGTTAACGATGTTCCTACAAAAGTTCTTTTTGACACTGGTGCATCGCATTACTTTATCTCGAGACCTTTTGCATCTAAGCATGGGTGGTTTCTCAAGTTATGCATAAGCCATTAGTAGTTGTCTCTCCGGGTAGATGCTTGCTTGCTAACTACGAAGTTCCGGATATTTCTATCTCGATGGGTGATTTCAAGTTTCTGGCTTCTCCAATGATCCTTGGTAACTTGGATATTGATCTTATTCTCGAAATGGATTGGTTTTCTAAGCACAAGGCTCAGCTTGATTGTGCAGCCAGGCAGATTCAATTGACTCATTCGTCTGAGGATGTAATTGTCTTTGCCGCTCGGGATAATACCATCCATCTGTTTTCTCTCAATGAGAAGGGTGAACTCGATGCCATATCGCAAATTCCAGTCGTTTGCGAATACCAAGACGTCTTTCCAGAAGAGCTTCCAGGAATGCCTCCGCACCGGCCAGTTGAATTCGTCATTGATCTTGAGCCCGGCACGGAACCTGTGTGCAAACACCCTTACAAGCTCGGACCTGAAGAGTTGAAGGAGCTGAAGAAGCAACTCGATATTCAAGAGAAAATGGGTCTCATCCGGCCTAGTTCTTCTCCATGGGGTTGTGGTGTTCTTTTTGTGAAGAAGAAGGATGGAACGGACCGACTTTGTGTTGATTACCGTCCATTGAACAAGAAGACCATCAAGAACAAATACCCACTTCCCAACATCAACAAGCTGTTTGAACAACTCAAAGGTGCTCAAGTATTCTCCAAGCTTGATCTCTGTATGGGTTATCATCAGATTCGAATCCGTGAGCAAGATATTCCCAAGACGGCTTTCAGGAAAAGCTATGGTTCATATGAATACACTGTCATGTCTTTTGGTCTCGTCAACGCTCCTCCGACGTTCTCTCGCATGATGAACTTCATCTTCAACGCCTACACCAATGACTTCGTTTTGGTCTATCTCGACGACATTCTGGTTTTCTCGAAGAACAAGGAAGATCATGCCAAGCACTTGCGTTTGGTTCTTGATAAGCTCAGAGAACATCAGTTCTACGCCAAGTTCTCCAAGTGTGAATTTTGGCTCGATGAAGTTCTTTATCTTGGTCATATCATCTCTGCTAAGGGCATTGCCGTGAATCCTGAGAAGGTGTCTGCAATTGTGAATTGGGAACCTCCTCAGGACGTGAAGCAACTCCGTAGATTCCTCGGTCTCGCAAGCTATTGCTGAAGATTTGTTGAAAACTTTTCTAAGATCGCGAAGCCCCTCTCAAATCTTCTCTAGAATCACGTCAAGTATGTTTGGTCTCCGGAGTGTGACATTGCTTTCAACACTTTGAAAGAGAAATTTATCACTGCTCCAGTTCTGACTCCGCCTGATGAATCCAAGCCGTACGAGGTCTTTTGTGATGCCTCTCTCCAAGGTCTGGCGCAGTATTGATGCAAGAGAAGAAAGTTGTTGCTTATACCTCTCGCCAGTTGAAGCCCAATGAGAAGAACTACCCCACTCATGATCTCGAGTTGGCGGCAGTTGTGCATGCTCTTTTGACTTGGAGACATCTCCTATTGGGAAGAAAAGTGGACATTTTCACTGATCACAAGAGTCTCAAGTACATCTTCACTCAGCCTAATCTCAACCTCAGGCAAACTCGATGGGTCGAAATGATTCAAGAGTATAATCAGAGTATTGAGTATGCTCCAGGCAAGGCCAATGTGATTGCTGACGCATTGAGCAGGAAGGCTTACTGCAACAGTCTGATTCTCAAGCCTTATCAACCCGAGCTTTGTGAAGCTTTCCGCAAACTTAATCTGCAAGTTGTTCCTCAAGGTTTCCTCGCCAACCTTCAAGTCTCTCCCACCCTGGAAGACCAGATTCGCCAAGCTCAGCTTGTTGATGCTATGGTGAAAAAGGTGAAGATTGGGATTGCCAAGAGTCAACCCAAGTACAAGTGCTACTGCCTTGATGACAAGGACACTCTCTTCTTCGAGGATCGTATTGTTGTACCCAAAGGTGACCTCCGTAAAGTGATCATGAACGAGGCTCACAATTCTCTCCTCTCCATCCACCCTGGGAGCACGAAGATGTATCAGGACCTCAAGCAGGCTTATTGATGGACTCGAATGAAGCGTGAGATTGCTCAATTCATGAATGAATGTGATGTCTGCAGAAGAGTGAAGGCAGAACACCAAAGGCCAGCTGGTCTCCTCCAACCTCTTGCCATTCCAGAATGGAAGTTTGACCACATTGAAATGGACTTCGTGACTGGGTTTCCAAAGTCCAAGCGTGGCAATGATGCTATATTCGTTGTCATCGACAAACTCACCAAAGTGGCTCACTTTCTGCCTATCAAAGAGTCAATCACTGCAGCTCAATTGGCGGAACTCTATACCTCTCGAATTGTCTCTCTGCACGGTATTCCTCAAGTGATCTCTTCAGACCGTGGCAGCATCTTTAACTCAAAGTTTTGGGATTCTTTTCAGAAGGCCATGGGCACCAACATCCGCTTCAGCACAGCTTTCCATCCTCAAACTAGCGGTCAAGTTGAGCGTGTCAACCAGATTCTTGAAGATATGCTCAGGGCTTGTGTGATCTCCTTTGGCATGAAGTGGGAGGATTGTCTTCCTTATGCTGAATTCTCCTACAACAACAGTTATCAAGCAAGTTCGGGCAAGGCCCCATTTGAAATTCTGTATGGCAGGAAGTGCCGTACCCCTCTCAACTGGTCTGAAAACCGGTGAACGTCAGCTTTTGGGTAATGACTTAATCACAGAGGCAGAGGAAATGTGCAAAGTCATTCGAGATAACCTCAAAGCAGCCCAATCCCGCCAGAAGAGCTACTATGATAGTAAGCACCGTGATTTGGCTTTCGAGATCGGAGATCATGTTTACCTCCGCGTCTCTCCTATGAAAGGTACTCGTCGCTTCGGTACCAAAGGGAAGCTTGCCCCCAGATACCCGGGACCTTTCAAGATTGTCAGCAAGAGAGGCGACCTCACCTATCAACTCGAGCTTTCTTCAAACTTTGCAAATGTTCACGACGTGTTCCATGTCTCTCAGCTTTGAAAGTGCTTCAAGACTCCTGACCGCACCGTCAACTTCGAGGACATTGAGCTCCAAGAAGATCTCTCTTATCGTGAGCACCCAGTTGCTATTCTTGAAGAGACTGAACGCAAGACTCGCAATAAGTCAATCAAATTTCTCAAAGTCAAGTGGTCACACCATTCCGACCGTGAAGCTACCTGGGAACGCGAGGATCACCTCCGTTATTAGTACCCGGCGTTCTTTCAGTCCTAGATCTTGGGACGAGACCTTTCGTAGTGGTGGAGTGTTGTAACACCACGGATGTAACTTTCCCAATTTGTACTCCAACTCTTGCCGTTTCGGCGTTAAGTTATTTTATTTTCTCGGGTTCGGGTCTTTGTCTCCGTGTGTTGTTATCATTGTCATGCATCTCATATCATGTCATCATGTGCATTGCATTTGCATACGTGTTTGTCTCATGCATTTGAGCATTTTCCCCGTTGTCCGTTTTGCATTTCGGCGCTTCATTCTCCTCCGGTGGTCATTTCTAGCTTTCTTTCGTGTGTGGGGATTAAACATTTCCGGATTGGACCGAGACTTGCCAAGTGGCCTTGGTTTACTACCGGTAGATCGCATGTCAAGTTTCGTATCATTTGGACTTCGTTTGATACTCCAACGGTTAACCGAGGGACCGAAAAGGCCTCTTGTGTGTTGCAGCCCAACACCCCTCCAATTTGGCCCAAAACCCACCTAAGCCTTCTCCATCATCTAGATCGTTCGATCACGATCGCGTGGCCGAAAACCGCACCTTATTTGGAGTCCCCTAGCTCCCTCTATGCCTATTTAAAGGTTCCCTGAAAATCTCCTTCTCCTTCCCCCTCCGAAAACCCTAGATCCAACCTCTGTTGCCGCCGGACGTGTCCGGAGCGGACCGGACAGCGTCCGCCCGCCGCCGCCCGACCCACCGTGCTCCGCCACGTGGCGCCGGCGCGCCCCACATCGCCGAAGCCCGCCGGGCCCAATCTCGGCCCCTACGGCCCACTCCCTCCGCCGTCGGGCGCCTTCGCCTCCTCCTCGCCCGTGACGCCGCGCGCCGCCCTTCGCCGGCCGGCGACGCCGTGCCCCATCACCGACCACCGCCACCTCGACCGGACCTCCTCGCCGCTTCCGCGCCGCCGCCACCAACCGCCGCCGCCGCTGCCGCCCGGCGACGGATCCGGCCACCCCGCCGCCGGACCCCGCCGCCGGACCTTGCGCCCTCCGCCGTCCTCCCCCGTCGACCCCGAGCACCGTCGCCTCGCCGGAGTGCGTGCCCCAGCCAACCTCGATCCGTGCGCCGATTTGGATCCGCCGCGGATGAACAGTAAACCCTAGGTGGTTTTTCTTCTAAGTCCCCGGAGATCCCAGATCCAAGTGCTCATGTTCATAGCCCCGCAACTTTGCATCTGTAGCTCCGATTCATGCATATAGCATATCAAAATGTTCACCTCAGAGAGTACATCATTTCATTCCATTGCATCATTTTCATTTGAGTTCATCTTTATGCCTGAAATGCTGTTAGAAGGAGGCTACTTGAGTTAATTGTCAGATCTGCTACTCCATTTAGCTTTTTGTCATTTTTGCCATGATTATTGTGTGCATGATATGCCCTGATGCTCTACATATGTTTTGTTAAGGGTTTTGTCATCTTTCCAGAGGTGCAACCCATGTATTTTTGTGATGTGTTTGGTGACTAGCACAAGCTTGCAAAGTGGTGCACTTGGTAATTCTGTTTTCAGGGACTTAGCATTTCCACTAAGTCCTTGAGCTGTTTATCTCATGATGCCATATGTTCATGTTGTTTCCTAGTGATCCGTGCCTCTTTTGAGGATGATCAGTAAGGATGTTTTGTTAATATTGTAGTGCTCTATCCATCCATGTCTTTCTTTGCAATTATGGAGCACCCTAGCTTGAGTCAATCGAGCTCTACTTTTGCTACTTTGTGAATCTGGGCAGATTGTCAACTTGTTTGCAATTTTGCCGATGATGTTGTAGTTGATCCGTGCAAGCTATGCTATTATTCTTGCCTTGTCTAGCTTGAATTTTGTTTGTTATTGATAGATGTATGCTTAGTTGGTCATGACTTGCTCCGTAGTGAGTGCATCGAGCTCGTAAACATGCCTACTTGATATCTGTTTTCGGCATGTGCCAGTTTTCACTAAGTCTGAAAACTAATTACGTTTTTGCTATGTTCACATGCTTGCAATTGTATTTTCTGATCCCTTCTGGCTCAAGGTCACTAAGGGACTTTTGTTAAGCTCTTTGAGTAGCTCCATGCCATGCTTTACTTTGCCATGTTCAGGTCCTGTAGCATATAGTTTTGCTGCTCTGAAGAGTGCTACCTGATCTGAAATTCCAGACAAGTGTTAATTTCACTAAGTCTGAAATCTGTTTGCGATATGCATTTGTGCCATGCTTGTTTGAACCTGTTAATGGATGAATTGGCCGTAGCTCAGTGCTAGACTTTTGTTAAGCATCTTGTATGAATCCCTGCCATGTATTTTGTGGTCATGTTTGAGAGCTGTAGCATGTTCATCTCATTGCACTTAGATGGCTACTTGTTGTAAATCGCAGACCGGTGTCATATTTGAATCGCTTGCCATTTCCAAACCGTAACTCCGATTCCGGTGTTCTTTATATCGTTTTCAGGCAATTTCATCTCACCTTTCCAGTGGCACACTTGGATTTCCAAGTTGAGGCCAGGTTCATGCATTCCTTGTCACATCTTGCATATGCATCGGGCATCGCATCCCGCATAGCATATCATCATTGCATCATATTGTTTGATCGTTACACGTGGTTGATTTGTGTCCTTGTTGCTTGTTTGTCTTGTTTGGGTAGAGCCGGGAGACGAGTTTGCTAACGAGGAGCCCGTTGAGTTTGCTTTCGAGGATCCAGTCAACTCTGACAACTGTGCAGGCAAGATGATCATACCCTCGAAATGACTACTATCTTTGCTATGGTAGTTTGCTCGCTCTTTTGCTATGCCAATGCTACGATGCCTACCACTTGCTTTCAAGCCTCCCAAATTGCCATGTTAAACATCTAACCCTCCATGTCCTAGCAAACCGTTGATTGGCTATGTTACCGCTTTGCTCAGCCCCTCTTATAGCGTTGCTAGTTGCAGGTGAAGATTGGAGGCCGTTCCCTGTTGGAACATTTATTTACTTGTTGGGATATCATTATATTATCTTGTTATCTTAATGCATCTATATACTTGGTAAAGGGTGGAAGGCTGGGCCTCTCGTCTAGTGTTTTGTTCCACTCTTGACGCCCTAGTTTCCGTCATATCGGTGTTATGTTCCCGGATTTTGCGTTCCTTACGCGGTTGGGTTATAATGGGAACCCCTTGATAGTTCTCCTTGATTAAAGCTTTTCCAGCAATGCCCAACGTTCATTTATCATTTGCCACCTAGCCTTTACCAGGGGCAACTCTGGGCTGGCCTACCGGAAGTTTAGACAATCTGAGTGTGCCCTGAGAAAGAGATATGTGCAGCTCCTATCGGGATTTGTCAGCACATTCGGGCGGTGTTGCTGGTCTTGTTTTAACCCGTCGAAGTGTCTTGAAGAACCGAGATACCGAGTCTGATCAGAACGTCTTGGGAGGAGGTCTATTCCTTCGTTGACCGTGAGAGCTTGTCATGGGCTAAGTTGGGACACCCCTGCAGGGATTTGTACTTTCGAAAGTCGTGCCCGTGGTTATGGGCAGATGGGAATTTGTTAATGTCCGGTTATAGATAACTTGAACCCTAACTTAATTAAAATGAATCAACTGAGTGTGTTACCGTGATGGCCTCTTCTCGGCGGAGTCCGGGAAGTGGACACGGTGTTGGAGTAATGTTTGCGCAGGTAGCTCTCTAGTTTCTCGCTCGCGCTTTGCCTCCTCTTCTCACTCTCTTTTGCGATTAGGATAGTCACCATACTTGCTAGTTGCTTGCTGCAGCTCCACATATACTTTTACCTTGCCTTACCTATAAGCTTAAATAGTCTTGATCGCGAGGGTGCGAGATTGCTGAGTCCCTGTGGCTCACAGATTACTATTACACCAGATGCATGGCCTGATGATTCCGCTCCAGGAGACGCGCTTGAGCTCAAGTGGGAGTTCGACGAAGACTCTCAACGATACTATGTTTCCTTTCCTAATGATCAGTAGTGGTGCCCAGTTGGGGGTGATCGGGACTGTGTCGCTTGTTGGGTTATCTTTTATTTTGGCGCCGTAGTCGGGCCATGAGTGTTTGGATGATGTAATGTTATTTATGTACTTGATTGACGTGGCGAGTGTAAGCCAACTATGTTATCTCCCCTTTATTATTCATATTACATGGGATGTTGTGAAGATTTCCTAACTTGCGACATATGCCTTCAATGCGATTATGTCTCTAAGTCGTGCCTCAACACGTGGGAGCTATAGTCGCATCGAGGGTGTTACAGTAGTCAACCCCTTGAACTTGTCAATAACCCTTAGCGACAAGCCGAGCTTTATAGATGGTTACATTACCATCCGCGTCTGTCTTCTTCTTAAAGATCCATTTATTTTCTATGGCTCGCCGATCATCGGGCAAGTCAGTCAAAGTCCATACTTCGTTTTCATACATGGATCCTATCTCGGATTTCATGGCTTCCAGCCATTTGTTGGAATCTGGGCCCGCCATCGCTTCCTCATAGTTCGAAGGTTCATCGTTGTCTAACAACATGATTTCCAGGACAGGGTTGCCGTACCACTCTGGTGCGGAACATGTCCTTGTGGACCTACGAAGTTCAGTAGCAACTTGATCTGAAGTTTCATGATCATCATCATTAACTTCCTCTCTAGTCAGTGCATGCACCTCAGGAACATTTTCTTGAGCTGCGCCACTTACCAGTTCAAGAGGTAATACTTCATCGAGTTCTACTTTCCTCCCACTTATTTCTTTTGAGAGAAACTCTTTCTCTAGAAAGGATCCATTCTTGGCAACAAAGATCTTGCCTTCGGATCTGAGGTAGAAGGTATACCCAATAGTTTCTTTAGGGTATCCTATGAAGACGCATTTTTCCGACTTGGGTTCGAGCTTTTCAGGTTGAAGTTTCTTGACATAAGCATCGCATTCCCAAACTTTTAGAAACGACAACTTAGGTTTCTTCCCAAACCATAAGTCATATGATGTCGTCTCAACGGATTTCGACGGAGCCCTATTTAAAGTGAATGCGGCAGTCTCTAAAGAATAGCCCCAAAATGACCGCGGTAAATCGGTAAGAGACATCATAGATCACACCATATCCAATAGAGTGCGATTACGACGTTCGGACACAGCATTACGTTGAGGTGTTCCAGGCGGCGTGAGTTGTGAAACTATTCCACATTTCCTTAAGTGTGTGCCAAATTCGTGACTCAAGTATTCTCCCCCACGATCTGATCGCAAGAACTTGATTTTCCTGTCACGTTGATTTTCAACCTCACTCTGAAATTCCTTGAACTTTTGAAAGGTCTCAGACTTGTGTTTCATTAAGTAGACATACCCATATCTACTCAAGTCATCAATGAGGGTGAGAACATAACGATAGCCACCGCAAGCCTCAACGCTCATTGGACCACACACATCAGTATGTATGATTTCCAATAAGTTGGTTGCTCGCTCCATTGTTCCCGAGAACGGAGTCTTGGTCATTTTACCCATGAGGCATGGTTCGCACGTGTCAAATGATTCGTAATCAAGAGACTCCAAAAGTCCATCTGCATGGAGCTTCTTCATGCGTTTGACACCTATGTGACCAAGGCGACAGTGCCACAAGTATGTGGGACTATCATTATTAACCTTACATCTTTTGGTATTCACACTATGAATATGTGTAACATTACGCTCGAGATTCATTAAGAATAAACCATTCACCAGCGGAGCATGACCATAAAACATATCTCTCATATAAATAGAACAACCATTATTCTCGGATTTAAATGAGTAGCCATCTCGAATTAAACGAGATCCTGATACAATGTTCATTCTCAAAGCTGGCACTAAATAACAATTACTGAGGTTTAAAACTAATCCCGTAGGTAAATGTAGAGGTAGCGTGCCGACGGCGATCACATCGACCTTGGAACCATTCCCGACGCGCATCGTCACCTCGTCCTTCGCCAGTCTCCACTTATTCCGCAGCTCCTGCTTTGAGTTACAAAAGTGAGCAACCGCACCGGTATCAAATACCCAGGAGATACTACGAGTACTGGTAAGGTACACATCAATTACATGTATATCACATATACCTTTAGTGTTGCCGGCCTTCTTGTCCGCTAAGTATTTCGGGCAGTTCCGCTTCCAGTGACCACTTCCCTTACAATAAAAACACTCAGTCTCGGGCTTGGGTCCATTCTTTGGCTTCTTCCCGGTAGCTTGCTTACCGGGCGCGGCAACTCCCTTGCCGTCCTTCTTGAAGTTCTTTTTACCCTTGCCTTTCTTGAACTTAGTGGTTTTATTCACCATCAACACTTGATGTTCCTTTTTGATTTCCACCTCCGCTGATTTCAGCATTGAATATACCTCAGGAATGGTCTTTTCCATCCCCTGCATATTGAAGTTCATCACAAAGCTCTTGTAGCTCGGTGGAAGCGACTGAAGGATTCTGTCAATGACCACGTCATCCGGGAGATTAACTCCCAGCTGAGTCAAGCGGTTATGCAACCCAGACATTTTGAGTATGTGCTCACTGACAGAACTGTTTTCCTCCATCTTACAACTAAAGAACTTGTCGGAGACTTCATATCTCTCGACCCGGGCATGAGCTTGGAAAACCATTTTCAGCTCTTCGAACATCTCATATGCTCCGTGTCTCTCAAAACGCTTTTGGAGCCCCGGTTCTAAGCTGTAAAGCATGCCGCACTGAACGAGGGAGTAATCATCAGCACGTGACTGCCAAGCGTTCATAACGTCTTGGTTCTTTGGGATGGGTGCGTCACCTAGCGGTGCTTCTAGGACATAATCTTTCTTGGCAGCTATGAGGATGATCCTCAGGTTCCGGACCCAGTCCGTATAGTTGCTGCCATCGTCTTTCAGCTTGGTTTTCTCTAGGAACGCGTTGAAGTTAAGGGCAACATTAGCGTGGGCCATTTGATCTACAAGACATGGTGTAAAGATTTTAGACTAAGTTCATGATAATTAATTTCATCTAATCAAATTATTCAATGAACTCCCACTCAGATAGACATCCCTCTAGTCATCTAAGTGAAACATGATCCGAGTCAACTAGGCCATGTCCGATCATCACGTGAGATGGACTAGTCAACATCGGTGAACATCTTCATGTTGATCGTATCTTCTATACGACTCATGCTCGACCTTTCGGTCTTCCGTGTTCCAAGGTCATGTCTGCACATGCTAGGCTCGTCAAGTCAACCTAAGTGTATTGCGTGTGTAAATCTGGCTTACACCCGTTGTATTCGAACGTTAGAACCTATCACACCCGATCATCACGTGGTGCTTCGAAACAACGAACCTTCGCAACGGTGCACAGTTAGGGGGAACACTTTCTTGAAGTTATTACGAGGGATCATCTTATTTAACCTACCGTCGTTCTAAGCAAATAAGATGCAAAACATGATAAACATCACATGCAATCAAATAGTGACATGATATGGCCAATATCATTTGCTCCTTTTGATCTCCATCTTCGGGGCTTCATGATCATCGTTGTCACTGGCATGACACCATGATCTCCATCATCGTGTCTTCTTGAAGTTGTCTCGTCATCTATTACTTCTACTACTATGGCTAACGCTTTAGCAATAAAGTAAAGTAATTACATGACGTTTATGTTGACACGCAGGTCATAAATAAATTAAGACAACTCCTATGGCTCATGCCGGTTGTCATACTTATCGACATGCAAGTCGTGATTCCTATTACAAGAACATGATCAATCTCATACATCATATATATCATTCATCACATCCTTTTGGCCATATCACATCACACGGCACATGCTGCAAAAACAAGTTAGACGTCCTTTAATTGTTGTTGCAAGTTTTTACGTGGCTGCTATAGGTTTCTAGCAAGAACGTTTCTTACCTACGCCAAAACCACAACGTGATATGCCAATTTGTATTTACCCTTCATAAGGACCCTTTTCATCGAATCCGATCCGACTAAAGTGGGAGAGACAGACACCCGCCAGCCACCTTATGCAACTAGTGCATGTCAATCGGTGGAACCAGTCTCACGTAAGTGTACGTGTAAGGTCGGTCTGGGCCGCTTCATCCCACAATGCCGCCGAATCAAGATAAGACTAGTAACGGCAAGCAAATTGACAATATCCACGCCCACAACTGCTTTGTGTTCTACTCGTGCATAGAAACTACGCATAGACCTAGCTCATGATGCCACTGTTGGGGAACGTAGCAGAATTTTAAAATTTTCTACGCATCACCAAGATCAATCTATGGAGTCATCTAGCAACGAGGGAGAGGGGAGTGCATCTACATACCCTTGTAGATCGCGCGCGGAAGCATTCAAGAGAACGGGGTTGATGGAGTCATACTCGTCGTGATCCAAATCACCGATGACCTAGCACCGAACGGACGGCACCTCCGTGTTCAACACACGTACGGTTCGGAAGACGTCTCCTCCAACTTGATCCAGCAAGGGGGAAGGAGAGGGTGATGAAGATCCAGCAGCATGATGGCGTGGTGGTGGAAGCAACGGTGATCTCGGCAGGGCTTCGCCAAGCTCAGGGAGAGGGAGGAGTGTCACGGGAGGGAGAGGGAGGCGCCAGGGGCTAGGGTGCGGCTGCCCTCCCTCCCCCCCACTATATATAGGACCCCTAGGGGGGCACCGGCCCTAGGAGATGCAATCTCCAAGGGGGGAGGCGGCCAAGGGGGGTGGAGTGCCCCCAAGCCAAGTGGGGCGCCCCCACCCCTAGGGTTTCCAACCCTAGGCGCAGGGGGAGGCCCAAGCGGGGTGCACCAGCCCACTAGGGTCTAGTTCCCCTCCCACTTTATCCCATGGGACCCTCCGGGATAGGTGGCCCCACCCGGTGGACCCCCGGGACCCTTCCGGTGGTCCCGCTACAATACCGATTACCCCCGAAACTTTCCCGATGGCCGAAACTTGACTTCCTATATATAAATCTTCACCTCCGGACCATTCTGGAACTCCTCGTGACGTCCGGGATCTCATCCGGGACTCCGAACAACTTTCGGGTTACCGTATACTAATATCTCAACAAACCTAGCGTCACCGAACCTTAAGTGTGTAGACCCTACGGGTTCGGGAGACACACAGACATGACCGAGACGACTCTCCGGTCAATAACCAACAGCGGGATCTGGATACCCATGTTGGCTCCCACATGCTCCTCGATGATCTCATCAGATGAACCACGATGTCGAGGGTTCGATCAATCCCGTACACAATTCCCTTTGTCAATTGGTACGTTACTTGCCCGAGACTCGATCATCGGTATTCCAATACCTCGTTCAATCTCGTTACCGGCAAGTCACTTTACTCGTACCGTAATGCATGATCCCGTGATCAACCACTTGGTCACATTGAGCTCATTATGATGATGCATTACCGAGTGGGCCTAGAGATACCTCTCCGTCATACGGAGTGACAAATCCCAGTCTCGATTCGTGCCAACCCAACATACACTTTCGGAGATACCCGTAGTGTACCTTTATAGTCACCCAGTTACGTTGTGACGTTTGGCACACCCAAAGCACTCCTACGGTATCCGGGAGTTCCACAATCTCATGGTCTAAGGAAATGATACTTGACATTCCGAAAAGCTATAGCAAACGAACTACACGATCTTTGAGCTATGCTTAGGATTGGGTCTTGTCCATCACATCATTCACCTAATGATGTGATCCCGTTATCAATGACATCCAATGTCCATAGTCAGGAAACCATGACTATCTTTTGATCAACGAGCTAGTCAACTAGAGGCTCACTAGGGACGTGTTGTGGTCTATGTATTCACACATGTATTACAATTTCCGGATAACATAATTATAGCATGAACAATAGACAATTATCATGAACAAAGAAATATAATAATAACCATTTATTATTGCCTCTAGGGCATATTTCCAACAGTTGCTGCCTCTGCTGAGGCCTCTGCTGTCAAGCCGAAGAAGGCTATGTCAAAGAAGCCTGCACGTAAGCCAAGTGCTTCACCAACAGTGCCCTCAAGGCCAAGTTCCTCAGCAATGCCCTCACGGCCAGAATCCTCAAAGCCCTCACGGCCAATTCCTCATGCTGCTCCTGCTCCTCAAAAGTCCTCAGCTCCTCCGCCAAAGTCTTCGACCGCTCCGACAAAGTCCTCTGCACCTGTGCATCTCGCCACGTGTCAAAGGACCACAGGCGTCTCAATTGCCTCAGGAGCTTCAGCTAGTTCCTCAGGTGCACCGAATTCCTCAATGGGACCCTCTCTACTGAAGACAAAGGCCACTGCTGGACGAGGTCCTCGCTCTAGTCCTCAGAAGAAGCATGTCGCCTTCCAAGTGTCGTCTGAAAAAGACGAAGCTGATGATGATGAACTTGCTGAAATCATCAGAGATAGGCAAGTCAGGGCCGCTAGAGCCAAGGGAACAGATGTGCCACTGCTTTTGGATCCCAACTTGATCCTTGAATACATTGATGTTTGGCACAAGAACCCCAACACTGCCATGCCTCATTTCAAGCTGACTACTGGCCAAAGTCACATGCTGACCCATTTCATCCAAGAAGAAAAATGGAAATATGAGAAGGCCAGGCAGATCAAGAAAGCGCAATACAAGAAGGAGAAATTTCTGAAGAACAACGTTGTCACTATGACAACTAATGAACTTG
Organism: Triticum dicoccoides; assembly: GCF_002162155.2. NCBI lineage: Eukaryota > Viridiplantae > Streptophyta > Magnoliopsida > Poales > Poaceae > Triticum > Triticum dicoccoides. The sequence continues at coordinate 313,415,831 of NC_041380.1, read as the reverse complement.
TAAAAATCCAATCTGAAATCAAAACCCTCAGCGACGACATCAAAGCCTACTATGCTGATTGGCAAGGAGCCAAAGTCAGATTTGTAAAGATAACTGAACAGTTCACCTCCAATGTTGCTGCCCCAGCGCAACAGGAAATTCCTCAGGCTGAAGCATCTGCTCTGCCGACTGAAGAACATGCCAGCACCGCTGATGAAAATCAGGCTGCTGACGAAAATGTGAGTTCCAGGGCTGATGACTGCATTCCAGCCACTGAAGAAATTGCCAGGGCATCCACTAGTGGTGCGCCTGAAGAAACTGAAGAAATCAGGGAAACTGCATCAGTTGTGCCTGAAGAAAATCAACCAGATTCCTCTGCTCCTCCTGCGCCAACACCAACTCCAATCCTTCCATCTGCATCAGATGTGAAGAAGACCAAGGCTGCAGAGCGTGCAACAGTGAAGAAAAGGAAAGCATCAGCTACTTCAGATTCTTCAGCTCCGAAGAAGATAAAGCCTTTGACCAGTTCATTTGCTAATCCCATTGATGCTGTTCCAATCTCAACCATGCCATCAAAGGACCTTGTTCCTTTTGGTGAATAATATAAGATCCCTAGCGGATCTGATGAAGAAAATCATTCTGCTGCTTCGTCAGAGCAGATTGATGAAGAAATTGAAGTGGATACGATCCCTTCAACACCTGTTATCTCCTCGCCTATGCCTTAGTTCACAGCTGAATGAAGGAAATATGCCCTAGAGGCAATAATAAAGTTATTATTTATTTCCTTATATCATGATAAATGTTTATTATTCATGCTAGAATTGTATTAACCGGAAAATAATACTTGTGTGAATACATAGACAAACAAAGTGTCACTAGTATGCCTCTACTTGACTAGCTCGTTAATCAAAGATGGTTATGTTTCCTAACCATAGACATGAGTTGTTATTTGATTAACGGGATCACATCATTAGGAGAATGATGTGATTGACTTGACCCATTCCGTTAGCTTAGCACCCGATCGTTTAGTATGTTGCTATTGCTTCCTTCATGACTTATACATGTTCCTATGACTATGAGATTTTGCAACTCCCGTTTACCAGAGGAACACTTTGTGTGCTACCAAACATCACAACGTAACTGGGTGATTATAAAGGAGCTCTACAGGTGTCTCCGAAGGTACTTGTTGGGTTGGCGTATTTCGAGATTAGGATTTGTCACTCCGATTGTCGGAGAGGTATCTCTGGGCCTTCTCGGTAATGCACATCACTTAAGCCTTGCAAGCATTGCAACTAATGAGTTAGTTGTGAGATGATGTATTATGGAACGACTAAAAAGACTTGCCGGTAACGAGATTGAACTAGGTATTGAGATACCGACGATCGAATCTCGGGCAAGTACATACTGATGACAAAGGGAACAACATATGTTGTTATGCGGTCTGACCGATAAAGATCTTCGTAGAATATGTGGGAGCCAATATGAGCATCCAGGTTCTTCTATTGGTTATTGACCGGAGACGTGTCTCGGTCATGTCTACATTGTTCTCGAACCCGTAGGGTTCGTACGCTTAACGTTATGATGACAGTTTCATTATGAGTTTATGATTTGATGTACCGAAGGTAGTTCGGAGTCCCGGATGAGATCGGGGACATGACGAGGAGTCTCGAAATGGTCGAGACGTAAAGATCGATATATTGGACGACTATATTCGGACATCGGAAAGGTTCCGAGTGGTTCGGGTATTTTTCGGAGTACCGGGGAGTTACGGGAATACGGGGGAAGAAGTATATGGGCCTTATTGGGCTTTAGGGGAGAGGGAGAGGTAGGTCGCGCGCCCCCCCATTGGCTAATCCGAATTGGACTAGGGGGAGGGGCGGCGTCCCCTCCTTCCTTCTCTTCCCTCTTCCCCTTCCTTGTCTCCTACTCCTACTACTTGGAAGGACTCCTAGTTATATTAGGAAAGGGGGAATCCTACTCCCGGTGGGAGTAGGACTCCCCTAGGGCACGCTATAGAGAGGGCCATCCCTCCCCTCCTCCACTCCTTTATATACGGGGGCAGGGGCATCCCAAAGACACACAAGTTGATCTTGGTGATCGTTCTCTTAGCCGTGTGCAGTGCCCCCCTCCACCATAATCCTCAATAATATTGTAGCGGTGCTTAAGCGAAGCCCTGCGACGGTAGAACATCAAGATCGTCACCACTCGTCGTGCTGACGAAACTCTTCCCCGACACTTTGCTGGATCGGAGTCCAGGGATCGTCATCGAGTTGAACGTGTGCTAGAACTCGAAGGTGCCGTAGTTTCGGTGCTTGATCGGTCGAGCCGTGAAGACGTACGACTACATCAACCGCGTTGTCATAACGCTTCCGCTGTCGGTCTACGAGGGTACATAGACAACACTCTCCCCTCTCGTTGCTATGCATCACCATGATCTTGCGTGTGCATAGGAAAATTTTGAAATTACTACGTTCCCTAACAGTGGCATCAGAGCCTAGGTTTTATGCGTTGATGTTATGCACGAGTAGAACACAAGTGAGTTGTGGGCGATATAAGTCATACTGCTTACCAGCATGTCATACTTTGGTTCGGCGGTATTGTTGGATGAAGCGGCCCGGACCGACATTACGCATACGCTTACGCGAGACTGGTTCTACCGACATGCTTTGCACACAGGTGGCTGGCGGGTGTCAGTTTCTCCAACTTTAGTTGAACCAAGTGTGGCTACGCCCGGTCCTTGCGAAGGTTAAAACAACACCAACTTGACAAACTATCATTGTGGTTTTGATGCGTAGGTAAGAACGGTTCTTGCTAAGCCCGTAGCAGTCACGTAAAACTTGCAACAACAAAGTAGAGGACGTCTAACTTGTTTTTGCAGGGCATGTTGTGATGTGATATGGTCAAGACATGATGCTAAATTTTATTGTATGAGATGATCATGTTTTTTAACCGAGTTATCAGCAACTGGCAGGAGCCATATGGTTGTCGCTTTATTGTATGCAATGCAATCGCGCTGTAATGCTTTACTTTATCACTAAGCGGTAGCGATAGTCGTGGAAGCATAAGATTGGCGAGACGACAATGATGCTACGATGGAGATCAAGGTGTCGCGCCGGTGACGATGGTGATCATGACGGTACTTCGGAGATGGAGATCACAAGTAGAAGATGATGATGGCCATATCATATCACTTATATTGATTGCATGTGATGTTTATCTTTTATGCATCTTATCTTGCTTTGATTGACGGTAGCTTTATAAGATGATCTCTCACTAAATTATCAAGGTATAAGTGTTCTCCCTGAGTATGCACCATTGCGAAAGTTCTTCGTGCTGAGACACCACGTGATGATCGGGTGTGATAGGCTCTACATTCAAATACAACGGGTGCAAAACAGTTGCACACGTGGAATACTCAGGTTAAACTTGATGAGCCTAGCATATAACAGATATGGCCTCAGAACACGGAGACCGAAAGGTCGAGCGTGAATCATATAGTAGATATGATCAACATAGTGATGTTCACCATTAAAACTACTCCATCTCACGTGATGATCGAACATGGTTTAGTTGATTTGGATCACGTGATCACTTAGAGGATTAGAGGGATATCTATCTAAGTGGGAGTTCTTAAGTAATATGATTAATTGAACTTTAATTTATCATAAACTTAGTCCTGGTAGTATTAGCATATCTATGTTGTAGATCAATAGCTCGCGTTGTTGCTTTCATATGTTTATTTTGATATGTTCCTAGAGAAAATTGTGTTGAAAGATGTTAGTAGCAATGATGCGGATTGGATCCGTGATCTGAGGTTTATCCTCATTGCTGCACAGAAGAATTATGTCCTTGATGCACCGCTAGGTGACAGACCTATTGCAGGAGCAGATGCAGACGTTATGGACGTTTGGCTAGCTCAATATGATGACTACTTGATAGTTTAGTGCACCATGCTTAATGGCTTAGAATCGGGACTTCAAAGACGTTTTGAACGTCATGGACCATATGAGATGTTCTAGGAGTTGAAGTTAATATTTCAAGCAAATACCTGAGTTGAGAGATATGAAGTCTCCAACAAGTTCTATAGCTAAAAGATGGAGGAGAATCGCTCAACTAGGGAGCATGTGCTCAGATTGTCTGGGTACTACAATCACCTGAATCAAGTGGGAGTTAATCTTCCAGATAAGATAGTGATTGACAGAATTCTCTAGTCACCATCACCAAGTTAGTAGAACTTCGTGATGAACTATAATATGCAAGGGATAACGGAAACAACTCCCAAGCTCTTCGTGATGTTGAAATCAACAAAGGTAGAAATCAAGAAAAATATCAAGTGTTGATGGTTGACAAGACCACTAGTTTCAAGAAAAGAACAAAGGGAAGAAGGGGTACTTCAAGAAGAACGGCAAGCAAGTTTCTGCTCAAGTGAAGAAGCCCAAGTCTGATCCTAAGCCTTAGACTAAGTGCTTCTACTGCAAAGGGACTGGTCACTGGAAGTGGAACTGCCCCAAGTATTTGGCGGATAAGAAGGATGGCAAAGTAAACAAAGGTATATTGGATATACGTGTTATTGATGTGTACTTTACTAGTGTTTATAGCAACCCCTCGGCATTTGATACTGGTTCAGTTGCTAAGAGTAGTAACTCAAAACGGGAGTTGCAGAATAAACAGAAACTAGTAAAGGGTGAGGTGACGATGTGTGTTGGAAGTAGTTCCAAGATTGATATGATCATCATCGCACACTCCCTATACTTTCGGGATTAGTGTTGAAACTAAATAAGTGTTATTTGGTGTTTGCGTTGAGCATGAATATGATTTGATCATGTTTATTGCAATACGGTTATTCATTAAAGTCAGAGAATAATTGTTGTTCTGTTTACATGAATAAAACCTTCGATGGTCATACATCCAATGAAAATAGTTTGTTGGATCTCGATCGTAGTGTTACACATATTCATAATATTGAAGCCAAAAGATGCAAAGTTAATAATGATAGTGCAACTTATTTGTGGCACTGACGTTTAGGTCATATCGGTGTAAAGCGCATGAAGAAACTCCATACTGATGGAATTTTGAAACCACTTGATTATGAATCACTTGGTACTTGCGAGCCATGCCTCATGGGCAAGATGACTAAAACGCCGTTCTCCGGTACTATGGAGAGAACAACAGATTTGTTGGAGATCATACATACAAATGTATGTGGTCCGATGAATGTTGAAGCTCGCGGCGGGTATCGTTATTTTCTGACCTTCACAGATGATTTGAGCAGATATGTGTATATCTACTTGATGAAACATAAGTCTGAAACATTTGAAAAGTTCAAATAATTTCAGGGTGAAGTGGAAAATCATCGTGACAAGAAAATAAGGTTTCTATGATCTGATCGCGGAGACAAATATTTGATTTACGAGTTTGGTCTTCAACTAAAACAATGTGGAATAGTTTCACAAACTCATGCCACCTGGAACACCACAGCATAATGGTGTGTCCGATCGTCATAACCGTACTTTATTGGATATAGTGCAATCTATGATGTCTCTTACCGATCTACCACTATCGTTTTGGGGTTATGCATTAGAGACAGCTGCATTCACGTTAAAAAGGGCACCATCTAAATCCGTTGAGATGACACAATCTGAACTATGGTTTGGCAAGAAACCAAAGTTGTCATTTCTTAAAGTTTTGGGTTGTGATGCTTATGTGAAAAAGTTTCATCCTGATAAGCTCAAACCCAAATCGGAGAAATATGTCTTCATAGGATACCCAAAGGAGACTATTGGGTACACCTTCTATCAAAGATCCGAAGGCAAGACATTCGTTGCTAAGAATGGATCCTTTCTAGAGAAGGAGTTTCTCTCGAAAGAAGTGAGTGGGAGGAAAGTAGAACTTGATGAGGTAACTGTACCTACTCCCTTATTGGAAAGTAGTTCATCACAGAAATTTGTTCCTTTGACTACTACACCAATTAGTGAGAAAGCTAATGATGATGATCATGTAACTTTAGATCAAGTTACTACCGAACCTCGTAGGTAAACCAGAGTGAGATCTGCACCAGAGTGGTATAGTAATCCTGTTCTGGAGGTCATGTTACTTGACCATGATGAACCTACGAACTATGAGGAAGCAATGATGAGCCCAGATTCCGCGAAATGGTTTGAGGCCATGAAATCTGAGATGGGATCCATGTATGAGAACAAAGTGTGGACTTTGGTTGACTTGCCCGATGATCGGCAAGCAATTGAGAATAAATGGATCTTCAAGAGGAAGACGGACGCTGATAGTAGTGTTACTATCTACAAATCTAGACTTGTCGAAAAAGGTTTTTGACAAAGTTCAAGGTGTTGACTACGATGAAATTTTCTCACTCGTAGCGATGCTTAAGTATGTCCAAATCATGTTAGCAATTGCTGCATTTTTATGAAATCTGGCAAATGGATAAACAAAACTAAATTCCTTAATGGATTTAAAGAAGAGTTGTATATGATGCAACCAGAAGGTTTTGTCAATCCTAAAGGTGCTAACAAAATATGCAAGCTCCAGCGATCCATCTATGGACTGGTGCAAGCATCTCGGAGTTGGAATATATGCTTTGATAAGTTGATCAAAGCATATAGTTTTATACAGACTTGCGGTGAAGCCTGTATTTACAAGAAAGTGAGTGGGAGCACTACAACATTTCTGATAAATATATGTGAATGACATATTGTTGATCAAAAATAATGTAGAGTTATTCTGCAAAGCATAAAGGAGTGTTTGAAAGGAGTTTTTTTAAAGAAAGGCCTCGTAGAAGCTGCTTACATATTGAGCATTAAGATCTATAGAGATAGATCAAGACGCTTGATAAGTTTTTTTCAATGAGTACATACCTTGACAAGATTCTGAAGTAGTTCAAAATGGAACAGTCAAAGAAAGAGTTCTTGACTGTGTTACAAGGTGTGAAATTGAGTAAGACTCAAAGACCGACCACGGCAGAAGATAGAAAAAGAATGAAAGTCATTCCCTATACCTCAGCCATAGGTTCTATAAAGTATGCCATGCTATGTACCAGATCTATTGTATACCCTACACTGATTTTGGCAAGGGAGTACAATAGTGATCTAGGAGTAGATCACTGGACAACGGTCAAAATTATCCTTAGTGGAATAAGGATATGTTTCTCGATTATGGAGGTGACAAAAAGGTTCATCGTAAAGGGTTATGTCGATGCAAGTTTTGACACTGATCCAGATGGCTCTAAGTTTCAATTTGGATACATATTGAAAGTGGGAGCAAATAGCTAGAGTAGCTCCATGCAGAGCATTGCTAACATAGAAATTCGCAAAATACTTACGGATCTGAATGTGACAGACCCGTTGACTAAAATTATTTCACAAGCAAAACATGCTCACACCTTAGTACTCTTTGGGTGTTAATCACATAGCAATGTGAACTAGATTACTGACTCTAGTAAACCCTTTGGGTGTTGATCACATATCGATGTGAACTATGGGTGTTAATCACATGGTGATGTGAACTATTGCTGTTAAATCACATGTCGATGTGAACTAGATTATTGACTCTAGTGCAAGTGGGAGACTGAAGGAAATATGCCCTAGAGGCAATAATAAAGTTATTATTTATTTCCTTATATCATGATAAATGTTTATTATTCATGCTAGAATTGTATTAACCAGAAACATAATACTTGTGTGAATACATAGACAAACAAAGTGTCACTAGTATGCCTCTACTTGACTAGCTCGTTAATCAAAGATGGTTATGTTTCCTAACCATAGACATGAGTTGTCATTTGATTAACGGGATCACATCATTAGGAGAATGATGTGATTGACTTGACCCGTTCCGTTAGCTTAGCACCCGATCGTTTAGTATGTTGCTATTGCTTTCTTCATGACTTATACATGTTCATATGACTATGAGATTATGCAACTCCCGTTTACCGAAGGAACACTTTGTGTGCTACCAAACGTCACAACGTAACTGGGTGATTATAAAGGAGCTCTACAGGTGTCTCCGAAGGTACTTGTTGGGTTGGCGTATTTCGAGATTAGGATTTGTCACTCTGATTGTCGGAGAGGTATCTCTGGGCCCTCTCGGTAATGCACATCACTTAAGCCTTGCAAGCATTGCAACTAATGAGTTAGTTGCGAGATGATGTATTACGGAACGAGTAAAGAGACTTGCCGATAACGAGATTGAACTAGGTATTGAGATACCGACGATCGAATCTCGGGCAAGTAACATACCGATGACAAAGGGAACAACGTATGTTGTTATGCGGTCTGACCGATAAAGATCTTCATAGAATATGTGGGAGCCAATATGAGCATCCAGGTTCTTCTATTGGTTATTGACCGGAGACATGTCTCGGTCATGTCTACATTGTTCTCGAACCCGTAGGGTCCGCACGCTTAACGTTACGATGACAGTTTCATTATGAGTTTATGATTTGATGTACCGAAGGTAGTTCGGAGTCCTGGATGAGATCGGGGACATGACGAGGAGTCTCGAAATGGTCGAGACGTAAAGATCGATATATTGGACGACTATATTCGGACATCGGAAAGGTTCCGAGTGGTTCGGGTATTTTTCGGAGTACCGGGGAGTTACGGGAATACGGGGGAAGAAGTATATGGGCCTTATTGGGCTTTAGGGGAGAGGGAGAGGCAGGCCGCGCCCCCCCCATTGGCTAGTCCGAATTGGACTAGGGGGAGGGGCGGCGCCCCCTCCTTCCTTCTCTTCCCTCTTCCCCTTCCTTGTCTCCTACTCCTACTACTTGGAAGGACTCCTAGTTATACTAGGAAAGGGGGAATCCTACTCCCGGTGGGAGTAGGACTCCCCTAGGGCGCGCCATAGAGAGGTCCGGCCCTCCCCTCCTCCACTCCTTTATATACGGGGGCAGGGGGCACCCCAAAGACACACAAGTTGATCTTGGTGATCGTTCTGTTAGCCGTGTGCGGTGCCCCCCTCCACCATAATCCTTGATAATATTGTAGCGGTGCTTAGGCGAAGCCCTGCGACGGTAGAACATCAAGATCGTCACCACGCCATCGTGCTGACGAAACTCTTCCCCGACACTTTGCTGGATCGGAGTCCGGGGATCGTCATCGAGCTGAACGTGTGCTAGAACTCGGAGGTGCCGTAGTTTCAGTGCTTGATCGGTCGAGCCATGAAGACGTACGACTACATCAACCGCGTTGTCATAACGCTTCCGCTGTCGGTCTACGAGGATACGTACACAACACTCTCCCCTCTCGTTGCTATGCATCACCATGATCTTGCGTGTGCGTAGGAAAATTTTGAAATTACTACGTTCCCCAACACTGAAGAGGCTGGCATTAAAGAAATGGAAGATGATGATGTGGACGTTGGCTGCTCCACACCAGTGATGAGTGATGAATTCTGGAAAAGTCAGCATCTAAACTCTCCAATGTTCACACCGTTGCAGCAAATACCCTAGTCCCCTGCACAAACTATTCAAATGGACTCTGAAGAAACTCACCCCACTTCATATGTACGTGAAGAAATTCTAGCCACTAGTGCTGAAGAAACTGCTGCTGAACATATGAAGACACAGACTGCCACTGAAGAGGAACCAGAAATTCCTCAGCCTGAAGAACCTGAGATTGCGATTCCTGAGGTCGGGATGCAACTCACTGACACTCCTCTTCCCAAGCCAAAGGATCCATTCTCACGCAAGCAAAAGTTCCAGGCTGATGATTTCTTCGGCGAGCACATATTCTTCGAAGACTACAACCCATATGATTCTGCTCGTATAAGGAAGAGGCGTTTCTGGACTGCTAGTCAAGCAAATATCTATTCCTCAGTGCTGTTCAACAAAGAGAAAATCTTCTACTATGAGCACATTCCTCACGTGGATATGGAATCTCTGCCGTGTATCGTGCTAGTCCTCAGTGTTCTTCACGACGCTGGACTGTTAAACTTTTGCTCTGACATCTGTGATTGGAATGAAAAACTGATTCTTCAATTTTATGCGATGCTGCACATCACAGGAGATTTTGAAGATGTGAATTCATGGGTGCTGGACTGGATGTCTGAGAACACTCACTGCACAGCACCAGCTACTGAATTGCTTCGTGCCTTATCACTCAGTCCTCCCCTTGAAGAAGCTCGTTGCATCTACAGTGAACCTGAGCTTACAAATCACTACATGCAAGTTCTGATGAAACCTTTGAAGCTAGGTCAGGCCCCACAAACCAAATTCCTCGTGAAGGAATTGCTTTATGTGCCCAGAACTGTCTATCATATTCTTACGAGGACAATGAGTCCTATCAAAGGCCACGACTCATCTGATGAGGAAATTGTTGGCATCATGAAGAATCTGGTATTCAATATCGTTCATGGCATTCCTGTCAATTATCACGATTTCTTCATGAGGACTCTGGCAAATGTTGCACTGTCTCCGTTTGAGCTGAAGCCTTATGCACCTTGGATTATGAGATTCCTCAGGACAAGGTCTTCACTCAACTACAAAGATGATTTTCAGAATCACCTCAACTACTTTCCCCCAATTTAAGTCCTCAAGCGGACCTATTCCTTAGTTGATAAAAAGGGCAAGGCACCAGCTGTTATAGATGAAGGCATTCGTCCATTGGATGGACAGTTTCGCAAAGTTGCCTCTTATTCCACCAATGATGACTCTACCACACATGACTCTGCCAATGCACCCAAGTCTACTCCTCAAGCCACTGCTCCTCGTGTGATGGCTGATCGTGAGCTTCTGCTTAGTCTTCACCAAAAGGTGGATCAAAATCATAAATGGGTTAAGCGTCAGTTTGGTTCATTTCTTCACAACATGACTGCTACACACAATGCAGTGAAGAAAAACCATTACTACCTCCATGAAGTCTTCGGTCGCACCTGGGCAATACTGTCACATCTGTATGGTGAAGAAGATCTAAAGAAAATGGGTCTCAAGGAAGATTTTGACTAGTCTGCACCTCCACCGAAGAAATTCAAGAAGGTCAAGGTTCCTTCCTTGGTGGCCGACTCATATTCTTCATCGCGCGACATTGATGAGAATGAAGACTTGGACGACACTGCGGCGGGCCCTACTATGTCAAACGACCCCAACAACGCTGGCGCTCCTTCATCAACTTGATATTCTCCAGGGGCGTTAGTCCTTATATTCGATCCTTTTGGTCATTTGATGACAAAGGGGGAGAATTTTGAGTTAGTCTTCAAGCGGGTCTTTCTATATGGGCGTTTCTTTTTAAGTTACAACTCTCGTTCTTCTGAGACTTTATTGGATTGAGTTGTAACTAAAACCCGATGGTGCTCTGATACTTTTGTTATGTTTTTCTTGCATGCTTATTGCTCATATATGCTAATGCACGCATGCTGAATTACATCAGTCACCATATTTCATCATGCATTTCAAATTCTTCACTATTATATGTCAAATGCGTGTATGAATTACAAGATATAGGGGAGATCCCCATGATTCAACTCTTCAAGTGTGCATTGCTTCAAAAGCAAATTCCTCACTATGCACAGCTTCAGGGGGGTTCTTCTATATCTTGCAATCAAATTCCTCAATATCAGTGTTTACACTTCATATGTTTATCCCCGTTGAAAACTTAACCTATATTGTCATCAATCGCCAAAAAGGGGGAGATTGTAAGTGCATCTAGTGCCCCTTAGGGTGTATTGAAGACTTATAGGTTAAGGGACTAATGCGTTTGTGAGTGTACACAGATCTATAAGTCTATGAGGAGTTTGATATTTACAGAGAAAGTCAATCCCTAAAAATGAAGTTCTTCGACTGAAGACTTTGGATTTCTGAAGACTTTCTGAAGACTTTGAAAGTGAAGAAATTGGTGTGACCTTGAAGACTTGGTATTCATTCGAGGAACACGAAGCGTGAAGACTTTTGTTTTCGTAGTTTCATTTTCTCTTTCTTGAGTCATAGGAAACACCGTACTGTTAAAGGGGGTCGAGGAAATACTAAGGAAAATTTTCCATGTGATGCTCAACTCAAAATCCTACACCTACCAATCCCTTCGAGTGAAGCCATTGGAAATCTCATACAGTCCAGTCATATTCTTCAGTTACAGAGACGAAGTTCTTATGGTCTCTGAGGAATTTGTTCTGACTGAGGAGTTAGGAATTCGCCAGTGCGGATTGCCTACACAGTGAGGAACATGATAGCCCTGAGGATTTTGCTACTCAAAATTCCGACCGTTGCTGTGCTATGCGCCAGCTGTCCCAAAATATCTATCCACCTAACGGTCATATCATTGAAGGGCATTTATGTCTTATCATGTCGGGCTGCTTCCTAGGCTATAAATAGACGCCCCCTACAACCACTAGCTGGTTGGCTACTCCGAAAGAAACTGACACTTGTCATTTGAGAGCAACCCATCCTCCAAGGACTTTGAGCGAAAATCATCAAGTGAGGAAAAACCCAAACACCTACAAACCACAAGTGATTGAGCATCACTGAAGAGATTGATCCTGCGTGGATCCGACGCTTGTTACCTTTGAAGACTGTGCTTCTTCCAGACGGTTAGGCGTCATGGTCTAGAGCATCCAAGAGGAATTGTGGATCGCTGAGTGACCAAGTTTGTGAAGGTTCGGAAGTCACCTGAAGACTTACCACGAGTGATTGGACGAGGTCTGTGTGACCTTAGTTCAAGGAGAATACGGTGAGGACTTGGTGTCCTGAGCTGCGTGTTTAGGACTGGGTGTCCGGGACTGTGTGTCCTCGAGTTTAAATACTCAGCCGCTCCAACCAGACGTGCAACTGAGACAACAGTTGGAACTGGTCTACCAAATCATTATCTTCACCAAGCTTACTGGTTCTATTCCCTCAACTCTTTCATTTCCTCATAAATGTGTTGTGTGTTTGTTCATATCTGTGTTTGAAGACTTTGACTGAAGACTTTCTCAATTTCCTCAGTTCAATTTCTTCAGTCTGTTTGTCTTCATCCTGTGTTATCCTGTGCTTTCGCTTCCTGTACTCTGTGCCTGTCTTCATTTCATCATGATGACCATGCTTGTATTCTGTTATGTTTACTTTTGAGTACTTATTCCGCTGCTAGAAGTTCTTCGCTAAGGAATTTCCTCACTGGCAAATTCCTTAGTGAAGAATTTCATAAAAATCGCCTATTCACCCCCCCTCTAGTGATATAACGCACTTTCAGCTTGGCGGCGGCTCTGTATCGTAAAATGCGATGAATCCTTCTCCTTCATTTTTTTCTCCTCGAACACGAATATATGGAGTTGGAGTTGAGGTCGGTGGAGCTCCAGGGGGGCCACGATGCAGGGGGCGTGCTCAGGAGGGGCAGGCGCGCCCCCCACCCTCGTGGCTAGGGTGTGGGCCCCCTGGCCTTGATTCTTTGCCAGTATTTTTTATTATTTCCAAAAATAATCTCCGTGGAGTTTTAGGTCATTCCGAGAACTTTTTTTTCTGCACATAAATAATACCATGACAATTCTGCTGAAAACAACGTCAGTCCGGGTTAGTTCCATTCAAATCATGCAAGTTAGAGTCCAAAACAAGGGCAAAAGTGTTTGAAAAGTAGATACGATAGAGACGTATCAACTCCCCAAGCTTAAATCTTTGCTTGTCCTCAAGCAATTCAGTTGACAAACTGAAAGTGATAAAGAAAAACTTTTACAAACTTTGTTTGCTCTTGTTGTTGTAAATATGTAAAGCCAGCATTCAAGTTTTCAGCAAAGATTATGAACAAACCATATTCACAATAACTCTTAGGTCTCATGTTTACTCATATCAATGGCATAATCAACTAGCGAGCAATACTAATAAATCTCAGATGACAACACTTTCTCAAAACAATCATAATATGATATAACAAGACGCTATCTCGCTAGCCTTTTCTGAGACCGAGAAACATAAATGCAGAGCACCTTTAAAGATCAAGGACTGACTAGACATTGTAATTCATGGTAAAAGAGATCCAGTCAAGTCATACTCAATGTAAACTAACAGTAATGAATGCAAATGACATCCGTGCTCTCCAACTGGTGCTTTTTAATAAGAGGATGATGACTCAACATAAAAGTAAATAGATAGGCCCTTCGCAGAGGGAAGCAGGGATTTGTAGAGGTGCCAGAGCTCGACTTTGAAATAGAGGTGAATAATATTTTGAGTGGTATACTTTCATTGTCAACATAACAACCAAGAGATGGTGATTTCTTCCATCCTACACACATTATAGGCGGTTCCCAAACATAATGGTAAAGTTAATACTCCCCCTCCACCAACAAGCATCAACCCATGGCTTGCTCGAAACAACGAGTGCCTCCAACTAACAACAGTCCTGGGGGAGTTTTGTTTGCAATTATTTTGATTTGATTTGCATAAAGCATGGGACTGGGCATCCCGATGACCAGCCATTTTCTCGTGAGTGAGGAGCGGAGTCCACTCCTCTTGAGAATAACCCGCCTAACATGAAAGATACGGACATCCCTAGTTGATACATGATCTATTAGCATACAAAACAGAATGTTTATTTGAAGGTTTAGAGTTTGGCACATACAAATTTACTTGGAATGGTAGGTAGATACCGTATATAGGTAGGTATGGTGGACTCACATAGAACAACTTTGGGGTCTATGGGATTGGATGCACAAGCAGTATTCTCGCTTAGTATAGGTGAAGGCTAGAAAAAGACTGGGAAGCGACCAGCTAGAGAGCGACAACAGTCATGAACATGCATTAAAATTAATCAACACCGAATGCAAGCATGAGTAGGATATAATGCACCATGAACATAAATATCGTAGAGGCTATGTTGATTTTGTTTCAACTACATGCGTGAACATGTGCCAAGTCAAGCCACTCGAATCATTCAAAAGAGGATACCACCCTATAATATCACATCACAACCATTTTAATAGCATGTTGACACGCAAGGTAAACCATTATAAGCCCCTAGCTAATTAAGCATGGCATAAGCAACTATAATCTCTAATTGTCATTGCAAACATGTTTATTCATAATAGGCTGAATCAGGAACGATGAACTAATCATATTTACAAAAACAAGAGAGGTCGAGTTCATACCAGCTTCTCCCATCTCAATCAGTCCATCATATATCGTCATAATTGCCTTTCACTTGCACGACCAAATGATGTGAATAATAATAACAGTGCACGTGCATTGGACTAAGCTAGAATTTGCAAGCATTCAATAAACAGGAGAAGACAAGGCAATATGGACTCTTGGTTAAATCAAAAATAATGCATATAGGAATCACTTCAACAATTTAATTATGGTCTTCTCCTATCGACCCCCAAAGAAAAGAAAATAAATAAAACTATTTACACGGGGAAGCTCCCAACAAGCAAAAGAAGAACATGAAATCTTTTTGGGTTTTCCTTTTTAATTACTACTACAAACATGGAAATTAAAACTAGCTAAAATCTACAACTAATTTTTTTTGGTTTTTCTTAAGGTTTATCAAACACACAAGAAGAAAGCATAAAAAGAAATAAACTAGCATGGATATTACAATGAAAAAGTATGAGCACCGACATCTAGCAATTAGTGTGTGAACATGAATGTAATGTCGGTGAGAAGTACGTGCTCCTCCAAGCTTAGGCTTTTGGCCTGAGTGGGTTTATTGCCACGGATGGCCTGGCGGATATCCAAAGTTGTAGTTGGGGTCGTACTGAGATGTAGTAGTCATTGCATCGTGGGCTGCAGCTTGGAGGCGAGCTATCTCAACCCTCCTCTTATACTCTTCCGCCTCCTCTCTGGTTATAAAATATCTCCCTTTTGCCTGAAAGTCAAAGAAAGTAGAAGCAGGGAGAGCGACGTGATAGGTGCGTCGTCTATTAAAGATTAGTCGGTACTAGAGGAACTGATCGTTCCTCTCAACAAAATGATGATGAACCATAGCCTCATAATCCAAATAAGCAGGAGGCAACTCAATATCATCCTCACGTATGGTTATACCAAGAAAATTAGCTATACAGGTTGCATAAATTCCACCAAAGAAATCTCCACTAAATCTATTATGATGCAACCTACGTGCAACAATGGCTGCCAAATTATAAGATTTATCTTCTAACACAGCACTCCTAGGAATACTGAGGTCAGAGACACACATGTGACATGCTTCATCCTTACCATTTATGCACCTACCTATGAAGAGAGCAAAATAATGTATAGCAGGAAAATGAAGGCTCCCTATGGTAGCTTGTGCTATATCTCTAGATTCCCCCACAGTTATATTAGCAAGAAAATCTCTAAATTCAGATTTGCGAGGTTCACTAGCACTACCCCATTGTGGAAGTTTGCAAGCAGTGGTAAAATCCTCCAAGTCCATAGTATAAGAATTTTCATAAAGATCAAACAGGACAGTTTGAGAATTGCGTGAAGATGAAAATTCAAACCTCCTCACAAAGGAACTAGTGAGATAGTGGTACTGGCGGCACTTTTCTGCCTCGAAGCTCACAAGATCAGCGTTATGCAAGTATGCGTTAAATTCTTCCTTAATTCCATCTTGATCCATGAAGTCCTCTGAAGGCCATTCACAAGGCCGCACTGGAGCGTCGCTTGGTGGCTCATCATCAGCATCACCCATTGCAAGTCTGGGTCCTTGTTTCCTTGAAGAACCACCTTGGTACATTTTCCTAAGCATATTTTTTCCTCTGAAAAATTTCTGAAATTTTTAGTAACTTCAAAAAAAAGTAAACCACACTCAACAAAATTGATAGCAACTACTCCTACAAGTGCCTAGGGCCTATATCATGCATTAGAACTACTTGGAACCATATAAATTTGACATGCAAGCTCAAGAACATGGTCACATAGACAACACAAATTTGCAATGAATAAAGCACTAGAACAAAAACTAATTGGACCAATGGAGGAGTCACATACCAAGGAACAATCCCCCAAAGCAGTTTTGCGAGAGGTGCTTTGAGCAAGGAGATCGAAAATCGCAGCAAAATGAGCTAGAACTCGTGCTTGAGCTGGATGGTGATTTTTTTGGAGGAAGAAGAAGTGTGTGGGTGCAGGAATAAGTGGAGGGGAGCCACCGTGGGCCCACGAGGCAGGGGGCGCGCCCAGGGGGTGGGCGCGCCGTGGACCCTCATGGCCAGGTGCTTGCTCCCCCTGGTGTGTTCTCAGCGCCAGATATTCTCAAATATTTTAGAAAAAAATCATATTTAATTTTTAGGGCATTTGGAGAACTTTTATTTTTGGGGTATTTTTTATTGCATGGATAATTCAGAAAATAGACAGAAATTACTATTTTTGCTTTATTAATATAAATAACAGAAAGTAAAAAGAGGGTACAGAGAGTTGTGTTTACTAAATTCATCCATCTCATGCTCATCAAAAGGAATCCACTAACAAGGTTGATCAGGTCTTGTTAACAAACTCATTCCGAGTAACATGGAACCAGAGAATTTTCGAATAACACTAGGTTACCTCAAAGGGGATATGCACATCCCCAATAATAAGAATATCATATTTCTTCTTGACAGTAGAAGAGGAAATTCAAAACCTCCAAAAATAATCAATGGAATTTTTTCAATAGAATTGATACTATAGCTTGAGGTTGTTTCCTCGGCAAGTGTACCGTATGCTCATTACCATTAACGTGAAAAGTGGCATTGCCTTTGGTGCAATCAATAACAGCCCCTGCAGTATTAAAAAGGGTCTTCCAAGAATAATAGAGATACTATCATCCTCGGGAATATCAAGAATAACAAAGTCCGTTAAAATAGTAACGTTTGCAACCACAACAGGTGTAACGCCCTCGATGCGGCTATAGCTCCCACATGTGGAGGCACGACTTAGAGACATAACCGCATTGAAAGCAATGTCGCAAGTTAGGCAATCTTCACAACATCCCATGTAATATAGATAATAAAGGGGAGATACATAGTTGGCTTACACTCATCACGTCAATCAAAGTACATAAATAGTATTACAACATTCAAACACTCATGGCCCGACTACGGCGCCAAAATAAAAGATAATCCAACATGCGACACGGTCCCGATCACCCCAACTGGGCACCACTACTGATTATCAGGGAAAGACACGTAGTATCGGTGTGAGTCCTCGTCAAACTCCCACTTGAGCTCAAGCGCGTCATCTGGAACGGAATCATCAGGCCCTGCATCTGGTTTGGAAGTAATCTGTGAGCCACAGGGACTCAGCAATCTCGCACCCTCGCGATCAAGACTATTTAAGCTTAAAATAGGTAAGGCAAGGAAAATATGTGGAGCTGCAACAAGCGACTATCATATATGGTGGCTATCCTGTTCGCAAAAGAGAGCGAGAAGAGGAGGCAAAGCGCGAGCGAGTAACTAGAAGGCATCCTGCGGCAAGCATTACTCCAATACCGTGTTCACTTCCCGGACTCCGCCGAGAAGAGACCATCATGGTAACTCACACTGTTGATTCATTTTAATTAAGTTAAGGTTCAAGTTATCTACAACCGGACATTAACAAATTCCCATCTGCCCATAACCGCGGGCACAGCTTTCGAAAGTTCAAATCCCTGCAGGGGAGTCCCAACTTAGCCCATGACAAGCTCTCACGGTCAACGAAGGAATAGACCTCCTCCCGAGACTTTCCGATCAGACTCGGTATCTCGGTTCTTCAAGACACTTCGACAGGTTAAAACAAATCCAGCAACACCGCCCGAATGTGCCGACAAATCCCGATAGGAGCTGCACATATCTCGTTCTCAGGGCACACTCAGATTGTCCAAACTTCCGGTAGGCCAGCCCAGAGTTGCCCCTGGTGGCCACCGGCGGCTAACGAGTTGGACCAACACTCAGAGGAGCATTGGCCCGGGGGGGGGGGGTTAAATAAGATGACCTTCGGGCTCCGGAAACCCAAGGGAAAAAAAGGCTAGGTGGCAAATGGTAAAACCAAGGTTGGGCATTGCTGGAAAAGCTTTAATCAAGGCGAACTATCAAGGGGTTCCCATTATAACCCAACTGCGTAAGAAACACAAAATCCGGGAACATAACACCGATATGACGGAAACTAGGGCGGCAAGAGTGGAACAAAGCACTAGGCGAGAGGCCGAGCCTTCCACCCTTTACCAAGTATATAGATGCATTAAGATAACATGGCAATATAATGATATCCCAACAAGTAAATAAATGTTCCAACAAGGAACGGTCTCCAATCTTCACCTGCAACTAACAACGCTATAACAGGGGCTGAGCAAAGCGGTAACATAGCCAATCAACGGTTTGCTAGGACATGGTGGGTTAGAGGTTTGACATGGCAATTTAGGAGGCATGATAAGCAAGTCGTAGGCATCATAGCATAGGCATAGCAAAAGAGCAAGCATCTAGCATAGCAAAAGAGCGAGCATCTAGCATAGCAAAGATAGTAGTGATTTTGAGGGTATGATCATCTTGCCTGCAAAGTTGTCAGAGTTGACTGGATCCTCGAAAGCAAACTCAACGGGCGCCTCGTTAGCGAACTCGTCTCCCGGCTCTACCCAAACAAGACAAACAAGCAACAAGGACACAATCAACCACGTGCAAAGCTCAAACAATATGATGCAAACATGGTATGCTATGCGGGATGCGATATGTGATGCATATGCAAGATTTAACAAGGAATGAATGAACCTGGCCTCAACTTGGAAATGCAAGTGTGCCACTGGAAAGATGAGATGAAATCGCTTGAAAATGATATAAAGATCACCGGAATCGGAGTTACGGTTTGGAAATGGCAAGCAATTCAAATATGGCCACGTTCTGCGATTTACATCAAGTAGCCAACTAAATGCAACAAGATGAACATGCTACAACACTCAAACATGGCAACAAAATACATGGCAGGGATTCATTTATGATGCTTAACAAAAGACTAGCACTGAGATACGGCCAATTCATCCATTAACAGGTTCAAACAAGCATGGCAAAAATGCATTTGGCAAACAGATTTCAGACTTAGTGAAATTAACACTTGTCTGGAATTTCAGATCAGGTAGCCCACTTCGGAGCATGAAAACTATATGCTACATGACCTGAACATGGCAAAGTACAGCATGGCATGGAGCTACTCAAAGAGCTTAACAAAAGTCCCTTAGTGACCTTGAGCCAAAAGGGAGCAGAAAATACATTTGCAAGCATGTGAACATGGCAAAAAAACATGATCAGATCACGGACTTAGTGAAAACTGGAGCATGCTGAAACAGATATCAAGTAGACATGTTTAAGAGCTCGATGCACTCACTATAGAGCAAGTCATGACAATCTAAGCATACACCCATTAATAATACACAAAATACAAGCTAGACATGGCAAGAACAATAACATAGCATGCACGGATCAAGTACAACATCCTCGGCAAAATCACTAACAAGTAGACAATCTGCCTAGATTCACGAAATAGCAAAAGTAGAGCTCGATTGACTCAAGCTAGGGTGCTCCATAATTGCAAACAAAGACATGGATGGATAAAGCACTACAAGATTAACAAAACATCCTTACTGATCATCCTCAAAAGAGGCACGGATCACTAGGAAAAAACATGAACATATGGCATATTGAAATAAACAGATCAAGGACTTAGTGGAATTGCTAAGTCCCTGAAATCAGCATTAACGAATGCTCCACTTTGCAAGCTCGTGCTAGTCACCACACACATCACAAAAATACATGGGTTGCACCTCTGGATAGATAGCAAAACATATAACAAAACTCATGAAGAGCTCAGGGGCATATCATGCACACATAAATCATGGCAAAAATGACAAATCTCTAATTGGAGCAGCAGATCTAACAATTATCTCAAATAGCATTCTTCTAACAGCATTTCGGGCATCAAGATGAACTCAAATGAAAATGATGCAATGAGATGAAATAATGTTCTCTCTGAGATGAACATTTTGATATGCTATATGCCCAAAACGGAGTTACGGGTGCAAAGTTACGACATGATGAACATGAGCAAATAATTAGGGTTTCGGGCAAAAAAAGTCAACCGATCCGAAATTTCAGATCTAGATCCGGCCGGCGCGGTTTACGAGGTTCACCGAAAAATCGTCGGAGCCGCCGGAGATCTTGCCGCGGGGAGGATCCGGTCGGAGGAGAAGGCACGGGCGGAGTTGGTGGTGGCCGGAGCCTCGCGGACAATGTCCGACGTGCGGAGGATCAGATCTAGGGTTTCGGGGAGAAGAAGAAGAAGAAAACGGACGGGGTCTTTAAATAGGCATAGGAGGAGTTAGGAGAGTCCAAATAAGGTGCGGTTTTCGGCCACGCGATCGTGATCAAATGCTCTAGATGATGGAAAGGGTTTTGGTGGGTTTTGGGCCAAAATGGAGGGGTATTGGGCTGCAACACACACGAGGCTTTTTCGGTTCCTCGGTTAACCGTTGGAGCATCAAACGAAGTCCAAATGGTATGAAACTTGACAGGCGGTCTACCGGTAGTAAACCAAGGCCTCTTGGCAAGTCTCGGTCCAATCCAGGAAAGTTTAATCCCCACGCACGAAAGAAAGGTAGAAATGACCACCAGAGGAGAACGGAGCGCCGGAATGCAAAACGGACAACGGGGAAAATGCTCGAATGCATGAGACGAACACGTATGCAAATGCAATGCACATGATGACATGATGTGAGATGCATGACAACGACAACAACACACGGAGACCAAAAACCCGAACCCGAGAAAATAAAATAATTTAAGGCCGGAAACGGCAAGAGTTGGATTACATATTGGGAAAATCATATTCAGGGTGTTACAACAGGCACATCCTCACAAATACCGACAGGTATAGCAGTTGATTTATCAGCCATTTGCAAAGATATTTCAGTAGGTGTCAACTTATTCAAATCAAGTCTACGATATAAAGAGAGAGGCATAACACTAACACCGGCTCCAAGATCACATAAAGCAGTTTTAACATAGTTTCTTTTAATGAAGCATGGTATAGTTGGTACTCCTAGATCTCCTAGCTTCTTAGGTATTCCACCCTTAAAA
This sequence comes from Triticum dicoccoides, assembly GCF_002162155.2. Taxonomy (NCBI): domain Eukaryota; kingdom Viridiplantae; phylum Streptophyta; class Magnoliopsida; order Poales; family Poaceae; genus Triticum; species Triticum dicoccoides. The sequence goes on along the minus strand of NC_041380.1, from coordinate 313,393,889 downwards.
GTATAATTAGCAAGTATGATGTAAATTTCAGCTTCCGGTATCTTTCTTTTATTAGTAACAATATCTTTCATGTACTTAGCATAAGGATTCATTTTAAGCATATCAGTCGAACGCATATGCAAAAAGATAGGTCTAATCATTTCAGAAAAGCGCTCAAAATCCTCATCATCCTTTTTCTTGGATGGCTTAGGAGGAAAAGGCATGGGTTTCTGAACCCAAGGCTCTCTTTCCTTACCGTGTTTCCTAGCAACAAAGTCTCTTTTATCATAACGTTGATTCTTTGATTGTGGGTTATCAAGATCAACAACAGGTTCAGCTTCTACCTCATTATCATTGCTAGGTTTAGCATCAACATGAACATTATCATTAACATTATCACTAGTTTCATGTTCATTACCACATTGTGTTTCAGCATCAGAAATAGAGATATCATTGAGATTCTCAAGTGTGTCAATAATAGGTTCACTAGAAGCATGCAAAGTCCTATCATTTTTCTTTTTCTTCCTCTTAGAAGGACTAGGAGCATCAATATCATTTCTCTGAGAATCTTGCTCAATTCTCTTAGGATGGCCCTCATGATACAAAGGTTCCTGGCTCATTTTACCACCTCTAGTCATAACTCTAACAACATTATCATTTTTCTTACTATTTAATTCATTGAGAAAATCATTCTGAGCTTTAAGTACTTGTTCTACTTGAGTGGTAACCATAGAAGCATGTTTACTAATGAGTTTAAGTTCACCTTTAACTCTAGACATATAATCACCCAAGTGTTCAATCATATAAGCATTTTGTTTCAATTGTCTACCAAAATAAGCATTGAAGTCTTCTTGTTTAACCATAAAGTTATCAAACTCATCCAAACATTGGCTAGCAAACTTAGTAGGAGGGATTTCAGCTTTATCATATCTATAGAGAGAATTTACCTTTACTACCTGTGTCGGGTTATCAAGACCATATATTTCTTCAACAGGCGGTAAATTAAGACCATGTATTTCTTCAATAGGAGGTAAATTCTTAACATCTTCAGCTTTAATACCCCTTTCTTTCATGGATTTCTTTTCCTCTTGCATATCTTCAGGACTGAGAAATAGAACACCCCTTTTCTTCGGAGTTGGTTTAGGAATAAGGCTCAGGAAGTGTCCAATTATTTTCATTTGTCAACATATTATTCAATAGAATTTCAGCTTCATCTGGTGTTCTTTCCCTGAAAACAGAACCAGCACAACTATCCAGGTGGTCTCTGGAAGCATCGGTTAGTCCATTATAAAAGATATCAAGTATTTCATTTTTCTTAGGAGGATGATCAGACAAAGCATTAAGTAATTGGAGAAGCCTTCCCCAAGCTTGTGGGAGACTCTCTTCTTCAATTTGCACAAAATTATATATCCCTTAAGGCAGCTTGTTTCTTATGAGCAGGGAAATATTTAGCAGAGAAGTAATAAATCATACCCTGGGGACTACACACACAACCAGGATCAAGAGAATTAAACCATATCTTAGCATCACCATTTAATGAGAACGGAAATACTTTAAGGATATAAAAGTAGCGAGTTCTCTCATCACTAATGAACAGCGTGGCTATATCATTTAATTTAGTAAGATGTGCCACAACAGTTTCAAATTCATAGCCATAAAAAGGATCAGATTCAACCAAAGTGATTATATCAGGATCAATAGAGAATTCATAATCCTTATCAGTAACAAAGATAGGTGAAGTAACATAAGCAGGATCATATTTCATTCTAGCATTCAGAGTTTTTTGTTTAAGTTTAGCTAATATTTTCTTAAGATCACTTCTATCATTGCATGCAAGAAATTCTCTTTTAGTTTCTTCATCCATAACATAGCCCTCAGGCACAATAGGTAATTCATATTTATTAGGAGAGCCTTCATCATCACTTTCATCAATATTATCAATTTCAATAATTTCATTCTCTCTAGCCCTAGCAAGTTGTTCATCAAGAAATTCACCAAGTGGCACAGTGGTATCAAGCATAGAAGTAGTTTCATCATAAGTATCATGCATAGCAGAAGTGGCATCATCAATAATATGCGACATATCAGAATTAATAGCAGAAGCAGGTTTGGGTGTCACAAGCTTACTCAAAACAGAAGGTGAATCAAGTGCAGAGCTAGATGACAGTTCCTTACCCCCACCCTCGTACTTGAGGGATAAATTTTTGTTTTCGCGTCTTTCAAGTTCTTCATAGTGACCAGCAGATATAAATCCCAAAGTGACTCAGAATAGAGCTATGCTCCCCGACAACGGCGCCAGAAAATAGTCTTGATAACCCACAAGTATAGGGGATCGCAATAATTTTCGAGGGTAGAGTATTCAATCCAAATTTATTAATTCAACACAAGGGGAGCCAAAGAATGTTCTCAAGTATTAGCAGCTGAGTTGTCAATTCAACCACACCTGAAAACTTAATACCTACAGCAAGTGTTTAGTAGCAAAGTAATATGATAGTAGTGGTAACGATAGCAAAAGGTAACGGTAGCGAAAGTAATATTTTTGGTATTTTGTAGTGATGATAACAATAGCAACAGAAAAGTAAATAAGCGAAGAACAATATGTGAAAAGCTCGTAGACATTGGATCGGTGATAGAGAATTATGCCGAATGTGGTTCATCATGTAACAATCATAAACTAGGGTGACACAGAACTAGCTCCAGTTCATCAATGTAATGTAGGCATGTATTCCGAATATAGTCATACGTGCTTATGGAAAAGAACTTGCATGACATCTTTTGTCCTACCCTCCCGTGGCAGCGGGGTCCTAGCGGAAACTAAGGAATATTAATGCCTCCTTTTAATAGAGTACCGGACCAAAGCATTAACACATAGTGAATACATGAACTCCTCAAACTACGGTCATCACCGGGAGTGGTCCCGATTATTGTCACTTCGGGGTTGCCGGATCATAACACATAGTAGCTGACTATAGACTTGCAAGATAGGATCAAGAACTCACATATATTCATGAAAACATAATAGGTTCAGATCTGAAATCATGACACTCGGGCCCTAGTGACAAGCATTAAGCATAGCAAAGTCATAGCAACATCAATCTCAGAACATAGTGGATACTAGGGATCAAACCCTAACAAAAACTAACTCGATTACATGATAAATCTCATCCAACCCATCACCGTCCAGCAAGCCTACGATGGAATTACTCACGCACGGCGGTGAGCATTATGAAATTGGTGATGGAGGATGGTTGATGATGACGACGGCGACGGATTCCCCTCTCCGGAGCCCCGAACGGACTTCGGATCAGCCGCCCCGAGAGAGTTTAGGGCTTGGCGGCGGCTCCGTATCGTAAAACGCGATGAATCCTTCTCTCTGATTTTTTTCTCCCCGAACACGAATATATGGAGTTGGAGTTGAGGTCGGTGGAGCTACAGGGGGCCCACGAGGTAGGGGGCGCGCCCAGGGGGGCAGGCGCGCCCCCACCCTCGTGGCTAGGGTGTGGGCCCCTTGCCTTGATTCTTTGCCAGTATTTTTTATTATTTCCAAAAATAATCTCCGTGAAGTTTCAGGTCATTCCGAGAATTTTTGTTTCTGCACATAAATAACACCATGGCAATTCTGCTGAAAACAGCGTCAGTCCGGTTTAGTTCCATTCAAATCATGCAAGTTAGAGTCCAAAATAAGGACAAACGTGTTTGGAAAAGTAGATACGACGGAGATGTATCATACTCCACCATGGCCGGCGTAAACTGGGCGACGCAGGGCAGGACGTTTGACAGGAGGGCGGTGGGCACGGGCCCAGCCACAACCCGCTTGGGGGAGAATACGCTCAGCCCCTGCACGTCATCGTTGTTGAAGTCGAGAGGGCTTGCGAGGGCCTCCAACATAGCATTTTCAAACTCCACCTGCATGCAGTCAGTGTGCGGTGGCGGTGGGAGGGCGCATCCTAAGTCGGAGAAGAACACCGCAATTGGGTCTTTCTCCAGGGTCCTCAACGCCCTTGGCAGCAGCGAGAGGGGTAGTGTAGCGCGCAACACCGTGGTTGACGTGGGGGAGGCAAAGCGCACCGTGGAGCGGCCTCTGGCCTCGCCCTGGTGCTGCCTCACGGCCGGTGTTCTGTTGCGTTGTCTCAACGCTTCCACCGCCGGCTACTTGCTCTTTGGCTGGCGCCCGTGACCCAGGAGGGTGTCTCTCCATGAGTTGTCTTTTCAGTTGCCTTGATCGTCGTCGTCGTGATCGCGGTGCTCACCGAGTTGGGGAAGTTGTTGCAGCCCGAGGACGCCACCCGTGGCATGCTGCGCCTTGCCTTGTCCTGACTGTCCTCCATGCTGGCCGCCCAGGTGCCCGGCTACGTGCTCGGGTGGGTGCGGTTTTCCTCCTCCGAGGGGGAGGGGGGGAGCCCGCTCTGGCCGAAGTGGGAGGATTGCGGCGAGAACGGGGTCCAATATATGCAGGTAGTGTTGGATGGCTGACTACTGCATCCGTACCTATGTGCTGGTCCTTTTATCCGCGGACGGATACGGGAAAAAATTTATGGATCGATGTTGAAAATGCGCTAAGAGTCATCGATGAGTTGAAGTTGGCCGGGCATCTCGGTAACAGCATGATTACACAAGAGATCAAAACCCCATGTCTGAAGCGTCACGTTGTTAGTTGAAATGACGTGGCGTTGTTCCTCTATAGAAATAGTAAGTAAATTTTGGTCACTCAGAACAACTAGCGTCTACTTCATTTGTTGGATGCGCATCCAGTGGTCACGATGAAAATTGATTGAAATAAAAACAAATTCAGGCAACAGTGTTGTGGGTGCTCATTGTCTTTTGTGCCTCCGATAACCGTTCGTAGAGTCTGGCCCGAAACACATCATGTACTAGAGTGGTTCCAATTAGGGTTTCCCACCTTTTGTTGGCGCCATCGCTGATCTGTCTCGTCTTCTGTGGTTTTTGGCCATGAATGTATGGTGGATCCCGTCCCTTGCCAACGGTAGAGCTCCTGATTCTTTTTTTCAAAAAAAAATTATCTAGGGTTTGTGTCCTGCTCAGGAAGGCGAGGCGGTAGCGGCTCACTGAAAATGGAATAAGATTCTCCCAGCCTAGCAGTCTCGATGGAGCGTCTAGCATCATTGAAAAGTGCATGGAGGTGTGCCTTTGGTGGATCTGGTGGGATTAATTGGTGTTTGTCTTCAGTGGATCTGCTTCGATCTGATTTTCGTTCATCGGCGTATTTGTGTCTATATGTTTGATCCTTTTGATCTTATTTCTTTTTATCGGTGATGGTTGTTGTTCTAGTGCGCTGGTCCTTTGGACCTTAGCACGACGACTTTCCGACTATCTACTAAAACAAGGTTTACCCGTCTCCAATAAGGGAGGGGTGATAACGGCAACGTGACTTCATCTCGCTCGAGTGCTTGTAGTCATCGATAGGTGGTCTATGGACATAAATGATATTTATTATATTTTCGGTATTCTTTATATTGCCATGATGTTTGATGAATTGACAGACATGCTGGAATGAATATATTTATTTTCTTTGAGCAGAATGGAAGTTTTCTCCAAAGAAAAAAAAAAGACAATTACTTCATGCGATAACCAATCGACAAACGTGCTGGAATGTTGCCACTAGCTGGGTGATGAACAGCAAATGTAAAAAATCGCAGTGAGAAAGAAGACGAGATCAATGATTCGTCGATATTCCATGCAACACCGGGTTGTCTATACGGCTATACCTGGTCGCCCACGCGTGGGATAACGGGATGGGACGGTGAGACGCCGCCTATTTAGACTGTTGCTGGCCACAGTACGTGCCACTCGCACTCAGAAACCACAAGCCACCCGCCAGTTGGAAATGGACAAGCACGGTCGACCTCTGCTTGCTCTGCTTCCCCTCCTCCTCTGCCTCTCCCTGCTCCGGGCCAGCCCGGCGGCTTCGGTCACCGCCGGCAACCCCGACGGCACGGAGCTCTGGGGGTTCGTCGAAGTCCGACCAAGTAACGTCCCGCCATGTCGCTTGCATTTTGCACCATCTCGATCCCAATTTTCTCCTGCTGGCTGGTCATCTTTCACGTGAGAATTCTTCTGAAGCTCTGTTTCTGCGCTGCAGAGGCTCACCTGTTCTGGTGGTACTACAAGAGCCCCCAGAGGGTGTCGACGCCGTCCAGGCCATGGCCGACCGTCCTCTGGCTACAGGGCGGTCCTGTACGGTCCATCTTCCTCCCCTCTCGCAGCTTCTCAAGCAAGAATTCTGACTTCAGCAAGAGCTAATCATATTGGTCTTCATCTCAGGGAGCGTCGGGGGTGGGCATCGGCAACTTCATGGAGGTCGGGCCCCTCGACGTCAACCTGAAGCCTCGGAACTCGACGTGGCTGCAGAAGGCCGACCTCATCTTCGTGGTATCCCTACCACAAACCGCGACACCCTCCCTCGTCTTCTTCCTCTCGCCTCGCTGTTTTTTGTCTGCAACACCAACCGAGTACCGTGCGTCAATGGCAGGACAACCCTGTGGGTGTCGGGTACAGTTACGTTGAGGACGACAGCCTACTGGTGACGACTGACTGGCAGGCGGCCACGGACGCCACCACGCTCCTCAAGGCGCTCGCCAAGGAGCTGCCCACCCTGCAGCAGGGGAGCCCCCTCTTCCTCGTCGCCGAGTCCTACGGCGGAAAGTACGCGGCCACGCTCGGCCTCTCCGTCGCAAGGGCCGTCCGTGCCGGCGACCTCAAGATCAAGCTCGCCGGCGTCGCGCTCGGGGATAGCTGGGTCTCGCCGGAGGATTTCACGGTGAGCAAATCGGCCATTTGCTGGAGAGCGCACGATCGAGTGTGTGTGTGTGTGTGTGTGTGTGTGTGTGTGTGTGTGTGGAACCGATTGCTGATTTAATTTGATCGGTGCATGCAGCTCGCTTACGCGCCGCTGCTCCTGGAGGTTTCGAGGCTGGACGACAACGCCGGCGACGCCGCCAAGAAGTAAACACGACTGCACCGTCCTCTTAAATTTCTCAGCTCAGTTCTTGCATTGCATGCTTCCCGGGGCTTTCTTTTCGAAGGAAAAAATAAATTAAAACTCTCCGGTCACATGCGCACGCGAATTGTGGCCTCAGGAAGGCGGCGACGGTGAAGGAGCAGATCGCGGCCGGGCGGCTGGCCGACTCGCAGGGGTCGTGGTCGGAGCTGTTGGATTTCATTGACTCCAAGAGCGCCAGCGTCGTGAGTGCTGACTCTTTGACCCTTGTGCTTGTCTCATTTCCTTTGCTGACGGATAGCATAACGCAATTTCAATTTGCAGGACATGTACAATTTCTTGCTCGACGCCGGCATGGACCCGGTGGCCGCGGACCTACCGGCGACCTCGTCGACTCCGACGACGTCGAGCAGCGCGCAAGTGATGAAGTACTCGACGTACCTCGGCGGCAGCCAGGAGGAAGCCGGCTCCAACACCACCAACACCCTCGGCGGCATCATGAACGGGGTCGTCAAGGAGAAGCTCAAGATCATCCCCAAAGATCACGAGTGAGCCTGCGTCGCCATTGGCAACAGCTCGCTTTCATGCTCTAGTTTACAGTTACACCCAGCACATGATATGATGTGATGTCCCTGTCCCCAACCTGCAGGTGGCACGAGCTGTCGGACCCCGTCTACAACGCGCTGGTCAACGACTTCATGAAGCCACGGATCGACGAGGCGAGTGATCCAGCGCGGGATCCCATGACAGGATGGATGGATCTTCAAAATGTTAAACTGTACTGATCGATGCGAACGATGGTTTGTGGGCTGTCACTGATTTACTCTCTGCTTTATGCTTGATCATCCAGGTCGACGAGCTGCTGTCTTACGGCGTAGATGTCACGGTTTATAATGGCCAGGTGAGGTGCCTGCTTCTCTGCATTGCTTTTACTCTCTTCCACTGCATCGATCTGCATTGTTTTTACTCTCTTCCAGCTCGTAAAAAGCCTCGACAGTTGCTTAGGATACTTACTAGAAACACATTTGGAATGCCATAATAAGTTTACTGGTTGTTTGGCACAAGTCCTAACGACTAATGGGCGTAGACACATCCACTCATGCTTACTAGAATAGCCCTACTCTTGCTGTCAGATTAGCAAACGGAAGCACCGTGACGAGTAAGCAACCGCGATTAGGAGAGAGAAAATCGTGTTAATGACGACGCGGACAGGCTGTTGTTCAGAAAAACCGACGTCCTTGAGAGAACCTTCCATTTTTTAAGCTGAATGACAACCACACCCGCGGGTCCATGCCAAAAGAACTCCAAAAGTTCAGAATAGTATACAATGTGTCGCGCAAGTGAAAACTTATCTTTTCCCAGATTGTATTGGTCGGAACAGATCGTCAGATTCTCAGATCGCATCAGCAATCGGCCATCGATCTACTCGTCTCACATGTACATGGTCAAAACAGTGGAGTGAAACAGACCACTTTAGCTGGAACGTGCATGTTGCTTAAACTGCAGATGTTCTTTTCAGCTATTTATTTTATTTATTTATTCATCTATATAGCTTTAACACGCATATAATTTACTTAGGGCATCGTCAGTGTGTGGTTAGAGGGCGCTCTTAATGTTGTATGTTCTTCAGACTGAGCTTAGTGGAATTTTTTTTCTTTTCTTTACTTGTACTCTTTGCGAAGCTGGATGTGATTTGCTCGACCAAGGGCGCGGAAGCATGGGTGCAAAAGCTCAAGTAATCAAGCCTTTCTCCCTGACCCTTTTCTCCAGATTCTTGCAAGATTTAGACGCCACTCGTGCCTCTAAAAATTCATGTCTACTTTTCAGATGGGATGGGCTGAAGAACTTCCTGAGCCTGCCGAGGCAGCCTCTGTCCTGCGGATCATCCAAGGTCACCAAGGCCTTCGTCAGATCCTACAAGAACCTGCATTTCTACTGGATCCTCGGCGCCGGCCACTTCGTAAGTCGCGGCACACCACATTTCTACTGGATCCTTAACTGAACATAATATGCTTTGCTTATTTCTCGTGTGATCTGTGGTGCTTGGCAGGTGCCGGCCGACCAGCCTTGCATGGCACTGAGCATGATCGCTGGCATAACCCAGTCTCCAGCCAGCTAGGGGAGGAGGACCCGGAGCAGATCCTGTCTGCCGGATAGGAAAAGGAAACTGAAGATAGAAGTATAGAAAGAAAGGTTGCGTGTACTTTAAAGGGCGATGAAATTGATTGTAAGGTGCGTTGGTGTGTGAGTGGGGTTAAAGCTCGTCCGTTTTATTCTCCGAATAAAGATGACGCCTTTTAGATCTTCTTTCACAGTTTTAGTGAAAAAATTATGTTTCCATTTTTTATAGATATTTGTAAAATTGCGATGTTCAAACATCTCACACGATGGTATAAATGGCCAAAAGGTATAAAATCAAAATGGAAAGAGCATCTCCGATAAAAGCCCTATTTTAGGACACCAAAAAGCTGTTGCGGTAAAACATGAGGCACCAAAAAGTGAATTTTAGGGCACTCAAAATTGTTCATCTCCAACAACTGCCCCAAAATACGGCACTTCAAACATGCAAATGATTTCTTTTGAACATGGCAATATGTCCGCTGTCTCGAAGGTGCCGAGTCAGTACTGTCGTCCATCGCACTGAAACACGACGCCGAAGCAACTGAATCGTCGCGGCCGAACGCCATAGTAGCCAGACTGGCCCTTCGTGCTTTTTGGCGCCATCAGGCTGTGCGGTGGCGGATGTGGCGGCGAAAGTGGGGTGGTGACGGTGCGGTCGATTGGAAGAGAGGCGGTGGATCCAGACGGCGGGATGGTGCAACAATGGCAGTGGTGGCCAGATCCAGCTGGATTCGGTGGGACGGCGGCAGCGTAGGAGGGTTTGCAGCGGTGGGAGGCCGCGAAAGTTTTCGTTTGTGGTGGTCATGTCCAGACACCTTCCCAGCTTTTGTATAGAAATTAATTTTTATAGACCATAGATAAAAACCAGCTTTCTAGCAACTAAAACATGGTTGAGATCCTCTGTAGTACCGTACGGTGCTGTAGTGCGGATGACATGGGCCATATCCCATATGGCAGTGACTGTACTGCACCGTACAGTACTATCTTCCCCCAGCTTTCGTACAGAAATCAGTTTTTAAGACCATAGACAAAAAATCCGCTTTCTAGAAACTAAAACCGATGGTTTCCCTAAAAAAAACTAAAACCGATGGTTTAAAAAAAAGAAACTAAAACCAATCTAAACGGGACCCTAAAATCTGAAGCTAATCCAAACACCCCTTATATCGGATGGTTTGGTCGGTCTGTGCTGATCGGATGAAAAAATTATTTCAAGGCTTCCACAAAGATTCGATGATTCCGAAGAAAAGACGTGTTTCTACTGGACACATAGTTTGTTCAAGATTTATACTGAGTGAAAGTAATGCAGTCATAGTGTGCTGAGTGAGAGCAATGCAGTCATGGGAGCCTTAAACTGAGCCTCAATTCCCTTGTAGTTGTATCTAAGGTTTTTGGGGCAAATTTTATGGTTTCCCTTAACTAAGAAAACGGTTGGCGGCAAGAAACTTTCAGGACACCGTGCGCTCGCGGCCTGCCCAGCAGCTCCTTGCCGCCTCTTGTACTACCGCGGCCGGCTAGGACTCCTACACAAGAGACTATTGATTCTTGCACGCCCATAGCCAGCGGGTTCCTGAGGCGGCAAAATTGATAAATTTAACCTACGGACAAAATCAAATCACAGAATGAATTGTCCGTAAAACTATTTCACGCGACTGACCTTTTTGTATGACGCCCGACACGAAGGCGTCACACTACACTGTGCAACGCCTCGCAGATAGGCGCTACACGCCTGTCCAGCGTCGCACGCATGTGATCCGAAAATTACTAAGTCAGTGTGCAGCGCCTGAGAGCTAGGCGCCACACTATACAGTGTAGCGCCTAGCTTCTAGGCGTTGCACTAGTGGTTGCTTCATTTTGTAGTGCAACCACTAGTGCAGCGCCTGAGAGCTAGGCGCCACACTATACAGTACAGCGCCTAGCTCGTAGGCTCTGCACAATGACTTAGCAATTTTTAGGCAGTTTGGGGTGCAATGTTGACCAGGTGTGTAGCGTCTATCTGTGAGGCGTTGCACAATGTAGTGTGACGCCTTCGTGTCGGGCGTCACACAAAAAGGTCAGCCGCGTGAAATAGTTTCACGAGCAGTTCATTCTGTGATTTGATTTCGTTCACAGGTTAAATTTGTCAAATTTGCCTCCTGAGGCAGGCAGCAGGAAACGACGAATCCGTTGGATCGGGTGGCCAACAACAAAGAAAAGATCATCTTTTATAAACAGAACGAAAATCATCTTCATCTATTTGTAGAAACAAAAAACCACACGTCCTTCAAGTGCAAGGCTCAACAAAAAAGTTGAATAACCCATAAAAAATATAGTTAATCTATAATAAGAATAATTGTTGGGAAACACAGTATTTCAAAAAATTTCCTACGAACATGCAAGATCTATTTAGGAGATGCATAACAACGAAAGGGGATAGTGTGTCTACGTACCCTCATAGACCGAAAGCGAAAGCGTTTAGTAACACGGTTGATATAGTCGAACGTCTTCGCGATTCAACTGATCCAAATACCGAATGCGTGGTACCTCCGCGATCTGCACACGTTCAGCTTGGTGATGTCCCTCAAACTCTTGATCCAGTTAAGGCCGAGGAGAGTTTCGTCAGCACGACGGTGTGGTGACGGTGATGATGAAGTTACCGATGCAGGGCTTCGCCTAAGCACTACGACAATATGATCGAGGTGGAAAACTGTGAAGAAGGGCACCGCACACGGCTAAGACAAATCTTGGAGTGCCTTTGAGGTGTCCCCCTGCCCACATACATAAAGGAGGGGGGAAGAGGAGGCCGGCCTAGGAGGGGCGCGCCTATAGGGGAAGTCCAACTAGGATTCCCAATCCTAGTTGGAGTCCCCTTCCTTTTCCAAGAGGGGGGGGGGACAGTAGGAGAGGGAGAAGGAAAAAGAGGGGGGCGCCGCCCCCTCCCTAGTCCAATTCGGACTTGCCATGGGGGCGCGCGACCACCCCTTGAGGCACTTCTCTCCTTTCCCGTATGGCCCATTAAGGCCCACTACTTCCCCCGGCGAATTCACATAACTCTCCGATACTCCGAAAAATACCCGAATCGCTCGGAACCTTTCCGATGTTCGAATATAGCCTTCCAATATATTGATCTTTATGTCTCGACCATTTCGAGACTCCTCGTCATGTCCGTGATCTCATCCGGGACTCCAAACAACCTTCGGTACATTAAATCATATAACTCATAATACAAATAGTCATCGAACGTTAAGCGTGCGGACCCTACGGATTCGAGAACTATGTAGACATGACCGAGACACATCTCCGGTCGATAACCAAGTGGAACCTGGATGCTCATATTGGCTCCTACATATTCTACGAAGATCTTTATCGGTCAAACCGCATAACAACATACAGTGTTCCCTTTGTCATCGGTATGTTACTTGCACGAGATTCGATCGTCGGTATCATCATACCTAGTTCAATCTCGTTACCGGCAAGTCTCTTTACTCATTCCGTAATGCATCATCTTGTAACTAACTCTTTAGTCACATTGCTTGCAAGGCTTATAGTGATGAGCATCACCGAGAGGGCCCAGAGATACCTCTCCGACAATCGGAGTGACAAATCCTAATCTCGATCTATGCCAACTCAACAAACACCATCGGAGACACCTGTAGAGCATCTTTATAATCACCCAGTTATGTTGTGACGTTTGATAGCACACAGTGTGTTCCTTCGATATTCGGGAGTTGCATAATCTTATAGTCATAGGAACATGTATAAGTTATGAAGAAAGCAATAGCAATAAACTAAACGATCAAAGTGCTAAGCTAACTGATGGGTCTTGTCCATCACATCATTCTCTAATGATGTGACCCCATTCATCAAATGACAACGCATGTCTATGGCTAGGAAATTTAACCATCTTTGATTAACGAGCTAGTCAAGTAGAGGCATACTAGGGACACTCTGTTTGTCTATGTATTCAACCGGTTAATACAATTCTAGCATGAATAATAAACATTTATCATGATATAAGGAAATATAAATAACAACTTTATTATTGCTTCTAGGGCATATTTTCTTCAGTCTCCCACTTGCACTAGAGTTAATAATCTAGTTCACATCGTCATGCGATTTAACACCAATAGTTCACATCTTTATGTGATTAGTTCACATCTCCATGTGACTAATACCCAAAGGGTTTATTAGAGTCAATATTCTAGTTCACATCGCTATGTGATTAACACCCAAAGAGTGATCATGTTTTGCTTGTGAGAGAAATTTAGTCAACGGGTCTACCACATTCAAAGCCGTATGTATTCTGCAAATTTTTATATGTCTACAATGCTCTGCAAGGATCTACTCTAGCTAATTGATCCCACTTTCAATATGTATCCAGATTGAGACTCAGAGTCATCCAGATCGGTGTCAAAACTTATATCGACGTAACTCTTTACGACAAACTTTTTGTCACCTCCATAACCGAGAAACATATCCTTTTTCCACTAAGGATAATTTTGACTGATGTCCAGTGATCCACTCCTGGATCACTATTGTACCCTCTTGCCAAAATCTTGGTGAGGTACACAATAGGTCTGGTACACAACATAGGATACTTTATATAACCTATGGCTGGGGCATAGGGAATGCCTTTTCATTCTCTTTCTATTTTCTGTCGTGGTCGGGTTTTGAGTCTTTACTCAACTACGCACCTCGCAACACAGACAAGAACTCCTTTGACTGTTCCATTTTGAATTACTTCAAAATCTTGTCAAGGTATGTACTCATTAAAAAATATATCAAGCGTCTTGATTTATCTCTATAGAACTTGATGCTCAATATGTAAGTAGCTTCACCGAGGTCTTTCTTTGAAAAACTCCTTTCAAACACTCCTTTATGCTTTCCAGAAAATTATACATCATTTTCTATCAACAATATGTCATTCACATATACTTATCAAAAAGGTTGTAGTGCCCCCACTCACTTTCTTGTAAATACAAGCTTCACCGCAAGTCTGTATAAAACCATATGCTTTGATCACTTTATCAAAGCATATATTCCAACTCCGAGATGCTTGCACCAGTCCATAGATGGATCGCTGAAACTTTCACACTTTGTTAGCATCTTTAGAATTGACAAAACCTTCTTGTTGCATCATATACAACTCTTCTTTAAGAAATCCATTAAGAAATGCAGTTTTGACATCCATTTGCCAGATTCATAAAATGTGGCAATTGCTAACATGATTCGGACAGACTTAAGCATCGCTACGAGTGAGAAAATCTCATCGTAGTCAACATGTTGAACTTGTCGAAAACCTTTTGCGACAATTCAAGCTTTGTATATAGTAACACTACTATCAGCGTCTATCTTCCTCTTGAAGATCCATTTATTCTCAATGGCTTGCCGATCATTGGGCAAGTCAACCAAAGTCCACACTTTGTTCTCATACATGGATCCCATATTAGATTTCATGGCCTCAAGCCATTTTGTGAAATCTGGGCTCATCATCGTTTCCTCATAGTTCGTAGGTTCGTCATGGTCTAGTAACATGACTTCCAGAAAGGATTACCGTACCACTCTGGTGCGGACCATACTCTGGCTGACCTACGAGGTTAGATAGTAACTTGATCTGAAGTTTCATGATCATCATCATTAGCTTCCTCATTAATTGGCGTAGGAATCACTAAAAACTGATTTCTGTGATGAACCACTTTCCAATTCAGGAGAAGGTACAATTACCTCATCAAGTTCTACATTCCTCCCACTCACTTCTTTCGAGAGAAACTTCTTCTCTAGAAAGGATCCATTCTTAGCAACGAATATCTTGCCTTCGGATATGTGATAGAAGGTGTACCCAACAGTTTCCTTTGGGTATCCTATGAAGACAGATTTCTCTGATTTGGGTTCAAGCTTATCAGGTTGAAACTTTTTCACATAAGCATCATAGCCCCAAACTTTAAGAAACGACAGCTTAGGTTTCTTACTAAACCACAGTTCATATGGTGTCGTCTCAAAAGATTTAGATGGTGCCCTATTTAACGTGAATGTAGTTGTCTCTAATGCATAACCCCAAAACGATAACGATAAATCGGTAAGAGACATCATAGATTGCACCATATCTAATAAAGTACGGTTATGACGTTCGGACACACCATTATGCTGTGGTGTTCCAGATGGCGTGAGTTGTGAAACTATTCCACATCATTTCAAAT
Source organism: Triticum dicoccoides (assembly GCF_002162155.2). Taxonomy (NCBI): domain Eukaryota; kingdom Viridiplantae; phylum Streptophyta; class Magnoliopsida; order Poales; family Poaceae; genus Triticum; species Triticum dicoccoides. The sequence goes on along the minus strand of NC_041380.1, from coordinate 313,378,658 downwards.
GAATACCAAACTCGTAACTCAAATATTTGTCTTGCGATCAGATCGTAGAAACTTTATTTTCTTGTTACGATGATTTTCCACTTCACTCTAAAATTCTTTGAACTTCTCAAATGTTTCAGACTTATGTTTCATCAAGTAGATATACCCATATCTGCTCAAATCATCTGTGAAGGTCAGGAAATAATGATACCCGCCGCAAGCCTCAACACTCATGAGATCGCATATATCAGTATGTATTATTTCTCATCAGATCGCATATATCAGTATGTATTATTTCCAATAAGTCAGTTGCTTGCTCCATTGTTCCGAAGAACGGAGTCTTAGTCATCTTGCCCATGAGGCATGGTTCGTAAGCATCAAATCATTCATAATCAAGTGATTCCAAAAGCCCATCAGCATGGAGTTTCTTCATGCACTTTACACCAATATGACCTAAACGGCAGTGCCACATATAAGTTACACTATCATTATTAACTTTGCATCTTTTGGCTTCAATATTATGAATATGTGTATCACTACGATCAAGATTCAATAAACCATTTATATTGAGTGTATGACCATAGAAGGTTTTATTCATGCAAATAGAATAACAATTATTCTTTGACTTAAATGAATAACCGTATTGCAATAAACATGATTCAATCATATTTATGCTCAACGCAAACACCAAATAACATTTATTTTAGGTTCAACACTAATCCCGAAGGTAAAGGGAGTGTGTGATGGTGATCCTATCAACCTTGGAATCACTTCCAACACACATCGTCACCTTGCCCTCAACTAGTTTCTATTCATTCTGTAACTCCAGTTTCAAGTTACTAATCGTAGCAATGGAACCAATATCATATACCCAGGGGATATTATGAACACTAGTAAAGTACACATCAGTAATCTGTATATCAAATATACATTTGTTCACTTTGCCATCCTTCTTATCCGCCAAGTATTTGGGGGTAGTTTCGCTTCTAGTGACCATTTCCTTTGAAGTAGAGGCACTCAGTTTCAGGCTTAGGTCTAGCTTTGGGCTTTTTCATGGGAGTGGCAACTTGCTTGTCATTCTTCTTGAAGTTCCCTTTCTTTCCCTTGCCCTTTTACTTGAAACTAGTGGTCTTGTCAACCATCAACACTCGATGCTTTTCTTGATTTCTACCTTCACCGATTTCAGCATCGCGAAGAGCTCAGGAATCGTTTTACGTCATCCCTTGCATATTATAGTTCATCACTAAGTTCCAGTAACTTGGTGATAGTGACTAGAGAACTTTGTCAATCACTATCTTATCTAAAAGATTAACTCCCACTTGATTCAAGCAATTGTAGTACCTAGACAATCTGAGCACATGCTCACTGGTTGAGATATTCTCCTCCATCTCGTAGGAAAAGTACTGTTAGAGGTCTCATACCTCTCGACACGAGCATGAGTCTGAAATACTAATTTCAACTCTTGGAACATCTTATATGCTCTGTGGAGTTCAAAACGTTTTTGAAGTCCCGGTTCTAAGCCGTAAAGCATGGCGCACTAAACTATCAAGTAGTCATCATACCGAGCTTGCCAAACGTTCATAATGTCTGCCTCTACTCCTGCAATAGGTCCGTCACCTAGCGGTGCGTCAAGGACATAATTCTTCCGTGCAACAATGAGGATAATCCTCAGATCACGGAGCTAGTCCGCATCATTGCTACTAACATCTTTCAACATAGTTTTCTCTAGGAACATATCATAAATAAAATGGGGAAGCTATACGTGAGTAATTGATCTACAACATAGATATGCAAATACTATCAGGACTAAGTTCATGATAAATTTAAGTTCAATTAATCATATTACTTAAGAACTCCCACTTAGATATACATCCCTCTAGTCATCTAAATGATCACGTGATCCATATCAACTAAACCATGTCTGATCATCACGTGAGATGGAGAAGTTTTCAATGGTGAACATCACTATGTTGATCATATCTACTATATGATTCACGCTCGACCTTTCGGTCTCAGTGTTCCAAGGCCATATCTGCATATGCTAGGCTCATCAAGTTTAACCTGAGTATTTTGCATGAACTGTCTTGCACCCGTTGTATGTGAACGTAGAGCTTATCACACCCGATCATCACGTGGTGTCTCGGCATGACGAACTGTCGCAATGGTGCATACTCAGGGAGGACACTTATACGTTGAAATTTAGTTAGGGATTATCTTATAATGCTACCGCCGTACTAAGCAAAATAAGATGCATAAAAGATAAACATCACATGCAATCAAAATATGTGACATGATATGGCCATCATCATCGTGTGCCTTTGATCTCCATCTCCAAAGTACCGTCATGATCTCCATCTTCACCGGCATGACACCATGATCTCCATCATCCTGATCTCTATCAACGTGTCGTCACATGGTTGAATCACCAACTATTGCTTTTGCAACTATTGCTATCACATAGCGATAAAGTAAAGCAATTGTATGGCGCTTGCATCTTATGCAATAAAGAGACAACCATAAGACTCCTGCCAGTTGCCGACAACTTTAACAAAACATGGTCATATCATACAACAATTTATATCTCATCATGTCTTGACCATATCACATCACAACATGCCCTGCAAAAACAAGCTAGACGTCCTCTACTTTGTTGTTGCAAGTTTTACGTGGCTACTACGGGCTTCTAGTAAGACCTGTTCTTACCTACGCATCAAAAACCACAACGATGTTTCGTCAAGTGTGTTGTTTTAACCTTCAACAAGGACCGGGTGTAGTCACACTCTGTGATGCCCTCGATTTGACCGTACACTAATCATACACGCAAATGTGTACGATCAAGATCAAGGACTCACGGGAAGATATCACAACACAACTCTAGACACAAATTAAAATAATACAAGCTTTATATTACAAGCCAGGGGCCTCGAAGGCTCGAATACAAGAGATCGATCAAAGATGAGTCAGCGGAAGCAACAATATCTGAGTACAGACATAAGTTAAACAAGTTTGCCTTAAGAAGGCTAACACAAACTGGGATACAGATCGAAAGAGGCGCAGGCCTCCTGCCTGGGATCCTCCTAAACTACTCCTGGTCGCCGTCAGCGGGCTGCACGTAGTAGTAGGCACCTCCCGAGTAGTAGTAGTCGTCATCAACGATGGCGTCTGGCTCCTGGACTCCAGCATCTGGTTGCGACAACTAGAAAGAAAGGAAAGGGGGAAAAAGGGGGAGAAAGCAACCATGAGTACTCATCCAAAGTACTCGCAAGCAAGGAGCTACACTACATATGCATGTGTATCAAATGGAATAAGGGTATCATATGTGGACTGAACTGCAGAATGCCAGAATAAGAGGGGGATAACTAATCCTGTCGAAGACTACGTTTCTGGCCACCTCCATATTGCAGCATGTAGGAGAGAGTAGATGGTAAGTTCACCAAGTAGCATCAAGTAGCATCGTATAGCATAATCCTAACCGATGATCCTCCCCTCGTCGCCCTGTGAGAGAGCGATCACCGGTTGTATCTGGCACTTGGAAGGGTGTGTTTTATTAAGTATCCGGTTCTAGTTGTCATAAGGTCATGGTACAACTCCAAGTCGTCCTATTACCGAAGATCACGGCTATTCGAATAGATTAACTTCCCTGCAGGGGTGCACCACATAACCCAACACGCTCGATCCCATTTGGCCGGACACACTTTTCTGGGTTATGCCCGGCCTCGAAAGATCAACACGTCGCAGCCCTACCTAGGCACAACAGAGAGGTCAGCACGCCGGTCTAAATCCTATGGCGCAGGGGTCTGGGCCCATCGCCCATTGCACACCTGCACGTTGCGTGCGCGGCCGGAAGCAGAACTAGCCCCCTTAATACAAGAGCAGGCTTACGGTCCAATCCGGCGCGCGCCACTCAGTCGCTGACGTCACAAAGGCTTCGGCTGATACCACGACGTCGAGTGCCCATAACTGTCCCCGCGTATATGGTTAGTGCGTATAGGCCAGTAGCCAGACTCAGATCAAATACCAAGATCTCGTTAGGCGTGTTAAGTATCCGTGAACACCGACCAGGACCAGGCCCACCTCTCTCCTAGGTGGTCTCAACTTGCCCTGTCGCTTCGCCTCAAAGTAACAGTCGGGGGCCGTCGGGAACTCAGGCCCATCACTATCTGGATGGAGCCACCTGCCCCTTCAGCCCCCATCTCCAAATAGTATCATAAGTAATGTAACAGTGTAAGTATATATCATATGCCCGTGATCACCTCTCGAAGTGATCACGGCCCAGTAGTATAGCATGGCAGACGGACAAGAGTGTAGGGCCACTGATGGAACACTAGCATCCTATACTAATAAGCATTTAGGATTGCAGGTAAAGGTAACAACAGTAGTAGCAAGGACAGGCTATGCATCATGATAGGATAACGAAAAGCAGTAACATGCTACACTACTCTAATGCAAGCAGTAGAGAGAATAATAGGCGATATCTGGTGATCAAAGGGGGGGCTTGCCTGGTTGCTCTGGCAAGAGAGAGGGGTCGTCAACTCCGTAGTCGTACTGGGTAGCAGCGGCGTCGGTCTCAGTGTCTAGCGAGAGAAAAGGGGGGAGAAACAATAATTATTTAAGCAATCAGATGCACAGCAATGCACGACATGACAAGTATCGGTGTTAGGGGTGCCCTAACGCGGTATGAGGTGATACCGGTGAAGGGGGAAAACATCCGGGAAAGTATCCCCGGTGTTTCGCGTTTTCGGGCAGAGGAGCCGGAGGGGGAAAGTTGCGAGTTTGATGCGTTAGGGGTGCGTGGCGGATGAACGGGCTACGTATTAGGGTTTGTCTCGTCGTTTAGAGAAACTTTCATGTAGAAAGTATTTTCATCTGAGCTACGGTTTATTTTATATTAATTTTAAAAGATTTAAATCATTTTTAGGATTAATTTAAATATTTTAATTCAACATTATCCAGAATAGTAAAAGATGACGTCAGCATGACATCATGCTGACGTCAGCAACCAACTAAGCAGTTGACTGGGTCAACTATGTGTGGGTCCCGCATGTCATTGATTGATTAGGCTAATCAGGGGTTAACTAATCTAATTACTGTTTAATTAAACTAACTAGATAATTAGGTTAATTAAACATGATTAATTAACTTAATTAATTCACTTATTAATTAATTAGTTATTAAATTTATTAATATTTTTATTTATTTATTATCATATCTTTTTTAATTCTTTTTTTTTGTAAAAATGTTCTGGGCGTGGGGCCCATCTGTCATAGGCCCCAGGGCCTTAGTGGGCGCCGGATGCTAGCGGGCGAAGGGTGCGGCCTGAGCGGGCACACGCCCAGGCGCGGGCGGTCGAACCCGACGGGCGCGGGCGGGGCGCTGCCCGCCAGGACGCGGGATGAGGCCGTGGCCACGGCGAAGCTCGCCGGCCGGCCACGGCAGGCGGAGGTGGACGCAGGGGGCGGCGCGGTGCGACGGCCGGGAGCAAAGCAGCAGCAAGGGGGTGGCCACGGCGCGGGAGCGAGGCAAGGAGGGCCGCGGGTGCACGCACAGGGCGCGGTCGGCGAGGACGGCCGGAGCGGGGAGGGCTGCGGGAGGCGCGGGGTCAGGGGGGCTGCGGTTGCGGAACGCGGGCTTGCAAGGTGGGGTGCGGCGGAGCAACAGCTCGAGGAGCAGGGCGTGGTCGAGGCGTGCGTGCAAGCACGGTGAGGCCGCGAGGCGGGCCGACACGGGGCTAGGCGGAGCGTCAACGACGAGGAACGAGCGGGGCGCGTGCGCAGCGCTGGCAGTCGGTGCCACGCGAGGGAGAGGGGAGGGAGCGAGGCTCACAGCGGGTCGCAGGGCACGGGCAGCGGGCTCGGTGAAGGTCGAGGAGGGCCG
>NC_041380.1:313166271-313372519 GCF_002162155.2 Triticum dicoccoides | reverse complement strand
CGATCCAGATCGGGAGAGAGGAAGGGGCGTCGTGGGGAGAGTGGGGGTGGGGGTAGGTTAGGGTTTCGGGGGGATAAGGGCCATAGAGGCCAGGGAGGTGCGGGGTGGGCCGGCCTTGTTGGGCCTGAGGCCAGCTGGACCGGGGCCCAGCGGGGGTGGGGGGTTCTCTTTTATTTTTGCCCGCTTTCCTATTATCTTTTGATTATTTTCTTTTTCTGTTTATTTATTTACTTTTCTGTTTTAAACCATTTTAGTTTATTTAGTGCATTTAAATATTTTATTAAATGATGATTTCTTTACCAACATTTATTATGGATTATTTGACACATTAGGAACAATTTAGTTTTGACTTTTGAAAACTTTAATTGTTTTGACTTTAATTCAAATTTGGATTCCGAAACGATTCTGAATCCTGAGATTATCAACAGTAACCGAGGTGACCTGGCATCATTAGCAGAGGTTTACTGTAGCTTGATTATCCGGGCGTCACACACTCGATTCAACTAAAGCTGGAGAAACAGACACCCACTAGCCACCTGTGTGCGAAGCACGTCGGTAGAACCAGTCTCATGAACACGGTCATGTAATGTCGGTCTGGGCGGCTTCATCCAACAATACCGCCGAATCAAAGTATGACATGCTAATAAGCAGTATGACTATTATCGCCCACAACTCTTTGTGTTCTACTCGTGCATATAGCATCTACACATAGACCTGGCTCGGATGCCACTGTCGGGGAACGCAGTATTTCAAAAAAATTCCTACGAACACACAAGATCTATCTAGGAGATGCATAGCAATGAGAGGGGAGAGTGTGTCTACGTACCCTCGTAGACCGAAAGCGGAAGCGTTTAGTAACGCAGTTGATGTAGTCGAACATCTTCGTGATCCAACCGATCCAAGTACCGAACGCACGGTACCTCCACGATCTGCACACGTTCAGCTCGGCGACGTCCCTCGAACTCTTGATCCGATTGAGACCGAGGGAGAGTTTCATCAGCACGACGGCATGGTGACGGTGATGATGAAGTTACCGACGCAGGGCTTCGCCTAAGCAATACGACAATATGACCGAGGTGGAAAACTGTGGAGAAGGGCACCACACACGGCTAAGACAAATCTTGGAGTGCCTTTGGGGTGTCCCCATGCCCACGTACATAAAGGAGGGGGGAAGAGCAGGCCGGCCTAGGAGGGGCGCGCCTATAGGGGAAGTCCAACTAGGATTCCCAATCCTAGTTGGAGTCCCCTTCCTTTTCCAAAAGGGGAGAGAGGGAAGGAGTAGGAGAGGGAGAAGGAAAGAGAGGGGGGCGCCACGCCCTCCCTAGTCCAATTCGGACTTGCCATGGGGGGGCACCCCTTGAGGCCCTTCTCTCCTTTCTCGTATGGCCCATTAAGGTCCACTACTCCCCCCGGCGAATTCCCGTAACTCTTTGGTACTCCAAAAAATACCCGAATCACTCGGAACCTTTCCGATGTCCGAATATAACCTTCCAATATATTGATCTTTACGTCTCGACCATTTCGAGACTCCTCGTCATGTCCTTGATCTCATCCGGGACTCCGAACAACCTTCGGTACATTAAATCACATAACTCATAATACAAATCGTCATCGAACGTTAAGCGTGCGGACCCTATGGGTTCGAGAACTATGTAGACATGACCGAGACACATCTCCGGTCAATAACCAATAGCAGAACCTGGATGCTCATATTGGATCCTACATATTCTACGAGGATCTTTATCGGTCAAACCGCATAACAACATACGTTGTTCCCTTTGTCATCGGTATGTTACCTGCCCGAGATTCGATCGTCGGTATCCTCATACCTAGTTCAATCTCGTTACCGGCAAGTCTCTTTACTTGTTCTGTAATGCATCATCTCGTAACTAACTCTTTAGTCACATTGCTTGCAAGGCTTATAGTGATGAGAATTACCGAGAGGGCCCAGAGATACCTCTCCGACAATCGGACTGACAAATCCTAATCTCAGTCTATGCCAACTCAACAAACACCATCGGAGACACTTGTAGAGCATCTTTATAATCACCCAGTTACGTTGTGACGTTTGATAGCACACAAGGTGTTCCTTCGATATTCGGGAGTTCCATAATCTCATAGTCATAGGAACATGTATAAGTTATGAAGAAAGCAATATCAATAAACTAAACGATCAAAGTGCTAAGCTAACGGATGGGTATTGTCCATCACATCATTAAATGACAACACATGTCTATGGCTAGGAAACTTAACCATCTTTGATTAACGAGCTAGTCAAGTAGAGGCATACTAGGAACACTCGTTTTATCTATGTATTCACCCATGTATCAAGTTTCCGGTTAATACAATTCTAGCATGAATAATAAACATTTATCATGATATAAGGAAATATAAATAACAATTTTATTATTGCCTATAGGGCATATTTCCTTCAATAATTACTAGATTAAAGTGACAACACACTTCGCCTTCAAAATAACTTATCCGACAATCCAAGAAACAAAGCATGTTACAACCTAATCAAATTCAATAAATGATCATACATGGTGCAATTATACAAGATAACTTATGACATCTATCAACCACCCTCCATCACCATATCACCAACTGCAAGCTTATGACTCGAATGACACCGTGCGCAAGGCTCCAGGACACTCAGCTTAGCTGTAGGCGGGACTTGATCCTCAATAAACCTTCTTATAGCCACGATCGCTCTAGAGGCTTCCTTGAAAACAATCTCACTAATGGGCCTACACTTATTTTCCTCGAGAACAGTCTTGCTAGTGGGCCTACACTTATATTCACCACAACACCTATCACTACCATCAAGGGTGTCCAACACAAGCAGTTCAAGTGAGACTGCCTTGTTGACAATGCAACGTGTGAGCTCAATCAAGCTCTTTGCAGATTTGAACCCTATGATCTCCACACGTTTGAGTTTGAGGCAGACATGGCGGTCTTCGGGCAGCTGCCTCAAATGTAGTGAGGAACCTCCAAAAATTGATTCATGATCCACATATTCCTTATCCTTAGATACCTGAATGAAGATGGAAAAAAGGTAATTGAATAGATGGACGGACCCAACTGAGTAACCAACCCCAACAGAATGAATGAACAGTGACTTACATCCAAGAACAAAGTCTCCAAGGAAGGAGATGCATCCAAGAAAGAAGCTAGGTGAAAATAATCATCGGATTCCGTAATTTGAATATTCAGGTGCTTGAGGTGGATGAATTTGGCAGGCAGCATTGGTGTATTAACCACCTGCACAACAAATACATGTCATCTTCAGATTATTAACAAATATCTCATCCTAAATAAAGTCTTATGAGTAGTATTACCTCATCCTCTGAACCTATTTCAAGAGTCTCAAGATTTGGCATAATGGACGGCAGCTCGGCAAGAGCATAACCGATGACGTTGGGAAAGCACATGCACAAGTCCTTCATGCGCAATGCTTCTGAGAGTGAGAGTTTTATATTTTCTCCACTAGCGTAAATGCTGGAGAGATTTGGAGCTTTGCACTCTATCAATTGAAGCATCCAGCATGAACAAACACTCAGGCAACTGAGCCGCTGCAGCATGCAAGGTATCTTCAGGAAAGTCATCTCCTTGCAATCATGAAGTTTCAACTGCTCCAAAGCAGGGGAGTTGGAAAGAAAGCACCCTACTTCATCCCTAGTAATACGCACAGAACAAAGATGGAGAGTTGTTAGGCTTCTCAAGGGGCCAAGTTCAGCCATGGGACGGAAGGCACTGCGGCGAAGTTCAAGATACCGAATTGAGTTTCTAACTCCATCAGATAAAAGTGAGCATGCGAAGTTGTACTTTTTTTATAGTACAAGGGTGAGCTCCTCAATCCCTGGTGTGACAGCAAACTGGAGCCAATTGTCAATATAAGGCAAGGTACGGTCATCATCAAATATATCAAGCTCCAATGTCTTCAAGCCAATTCCTGAGTGGTTTCTAATTATGTTGTCAATTTTGCAGCTAAAATTTCCTCCACCTCCCTTGGACTTGGAGCAAAGCTCAGTCCAAGGTGAGGTTGGGATGACACCTCCAGGAATGTAGAAAGGCGCGAGAAAGGCAAGTAGCACGAGAAGCATCACACATTGGCATTAGGGAATGTATACGATGCCAGATGTCCTGCATGCAATGGAACTCCAATCATCAGAGAAAGAAAACCAGTAGAACCACATGGAGTATTGCCTACCTCAAGTAGCTCTCTGTATAATTGCACATGGTGGCCTGGGAACCCCAAGTGCTCGTTTTGCAATGAGGTTGAGTCTTCCAAACATTTATTTTTTGCCTGCCCGGTTTCTAGAGTAATTTGGAGATGTGTTGGAATGGCTTTGGGAACTGACTTGTGCCCGAATAGTTACTGGCAATATTTCTCTTGGTGCAACACCTTCCTCCTTGCTAGAGGAAAGTATTATATTGTGGGTCTTGCTGCTGTTTGTTGGGCGATCTGGCTTGCTCGAAACCGAGCAACTTTTGAGAAAAAACAGATTAAAACTCCCTTTGAGATTGTTTTCTCCATGGTTTCCTTTTTGCTGTACTGGGCAGGTTTACAATAGGAAGAAGGGCTCAAGGAGCTGCGAAGCGGGGCGGAGATGGTCAGGTCGAGCACAATGCGGCTGATGAAGATGTGCGAAGCGGCGAGGAGGCCAATCGAGGGAGAATGATTGTGCAAGCTTGGCTTCGAAATGCTTATGTTGGGTCAAGATCTGGCTTTTCGTGCTTTTGCCTTTGTGTGTTGGTGCCTGGTTGTAATAGACTTTTAGTGTTGATTTTGAACTATGGTGCTGTCAGGTTTTCGCCCCATGGTGTTCGTTACGATGACGAGCGAACGCAGCGGGTTTCCTGGCAATGCTCGAACTCGATGTACTTCTTTCCCTTTCCTCCTTTGTTCTCGGAACTTTGTATTTCCGTTCATTTGCAATGGAAAGGGGTCATGCCCGGTTCGAAAAAAAATTGCACATGGTGCGCTGTATTACATAGGTAGATGGTGCAATTGATGTAACAGTAGTAGTAAACTTAGCATTGCACGGAGAAATTTTCTAGACAGTGTTACTAGTTGTTTTCTGACAACTATGGTATCTATTCTTAACTGCATTAGAGCACAGAGTAATCAATGATACAACTTTCTGTGCATTTGTGTCAACCAAAATGCACAGTGATGTATTATTGTGCAATAGCATGTTATAAACTGGTCAGCGTAGCAATGAAACAGAACTATGCAACTTCTGCATTGGGTACAAATAGAATACCTAAACTAACAGAATCCCATGAAAGAGAATCAAGAAGTTTTGCTAAATACGATTAAATAGAAAAGGACGTCATGAAATTACACACAATTCAAATAGTCATTTGTTAATCAATGTCCTAGCACGAATAGTGAATCCGAAGGATAAAATTTTCTATCTAGACTTAATATGCCTCACAAGAACTTTGTTACGACACAACATTTCAGCACCGCAACACTAAGAGCATCTCCAATAGGTGATGTAGATGTATAAATAACTGATTTTTTCCATCACTTTGTCCCAAAAACTTGCTCCAAAAGATGATGTAGATGTATAATTTTTTACTCAGATTTTGCTGTAGATGTAAAATACGTCACTTGGTGATGCAAATTTGCATCACCAGCTGCCGCCCAAGCAAAACACCAGTAAAAGCCTGCACGCCCAACTACCTCTGGAAAGTTCCCGCCGCAGCCGCTCCTCCACCCTGGTGGCCACTGCCGCCACTCCGCCGCCTTCCCCGGGCCCCGCCGCTTCACCCTGCCAAACCTGGAGGACCGCCAGAGCCCCGGCTGCCCCGCCAGTGCTCGATCCCGAGCCGTCATGGCCATCTCCGCGAGCCCCAGCCCCCGCCTCAAATCTCGCATCAAGTTTGGTTCAAACAGAAGCAGGTGACCATACAGACATAGATGCAAACTGAAGAACAAGATATGTAGCATTTTTCTAGTACTGAATGATCTACCTCTGATGTTTGGTGGGTGGACTCAGGTATATGGTCACATGCTTTCACAGTATTGAAATAAGAACTTAGACAAAGTGTGCAATAACATTTTGCAGTGTCTACACTCGTGTAAGAACTCAAAACTAAGCTACAATCAATTATTCATAGCTGAAACATGTTGTTGCTGCAAGCTTCCGAACCTGATAGAATATTGTATTCACTGTTTGGTAACCCCTTTGGTGCATTGCAGGTTGTGATTATGTTGTTCATTGATAAAGAAAATTATTGTGTGCTCTTAAGTCATCAATCAAGATTTGTACCTCGAATATGGAGTTGTCTTGCTGGTTTAATATAGGTGCAAAATAACTCCTCTTATCTTATTTACCTAAATTCATATATCTTGTGCATATTGTTTTGTGTTTAGTTGCATTCTCTTTTTAATTTTAGAGCCTGTTTTGGATCGAATAGAGGGAATTAAAGTTGTTGATTCAGCAACTATAAACTATGACGACTTTATGTGGCGAACATCATCCAAATTGCAGTGAGGGCCAATTTAACAGATCATACTTTGCATTTGTGGCCACTGCATAAGTGGTGCACTTTGGTGTTTGATTATGACGTGTGTTATGACCAGCATATTAGGGGCTTAGCCCAGTGGGTTATGGCCCAAGTATCTTAATCATTATTAGGGGCTTAGCCCAATTATCTTATCGTATTAGGATTGTTTGCTTAGAAGTCAAGTAAACCTCTCTATATAAGGGGAGGAGATGTATCAATCTAATCAGACAAGAAGCAGTCAATATTTGCTCGGCTTCCCTTAGGGAGCCGGGAGACCTAAACCCTAGCCGCCTCTTATGCCCGCCGCCGTTGCACCAGCCGCAAGGACGGCGCCCAGCCGCCGGCCGCCGCGCAATCTTCTCCGACCTCCTCCCTCCTTCCCTTACAGGCTACGCCCTAGACCGGGTAGAACCCTAGTTTCCACCAATTTGGTACTTCGTCATCCCCACCCACGCCGCCCCTGCCCATCATCACCACCGCCCCGATGACCACGACCAGGTCCCCAACACCGCCGACCCCGATCACCTCCGCGCCGCCGGCTCCAGTCACCTTTGCGCCATCGACGATTCCTGTCTTCACGCCGGAGGAGATGTCCAGCACCTTGCAGGACCTCGTGACGGCCGTCCAGGGTATCACCCTATACCTGGCCGGCCCGCAGGCCACCCCGCCGGCTGCGCCCCCCACCTACAGCCATCCGGCGCTGCACTGGCCGATCCAGAACACATCTGGCCCGAGCGGGATGCCCCTGCTGCCGTTCCAGGCGGGACACACCAGCGGGCCCCCATCGCTGCTGCACCTACAGCCGCCCTCAGCCGCGACCCAGCTCTGGCTGCCATAGCCGTCCCAGGGCGCGCCTGCAATTGGCGGGACACCGCTGCTGCCATTCCAGGCGGGGCACCACAGCGGGCTGCCATCGCCGCTGCTGCACCTGCAGCCGCCCCTAGCCGCGGCTTCCCTCTAGCCACAGTGGCCCCCTACTGCCACCGCCGCTACCGCCGCGTCGGCCCATTCTCCACAACAGCCGCTGCAACTCCAGGCGCCACCTCTACCCAACTCCGGACTGCCGCCACCAGCCGGCCTGCCGATACACCAGGTCCGGTTCCCGCCCTCCCCATCGCCACTACCAGCTTGGGCGACTGGGTCTTCACCATCGTTGGTCTACACCATGGCTCCGAAGCAGCCGCCCCGTTTCTGCAGTTCGCCGGGCCATCCGGCTCCGCGGGTCCCTACCCGGAGTACTCCGACCAGGCGCCACCCGCCTCGCTGCTCCGCACCTCCGAGCCAGCTCGACACAGCGCTCCGACCCAGACACCGCCGCGGTTCACCAAGATCGACTTCGCCACCTATGACGGCACGAAGGACCCCCCTCAACTGGCTCAACCAGTGCGGCCAGTTCTTTCGCGGGCAGCGCACCCTCGCCTCGGAGCGCACCTGGCTCGCCTCTTACCACCTCCGCGACGCGGCACAGACCTGGTACTACGCCCTCGAGCAGGACGAGGGCAGCATGCCCCCTTGGGAGCGCTTCCACGAGCTCTGCCTCCTTCGTTTTGGGCCCCCGATCCACGAGGGCCGCCTGGCGGAGCTAGGCCGCTTACCCTTCCCCTCCACGGTTCAGGACTTTGCCGACCGTTTCCAGGCCCTGGCATGCCATGCGTCGGGCGTTACGGCGCAGCAGCGGGCCGACCTCTTTGTCGGCAGACTTCCAGATCACATCCGCATGGACGTGGAGCTTCGGGGACCCTAGGATCTCCAGACGACCATGTACTACGCCCGTGCGTTCGTGCACTGCGCGGTGGCCGTCCAGCAGGAGTCACCGTCCCGGGCCACTAGGTCGCTACCCTGGCCAGATCCCGCCCAGGGTCGGCCTGCTTAGGCTCCCACGGCACCCCTCGTCGCGACCACGGCGCGCCCATTCCGCCGGCTCACCTCGGTCAAGCTACTCGAGCGTCGCCGCCAAGGGTTGTGCTTCAACTGCGACGAGCCCTACACGCCCGACCACGCGTGCCCGCGACTCTTCTACCTGGAGGTTGCATACTACATTCCGGAGGACGTGTCGCCGCCGACCTTGCCGCCCCAGCTGTCGTGAAGGTGTTTGACGCTGGTTGATCACCTCGAGGAGTTCAGCAAGCGCTTCCCCACCTTACAGCTTGAGGACGAGCTGTTTGTGCAGGCGGGGAGAAGTGTTATGACCAGCATATTAGGGGCTTAGCCCAGTGGGTTATGACCCAAGTATCTTAATCATTATTAGGGGCTTAGCCCAATTATCTTATCGTATTAGGATTGTTTGCTTAGGAGTCAAGTAAACCTCTCTATATAAGGAGAGGAGATGTATCAATCTAATCAGGGAAGAAGCAATCAATATTTGCTTGGCTTCCCTTAGGGAGCCGGGAGACCTAAACCCTAGCCACCTCTTGCACCCGCCGCCGTCGCACCAGCCGCAAGGACGGCGCCCAGCCGCCAGCTGCCGCGCAATCTCCTCCTCCCTCCTCCCTCCTTCCCTTACAGGTTACGCCCTAGACCGGGTAGAACCCTAGTTTCTACCAACGTGAGTGGTGACCAGAATACTAATTAACCAATAAGTCCAATGTTTTAACCCAAATTTTTCTAATTAGTTAGTTTGGTGGCATCAACCTGAAATTCTTTTTGTTCAACATGTATCCAAGGTTGACGAGGATACTGAGAAATTGGGATATTGTTTTCCAGAAATGTTATTGACTTGAAGATGGATCCTGGATGTTGCATGAGCTGTAGATCACAACATGAGTTGGCTCCTGCTTTTGCTAAAGTATATAGGGCAGTATCTAAGATCAACGGGTATATTATGCGCTACTTCATGCGGCATTTCTGAATTTGATGCATGTTTCATCTATGAATTTCATCGCGGCTGCGTCGCAGGTGTTCTGGTTGGCGTTCTGATAGATGGCAACTGGCTTTGTTCCGTAGATCTGTGTGATCAGCAGAGTGTGTGGCTGCGGTGGAAGCCGTCCTCCAGTAGGCCTGCAAGGTAGTTGTGCTCACACCCTCGCAAGCTCCCTCCTCCAGGCTTCCGTTCATTCCAACCCCGACGTCGTCTCACCTCTCCTTAATCTCACATCAACGTAGCTTAGTCCACGCCATAGCATGCAGCTCTAGTTCTCCATTGTTGGGTCGTTGGTCTTCTTGTGGACATTCCCATGATGGGTGTTTTGGTAGATAGAAAATTGCATTTGCTCCGTAGCGAAGCACATGTGTAATACATATTTTCTTAAATTTGAATATACCTCAATCTTTTTGTGCCATTGCAATGCACAGACATATGTGCTAGTCATACTTAAGCTATTAAGATTGACCATTTTTCATACTCTTATCAAACAAATATGCATGGTTAACATGATTAGGACTGCTCAATCTTATGTTCTAATCATCCATACTTGGCATGGCTCCCAATTGTTGTATCAGGGATCACATGTTACAATTGTTGGACCTAAGAGGGAAATGGAATTTATTGATGCCTCCCATGCCTTATGGCCATTGCCGAACATAAAAATGCAACCATCTTGCTAGGCTGTATTTTTTGAGGAAGATTTAATGGTAAGTGCATCAATACAGAAGCAGCTGACAATAATTTGACATACTCTCTGCTTAAAGATATATGTTAAATACATATTTACGGGGAGAAGACAAATGCAATCTCAATATGTTTAAGAACAAGTGCTATATAACTGACTTCAGAAAGAGTGGTGGGGCTGTTAGTTCAAGGCTGGACAGCTCACATAAGATCCTAGGCTGTTATAATTATATTGTATGCTTTATCAGATACAACACCTTTACCCAACTACTATCAAACAGCATAAGCAGTCATATGTGTCATTGTTAGAGCATCTACAACCACGATTACCTATTCTGCCGCCCTATACATCGGCAGGCGCATCTGAGCGTGTCCGCTGGCAGTGCCCAGACAGAACCCATTTTGCTCCCTCAATAACCACAAACCACAAAAGTCAGAACCCTATTTCATACAAACCCATGAATAGTACGTACTCCCTCCGTCCGGTAAAGAGTGTACATTTGGCTTCAAAATTTGTCCACAAAAGAGTGTATTTCTATCTTCTCAATGCACTTTAAAGTAGAAAAAAATACTTCTCTCTCATCACACGGTAATCAAGACCAATAGCAATCTACACATGGTCTTCTTAATTTCTACATGCACTTAGCTCATTGGGGGTTGGTTAATTAAAGAGGAGAGAGATGGTGGCTTTCACTTTTCCAATGCATTTTTAATTCACTCCATAATTTGTCCTAAATCTCTATATGTACACTCTTCACCAGACGGAGGGAGGTGATCATAGGAGATAGCATAAAAACTTAGCAATTTGGACATCGGACATCGCATTAGTTCATCCAAAAGGGCCCATGTAGTTCAAATTCAACCTGAAATGAAAATAAAAATAACTAAAATATAAACATAGCAATGGGGGCTGCCGGAGTTCACCACTTCTTGGCAATACACTGGGAGGGGTCGATCAGGCAAATCCCAAAGCTGACCCCCGAACAGCTGCCGGACTGCGTCTAAGGATGCCTAACCACCACACCGATCATTCTGGGGGACACTGCGAGGTGGGTAGTTTATCTGGGGCCTTGCCCTTGCGGTCGGCAACGCGGCAGTCAATCTCCTCCGTGTACGCGTCCGCGGCAGGAGGATCGTCATCATCGTCCTTGCTGGTGGTGCGACTCTTCGACGCCGAGTAGATGTAGCCAGACAAGCGGCAGATGGCGCGGGCCTGGTCCCCTGTGTGCCATGCCGCCTTCTCCTTGGCGCTCCCTGTAAGTGCATCTAGTGCCACCCCTAGTTGGTTTTGGAGTATTGATGACAAACCTAGTTGAGGGACTAATGTGTTTGTGAGAATTGCAGGATAACACAGGTAGAAGTCCCTCATTGATTCGGTTTTACTACCAGAGATGACCCCTAAAAATGTATGAAGACATTGAAGTCAAAGGTGGTATATGAAGATATTCACTTTGAAGACTATGACAAAAGAAGACACGTTATGAAGCCTATGGAGCTCGAAGACTTAGATCTTTCGTAGTTCTTTTTCTTTTGTGTTGAGTCATAGGAACCACCGTACTGTTAAGTGGGGTCTAGGAGAACCAGTCAGAATGACTGAAGTGATGCCTAAATCAAAACCTATGTCTTCGAGTGAGGACAATGAGAGCGAATCTTGTCCAGAGCCGGATAAGTCAGCTTTGCTTGTAGCCCAAGTAAAGTTGCCATGAGAGTTTTAAATCTGACCGTTGCGACACGTGTCAGTTCCTTAGTGACCCAGGGTCATTTCGGACAAATCAGGTCGGGTTGCCAAGTGGCTATAAATAGCCCACCCCCTACAACCATAACGGTTGGCTGCTCAGATTTCAGTGCATGGCTTTTGTCGTTTGAGAGCAACCCACCTCGAAGCCTTTGAGAGAAAATTCCTAGCGAGGAGAAAAGCCCTAACCACCTAGAGCCAGAGTAAATTGGGCATCACTTAAGTCTTCTTGTCTGTGTGATCTGAAGACTTATTACACTTGAGGACTGTGAATCCTCCAGACGGTTAGGCGTCGCGTTCAGAGCATCCAAGAGACATTGTGGATTGCCAGTGAACGAAGTCTGTGAAGGTTTGGGAGTCTACCTTGAAGACTTTCCAGAGTGATTGGGCGAGGACTATGTGACCTTAGCTCAAGGATAATACGGTGAGGACTTGGTGTCCTGAGCTGCGTGTTCAGGACTGGGTGTCCGGGACTGTGTGTCCTAAGGTTTAAATACCTAGCCGCTCCAACCAGACGTACAGTTGTCACAGCAACTGGAACTGGCCCAACACATCATTGTCTTCAACGAGTCACGGGTTTCATCTTCACTTCCTTTTTCTTACTGTTACTCATTGTGAAGCCATTGCATGCTTGCTCTATCTTTTGTCTTCACAACGTGAATGTATGATCTGTTTGGCTTCATAACTTCTTCCCACCTGATCCTTATTACACTTCAGCTGTTTGTCATTGCGCTTTCACTTAATTGAATACTCGACTATGGCTGGCCTAGTGTAATCTAACTTCCGCTGCATAGTAATAGGCATAATCTTCGCTGTTTGTCTTCATAACTCCCACGTTTTGAAGAATTCCATAAAAATCGCCTATTCGCCCCCCCTCTAGTTGATATAACGCACTTTCAATTGGTATGAGAGCAAGGTGCTTCCTTGTTCTGTGTGATTCGGTTTAACCACCTGGAGTTTTAGCTATGTCGACCATAGGGATAATCAAAGTCTCCGCTGCGTGCCCCATCTTCGATGGAACTGAATATCCCTACTATAAGAATAAGATGCGCATGCATCTTGAAGCCATTGACGTCGACCTATGGTATGTCGTCGAGAACGGCGTTCCCAAGGCTGGAGAAGGTGTCACTGCTGCTGATGTCAAGAAGTTCACTCAACTGGACTCTACTGCCAAAAATATCATCTGTGGTCATCTGGGAAAAGGTCAGTATGGCCGTGTGAGTGCCTTGAAGACATCCAAGCTGGTATGGGACTGGCTCTCCAAGGTCAATGAAGGCGTCTCAACCCAGAGAGATCAAAGAATCAGTGTTCTTCGCAACCTCTTCAACCGCTTCAAGCGAAATGACAATGAGAATGTCCAGTACACATTTGACCGGCTCACTGACATCACAAATGAGCTTCAAGCCCTCGGCGCCACTGAGATCACCAAACATGAAGTCGTCAAGACGCTGCTGAGATCACTTGATAGTTCGTTTGATATCCTAGCCCTGATGATTCAAGAACGTCCTGATTTCAAGACACTCGATCCGTCTGACATACTTGAGAGGCTCAACACACATGAGTTTCAGCTTTCTGAGAAAAGAGATATCTACGGTCCAAACTATGGGCGAACTCGTGCCTTGAAGGCAAAAGCTGGTTCCTCATCTGAAGAAGAATCTGACAGCAGTTCTGATGATCCTGAAGACATTGGAAGGGAACTTGCAATGCTAGTGAAGAAGTTCCAAAAATTCACCAAGAAGAAAGGCTTCAGAAAATCTTCACGATCAAGCTCAAGGAATGATGAAGCTTCTGCTCATGACTACAAGAAGAAAACATGTCACAAGTGCAAGAAAACTGGACACTTCATCTCTGAGTGTCCATAGTGGGACGATGAGAACAGAAGGAAGAAGAAGAGCAAGGAATATGATTCTGACGACAAGAAGAAGAAGAAATACTCAAAGTCTTCTTCCAAGTCTTCCTCAAAGTCTTCATCACACAAGAAGAGCTCATCTGGCAAGGCACGTGCATTTGTTGGCAAGGAAATGGATTCAGAGGAGGAGTCCGCTTCTGAGGAGGCAGAGGTGGAATCTGAGGAGGAGTCTGAGTCTGGCATTGCGAGTCTGGCTACAGCATACGTCGCCAAGTCCATCTTCAACACTGAAGACAATGACTTCATCACCGACACTGATGCAAATGACAAGAACGACTCCACTCCTACCTACTGCTTCATGGCACGCGGTGCCAAGGTAAACACACGCACTACTCGCTATCAAACATCTAGTGACGATGGCTCTGACTGTGATTCAAAACCCAGCTACAAAACACTTGCTAAAATTGCAACTGAACAACAGAAAGCTATGGAATATATTCAAAAACTGTTAGACAGAAGCGATGATCTGTTGATTGCTGAAATGACTCGATCTAAATCCTTAATTGAAGACATAAAAAATCTTCACATTAAGTATCAGGGACTTGAAGATCGTCTTGATACTCTCTCAACAACTCATGAAAAACGTTCCTATGATTATCTTCAAAGGAAGCAAGAACTTGAGAAGTTGAGAGCGGCTCATGAAGATCTTCAAAAGGAAAACGAGTCACTTCGCGCCGAACAGATCAGTTCCGCTCAGGAAGGATTTGAACCACCATGTCTTAAATGCATTGAGCGTGATAATGCTACTTCTGTTGCTGAATGTTCCACTGCTACTGCTGTTGCAATATCTTCAACTGTTGATGTGGTAACTAACCCCTCTGCTGAGGATACCACTACTATTGCTGATAAGAATGCTAGGTTGAAGACATTGCTTGAAACAGGGATGTACAAAAGTCTTAAAGGACATCAGACATTATGTGATGTCCTCAAGAAGCAGATTCTGAATCGAAACCCTAGGAAAGAGGGTGTTGGGTTTGCAAGGAAAATAAATGCAGATGGCTCTTACTGGAAACCTGAGCAGTACCCCAAAACCACATGGGTTGCTGCAAAGGAACTTTCAGCAGATCCATCCAATTTATCTGGCTTCACTTGTGCTAACCCCATTATCATTGATGAATCCTTTGGTGCAAACTATAAACTGTTTAAGAATCAGAATGATGAAGTGTTTGCCAGGTACATTGGTACTAACTGGAGGAATGGACCGCCTATGAAGAAGATCTGGGTTCCGAGAAAGTGTCTGGAAAATCTTCGTGTGAATGTCTTCATGACACCTCACTTGAAGAAGATAAACCTCAGACCAAAGGCTTCATACGGTCCACAGGCTTCATACAAACAGAGGACTCACCTGAGTCACACTAACGCAAATGTTTTGCAGGGAAACCATACTCAGGCATATGAATATGAGAGCGGTTCATCGAACCGTCATGTTCACATGACCAAAAATTATTCTGCTTATTCCTATGAGTATTATTGTCCACCTGCAAGACTGTTTGCTAAGGCTTCAAAGCCAAAATTCTCAGATGCTGCACTTAGACTTATTGCTTCTAAGCCACCCTTGAAGATGTGGGTGGTTAAGAAAGCTTAACTCTCTTTTGCAGGGAAAGGTCTCCAGCAGAAAAACAAAATCTTCTGACGCTATTGCTGGGGACCTTAAAAGTCTTGTAGGGCGCAAGATAAAATGCCCGAATGGCATCATTATGTACTTCGTTCCTGAATCGCATGCTACTCTCCCTATTAGTCCTAATCTGGATCTAAGTTTTCATAACCCACTGGTTCGTCAAATGTTTTTGCTTCACAATTCTCTTTGTGAAGTCTATCCCCCTAACTGCACTGTAGGGTACGACACCAGCGACTTCAAAGTCTTCAGAATGGATTATTGACAGTGGGTGTACAAATCACATGACTGGCAAAAGAAGCCTTCTTATGGACTCAACCTTACGTCCATCCGACAAGAGCCACATCACATTTGCTGACACTGGTAAAAGTAAGGTATTGGGTCTAGGTAGAGTTGCAATCTCAAAGGATCAACACATGGATAAAGTCATGCTTGTTGAATCCCTTGGCTTCAACTTAATGTCTGTCTCAATGCTTTGCGATTTGAACATGATCGTAATGTTTGGAAAATATCGTTGCCTATTACTAATGGAATCTGACAAGTCTCTAGTGTTTGAAGGGTATCGGAAAGATGATTTGTATGTGGTAGATTTCTCAGCAGGGCCACAACTTGCAGTATGTCTTCTTGCAAAAGCTTCAGAATGCTGGCTTTGGCATCGAAGGCTTGGGCATGCTGGCATGAGGAACCTCCACACCCTTGCGAAGAAGAAGCATGTCATAGGCATCAAGGGCGTCAAGTTCAAGAAAGATCACTTATGCGGTGCCTGTGAAGCAGGGAAGATGACAAGGGAAAAACATCCTTCGAAGACAATCATGACTACTACACAACCCTTCGAACTGCTCCACATGGATCTTTTCGGTCCCACTCACTACTCAACTTTTACTACTACTGCTTGCCTCTATAGCTTTGTCATTGTTGATGATTACTCTAGATATACTTGGGTGCACATAATCCTTTATAAGACTGAAGTGCAGGATGTCTTCAGACGATTCGCCAATCGAGTTATGAACAATTTTGGCGCCAAGATAAAGCACATCAGAAGTGACAATGGCACTGAATTCAAGAACACTGGCCTTGATACATATCTTGATACCTTGGGCATCACACATGAATTCTCAGCTCCGTACACGCCACAGCAGAATGGCGTCGTCGAACACAAGAACAGAACACTCATTGAGATGGCCAGAACGATGCTAGATGAATACAAGACTCCAAGAAAATTCTGGACTGAAGCCATTGATACTGCATGTCATACAATCAATCGTGTTTATCTTCACAAGCTTCTGAACAAGACATCTTATGAACTCCTAACTGGCAAGAAGCCAAATGTCAGTTACTTCAGAGTATTTGGCTCAAGGTGCTGGATCAAGGACCCACACCACACCTCAAAGTTTGCACCAAAAGCACATGAGGGCTTTATGCTTGGATATGGAAAGGATTCGCACTCCTACAGAGTCTTCAATCTCTTTCATTACAAAGTTGTTGAAACAGTGGATGTGCGGTTCGATGAGACAAATGGTTCACAAAGAGAGCAACTGCCAAATGTGCTAGATGAAGTTCCAGCTAGTGAATCAATGAAGCTTATGGGAACTGGAGAGATTATACCTTCTGAAGCTCATCCTGAAGAAGAACTTATCATCTCAGCACCTGATCAACATGAAGACAATGCTCAGCCTGAAGACATTCCTCCCAACGACGACACAGATCCGCAAGAGCAAAGTCTTCGCCCTGTACATCCTCGTGTTGCCAATGAAGTGCGGATTGACAGAATAATTGATAGCATCAATGCACCTGGTCCACTCACTCATTCAAGGGCAACTCAGCTAGCAAATTTCTGTGGGCACTTCACATTCGTATCAATATCAGAACCCAAGAAAGTTGAAGAAGCCTTCATGGAACCTGAATGGATTCAAGCTATGCAAGAAGAGCTTCAACAGTTTGAGCTGAATAATGTATGGGAACTGGTCAAGCGTCCTGATCCACGGAAGCACAACATAATAGGCACCAAATGGATATACCGCAACAAACAAGATGAGCATGGTCAAGTTGTCAGAAACAAAGCTCGTCTCGTTGCTCAAGGATATACTCAAGTGGAGGGCATTGACTTCGATGAAACATTTGCTCCTGTGGCTAGGCTTGAAGCCATACGCATACTGCTGGCCTATGCAAATCATCATAACATACTTCTATATCAAATGGATGTGAAAAGTGCCTTTCTCAATGGCAAGATTGAAGAAGAAGTGTATGTTGCACAACCACCTGGCTTTGAAAATCCAAAACATCCTGACATGGTATACAAGCTCAACAAGGCACTGTATGGCCTCAAACAAGCCCCTAGGGCCTGGTATGACACACTCAAATACTTCCTGAAGAGCAAAGGTTTCATACCTGGTTCCCTGGATCCCACTCTTTTCACGAAGACATATGATGGTGAACTGTTTGTGTGCCAAATATATGTGGATGACATTATCTTCGGCTGCACCAATCAGAAGTATAGTGAAGAGTTTGGATATATGATGCAAGAGCAATATCAGATGTCAATGATGGGGGAGCTGAAGTTCTTCCTTGGTCTTCAAATACGCCAACAACGCAATGGCATCTTCATATCTCAAGAGAAGTATCTCAAAG
The DNA here is from genome assembly GCF_002162155.2 of Triticum dicoccoides. Lineage (NCBI taxonomy): Eukaryota > Viridiplantae > Streptophyta > Magnoliopsida > Poales > Poaceae > Triticum > Triticum dicoccoides. Next base: position 313,354,563 of record NC_041380.1, on the reverse strand, counting down.
ACTGCCTGAAGAAGTTCGGTATGCAAGACTGCAAAGGCTTCACAACACCAATGCCAGCCAAACATCATCTAGGTCCTGACGACAATGGTAAAGAGTTCGATCAAAAGGTATACCGCTCCATGATTGGTTCTTTGCTTTATTTATGTGCTTCTAGGACAAATATTATGCTTAGTGTTTGCATGTGTGCTCAATTTCAAGCGGCACCAAAGGAGTCGCATCACTTAGCTGTGAAGCGAATTCTTCGATATTTAGCTCACACCCCAACTCTAGGATTATGGTATCGAAAGGGCTCAGAGTTTGATTTGGTTGGATTTTCGGATGCTGATTATGCTGGTGACAAAGTTGATCGCAAGTCTACATCAGGCACATGTCACTTTCTGGGACGATCACTTGTATGTTGGTCTTCAAAGAAGCAGAACTGTGTATCTCTCTCCACTGCTGAATCTGAATACATTGCTGCTGGATCTTGCTGCGCTCAGCTTCTGTGGATGAAGCAAACACTCAAGGACTATGGCATTCATCTGAAGCAAGTGCCACTTTACTGCGACAATGAAAGCGCTATCAAGATTCCCAACAACCCAGTTCAGCACTCGAAGACAAAGCACATTGAAATTCGTCATCACTTTCTCAGAGATCATGTTGTGAAGGAAGACATTGATATCATACACGTCAACACTGAAGAGCAATTGCCAGATATCTTCACCAAGCCCTTGGATGAGAAGAGATTTTGCAAGTTATGGTGTGAGCTAAATATCCTGGAATCCTCAAATGTCCTGTGATCAGGCACACATCCTAACACTTATGCATATTGATGACTTAGATGTGCAACACACAAAGTAAAGTATATCTTCAATCAATGAAGACATACACTCTAAGTGTGAATACATTAATGTGGAATTTGACTTCGGAGCGCCACGATAATTGTGCGCCGTGTCTGGGTCTAATACTTCCTATACGGTGGGTAACGCCACCACCAAACGTTCTATTTTGAAGTGTTTCACTCATGGCGTTACCTTGCAATATCTTCACATTTGGTTTGGCTTTGAACTTAACATGTCTTCATGATTATCTTCACTATGCTGATTATATAGATATATATACATACTAGTGTTCTGTCCTCTACAACATTCACTTATAGCTATGTCTTCTTGGTTGAATCTTTTGAACTAAGTGAATGTGATCGGACCCTAATCTCTTTATGCTTTCTATCTCAAATTCTATCTCTCCAAGTCATATGCATTCTATTGAAACTGTCGAATGTCTTCACTGCGTCCTTGTCAGCAGAAGATAAAGAGACAACCATAAAGTCCGTTTTCAATGCTCATTCCTCCACATAAAATCCAGAGAAGCAGGAACGACCGCCTGACAATCCAGGCATGCGTGGGACGTGGAACAAACCCAAAACTTCCACAAACTGGCCAGGCGTTCCTCAGATGCGAATCGCCAGGGGCACCTGTGTAATAGCACAGTGCCGCCCCTGAGCCTATAAATTCACACTTACCGCGGTCATTATCTCCTTCTTCCACCCTCGCACGAACCCTAGCGCCACCGCTAGCACTCGACGACGCCGGCGACGAAGCGCTTCACTGCCGCAACTTCTCCGACGCCGTCTTCATGCCGATCGCGGACATCGTCCTCTCCGTCGTCGCCGTAGGTGTCTTCCGTTGCCAAGTTAGGGCACGGAGGATTGAACTGCTCGGCATCAACTCCCACTTCCGTCTAGCAGTTCCAAGTGTGGTAAATAAAACTTCTTTTTACAGCCCCTTTTGATGTCATGGTTCTATCACTTTCTACCATAAGAAGTTTATCTTCACACAAGTTAGATCTCTCAATCTGCATCTCATAACATGCCTAGTATATTCACTTGTGCTTCATGAAGTAGTTAGATTCCTCACTTGTACTGATCTGTGGGTTCGTACAAATCTGGAACCAACTTCTTATCTATGAGTGAATGTCTTCGCACGATGAGGTCAATGTCTTCTAAACTGATTAATCTTCAAAACCTTCTGAGAATGCATATGACCTCTTCCCCTTCCCTCGCACCTTAATGCTGTCACAGGTACATGTCCGTGGGAGAATCCTTCGGTTCTCATAGTCTGCATTCATTTGCAGAATTCCTACAGCATCACATAAACTCTCCTGAAGCCAGTTCCTATTGGTCCAGCAAAAGAAAGCCTTTGAAGCCTTTGAAAGTTTTGAAGCCTTTCAAGTTAATGTTTATGGCTTCAGAAGCAGCAGCAAGGAAGGGGGCAGACAGAGACGAGAAGGAACTTCCAAAGATCTGCCTGAAGACCTGGCAGAAATGTATAAAACAGATCCTAAAGAGAACTATGGGCAGCGCAAGACTCGAATCCAATGGATTCGACGCTATTGGGCAGAACAATGGTTCAAATACCGCTTCGTCACCTAGGAGTATGCTGAGAAAAGTGCCATCAGGAGACCATGGGGGGACATCCGTTTCAAGAATCTCATACCCAGGACCAGAGATGAAGCCATTGCTCAAGGCTTCTACCCATGCATGGTCCGAGGACCACAGCCTGATGATGCACATCCGTCGTCACTACTCTGGTGTCGTGACGACAATCTGTTCAAGCGCAACTTCCAGTTTGCTCAACAATCAGCGAAGCTGAACAAGAAGAAATTTGGGTTAGACTTCAGCCCTAGTCCCTCCGCACCAAGGGCAGATGGCACACGTGACGCCGAACCCAATATCATCTGTCCGTTTGCCAACCTTGAAGGCCTCATCACCCACATCCTAGTCCAAGGGACTTCTGTGAATGACCCTCCAGCTGACTCTGAGTCTGATGAAGCTCCTGCTATACCGAAGCCAAAGCAATCAAAGAAGCCAAAAGCTTCAAAGCCGGCCCCTTCCTCAAAAATCTCAAGGGCGAAGCCATTGGCAACTGCACCTCCTGAAGACAGTGTGCAGTCTGAAGACGTATCCTGTGTCTCCAAGCCCCAGAAGGCCAAAGTGCCTCAGCCACACACCGGCAAAGAGCTCACGGCTGCTGCCATCCTGCACAGCCAAGCAATAGATCTGTCAAGTGATGAAGATCTTGGAGATGACGCTCTAGAGCAGCTCATCAAGAGCAAAGAAGAAGCTGAAATCTTCAACAATTTGCCTCTCTTTGATGTCGCCATCATCCACAATTTCATCGATGAATGGTTTGCCTCACCAGACATCAGCTTCGAAGATCTGCAGCTGCCCGTTGGCCTCAGCGTCGCTTTCCAAGGCGCTATTTCTTCAGAACTTGCTATTGCACAACGCATAGTTGAACTGAAGCAGAAAATTGATCATGAAAAGGCTCAGTTCAAGAAGCATATGGCCAAGCTCAGCGTGCAAGAAGTGAAGAGCTTCAAGGCCATGTTGCATGAGCTCAAAGAAAATTTTCTGAAGAAGCTTGCAGAAGCTCGGGGCTCACGTGAGCGGATGAAGTCTCTGGCGGAAAGATGTGTACAAGCCTACAATGAGGCTGAAAAGCGCAAGGCACTTGGGCGTCTAGGCATTGACCCCAAGATGGCCGCGAAGAAGAAGAAGAAGCCTGCTATGGCTGAACCAGAGGCACCTAGGCAAGAAGTGGTTCCAATTATCTTCCCAACTGCAACGACTGGCTCAAAGCCAAAGAGCCAGTCAACAGCTTCAGAGCTTAAGAAGACAAGAACTGCTGAGGCTGAAACAAGAAAGAGGAAAAGCTCTGAAGCCTCTCCTACTGCCCCCAGCAAGAAGAAGAGAAAGATCAAGAAATCTCGGGCTGCTCCCATAGAGCCCTTGATAGTTGAACCTATTGCTACGGTGCACCCAAACGCAGAACGTCAACTGACGGTTCATGAGCCTGCTTCCACAGAGGCTCCTGAAGCTGAAGACATACCAGCAGCCGACCCCATTGCTGCTGAAGACATTGGTCATCAGGACAATGTACAAGATGATGCAGCCCTTCCTCAGTATGAACAAAGCGAGCTCATCAGCATTGGTCGTCCTCTGACGCCAATTGCACAAGACGCGTCATGGGCGGATCACCCTCAAGAGGAAGAAGACTTTGAGGCCCAGCCCACTCCAGCCCCACAAGCGTCGTCTGTGTTCCGCAGGCTTCGCAAAGGTCCAAGGCCTCAAGTCCAAGCTGAAGACATTCCGGCTGCATCAGCCGAAGAAGAAACACCACAAGAGCCCACTCCAATGCTCCATCAAGAAGAAGTTCTCCAGGAGAACGTGCTTGTGACTGACCCTCCAGCTAGTCAAGCGGAGGAGGAAAATGTTGAGGCTGCCACAACAAATACTGAAGCAAATGTGGAGCCCTCCCCACCAAAAGCTTCAGCAGACAGCGAAGCTACTGATCAAGACACTTCTGTTCCTGGGTCTGCTGCTGGTCCTCAATTTGATTACCATGCCAAGGTTCCCAGGTCCTGCATCAGCACCTGGCTCATTTGACATCAATAGCTTCAAGGTAGACAATACATTTTTCAACAGCTCCAAGAACCCCTATTCAAGGGAAAGGATTTCATCAGATAGGTTCTAGAGCTATCCTCAGCGTAGCTACTATTCATGCATACTATACAACCAAGGACGCATCTTCCCGAACAAGCGCCTTGAAGTTGAAGCTATTGCTGGTCTGCCCTGTTTAGAGGAAGCGCTGGATTGCTTCAAGCAAGTGGGTTTGCTGCCGTTTATAACTGATGAAGAGCACTGGAATGAAGAGCTTCTGCTTCAGTTCTATGCCACCCTCCATATTAAAGGATACAACAGAGATCCGAAGACATGGGCCCTGGAGTGGATGACCGGCAATGTCCATCATGAAGCCAATGATGGACATTTGATATCATTGAGCTCACCGGCCTGCCCACTCCTGGCAAATTCTTCGAGGAAGGCTGTCAACTACATGCTGAAGCTATTGAGAGCATATTCCAGCGGACTGAACCCAATATGAGTCAGATGCTCTCAATGATGAAGCCATTGCCCCATGATGCACCCTATCCAACTGAGTTCTTCGTTGAAGACCTTGAGTACCTGCCCAGGACCATATATCACATCATCCGGCGGACTCTCTGGCCCATTAAGGGGCACTCTCCAAATGCAAAGATTGAGGGTGCAATGAAGACTATGATATTCTGCATCCTTCATGGAAAATGCTTCAACGCACAAGATTTCTTCATACGCCAACTTGCAGCATCAGGCTCAGACTTATTTGGTTTGAATTTCTATGCTCCTTGGGTGATGAGGCTGATCAAACTGCACTCTGCGATCTCGTATCAGCCCTCTGCCCGAAACCATCAGATCTTCTTGCCAGATGTGGATACCACTGCTGAAGCTATTTATCCAGAGCCTACCAAGCAACCGTTGAGTCTTCAAAATGCAGAACACCAGAGCTTCACTCAGAATGATGAAGGTGTTGAAACCATCTCCAGGGTGTATCCTTTGGCTGGCACTACACGTGCGCCACACCCTGCTTCAACTGAAGCCACTCATAGTGCAACTGCTGCAAGACCCAAGAAGCGCACTCGTGTTCTCACTGACCGAGAGCTTCTTGTGGCCCTTCATCAAAAACAAGATAGGCATCACGACTGGCTAAAGCGTCAGATGTAAAGCCTCTTGGTGGATGTTAATTGTCTTCGAAATCTTGCCACCAAGAATGCCTTCGTCACTCATGAAACCTGTCGTCGTACATGGAAAGGGCTCTCAATGATATGTACTGAAGCTGAACTTGAAGAGGATGGCTTCACAGAGCGCTTCAAGTTTGACACCACACCTCCTAGAAGGGCTGTGATGCGAAACACACCATCACTTGAAGACTCTGAGTTTTCTTCATCTGCTGCCACAGTCACTGCCAGAATCATTGATGAAGAAGACGGTGCTACATCACCGCCACCTGCTTCAGCACCTCCAAGCTCCTCTGCACCGCCAAACACCTCCAACGACCCCGCTGCTCCTGGGAACGAATAGACACTCTATGTCTTCAAACCTTTTTGGCCCTTGCTGACAAAAGGGGGAGAAGCATATGGGTTGATAGTCTTCAAGCGGGTCCATATGGGCGGATGCTTTAAGTTTTGTTATATTTTTGCTTCATACTTACAACTCTCGTTTTGCTTCATTTGGTTCTTATGAGTTGTAACACTTAAACCAGATGGTCGTCTGCTACTTGTTTGCCACCCTGTTTTGCGAAGATAAATTCCGCATGTGCGACGATAAATTCCGCACTTATCTCATTCTGCAGACGTCCATTTTCCATTATGCATGTCATTATCTTCATATACTTTCACATGCATAGTGGATTGTCATCATAAGCTGAAGTGGATCTCCTAAAGTACAACCTGCCATGTGCATTTGCATTCCAAAAGCAAATTAACTTACACGCACATCTTCAGGGGGAGCCCTTGCAACTTATGAAGACAATTCATTATCCTTTACAATTTCACAGACTATATTCCCCGTTGAAAACTTCAACTAGTTTGTCATCAATCACCAAAAAGGGGGAGATTGTAAGTGCATCTAGTGCCACCCCTAGTTGGTTTTGGAGTATTGACGACAAACCTAGTTGAGGGACTAATGTGTTTGTGAGAATTGTAGGATAACACAGGTAGAAGTCCCTCATTGATTCGGTTTTACTACCAGAGATGACCCCTAAAAATGTATGAAGACATTGAAGTCAAAGGTGGTATATGAAGATATTCACTTTGAAGACTATGACAAAAGAAGACACGTTATGAAGTCTATGGAGCTCGAAGACTTAGATCTTTCGTAGTTCTTTTTCTTTTGTGTTGAGTCACAGGAACCACTGTACTGTTAAGTGGGGTCCAGGAGAACCAGTCAGAATGACTGAAGTGATGCCTAAATCAAAACCTATGTCTTCGAGTGAGGACAATGAGAGCGAATCTTGTCCAGAGCCGGATAAGTCAGCTTTGCTTGTAGCCCAAGTAAAGTTGCCATGAGAGTTTGAAATCTGACCGTTGCAACACGTGTCAGTTCCTTAGTGACCCAGGGTCATTTCGGACAAATCAGGTCGGGTTTCCAAGTGGCTATAAATAGCCCACCCCCTACAACCATAACGGTTGGCTGCTCAGATTTTAGTGCACGGCTTTTGTCGTTTGAGAGCAACCCACCTCGAAGCCTTTGAGAGAAAATTCCTAGCGAGGAGAAAAGCCCTAACCACCCAGAGCCAGAGTAAATTGGGCATCACTTAAGTCTTCTTGTCTGTGTGATCTGAAGACTTATTACACTTGAGGACTATGAATCCTCCAGACGGTTAGGCGTCGCGTTCAGAGCATCCAAGAGACATTGTGGATTGCCAGTGAACGAAGTCTGTGAAGGTTTGGGAGTCTACCTTGAAGACTTTCCAGAGTGATTGGGCGAGGACTATGTGACCTTAGCTCAAGGAGAATACGGTGAGGACTTGGTGTCCTGAGCTGTGTGTTCAGGACTGGGTGTCCGGGACTGTGTGTCCTAAGGTTTAAATACCTAGCCGCTCCAACCAGACGTACAGTTGTCACAGCAACTGGAACTGGTCCAACACATCATTGTCTTCAATGAGTCACGGGTTTCATCTTCACTTCCTTTTTCTTACTGTTACTCATTGTGAAGCCATTGCATGCTTGCTCTATCTTTTGTCTTCACAACGTGAATGTATGATCTGTTTGGCTTCATAACTTCTTCCCACCTGATCCTTATTACACTTCAACTGTTTGTCATTGCGCTTTCACTTTATTGAATACTCGACTATGGCTGGCCTAGTGTAATCTAACTTTCGCTGCATAGTAATAGGCATAATCTTCGCTGTTTGTCTTCATAACTCCCACGTTTTGAAGACTTTCATAAAAATCGCCTATTCACCCCCCCTCTAGTCGATATAACGCACTTTCACTCTCCTTCTCCCTCGTGAGGCGCTCAAAAGCTTCGAGCCCGAGCAGGAGCGCCTTCTCTTTTTTGCGCTAGAGGAGCCAAGCGCTGGACTCCACCGTGGTCAGTGAGTGCCGCATGACCTCACAGAGGAGCACCTCCTCCAAGTCGACGGGGACAGAGCATGCACATTGGCGAGAAGAGCCAGACTCCACCGCGGCCGTGGCCCACTGCCGCTAGCGCCGGGCCGCCTTCGCATCCAACTCCGGCATGCGCATCTGCATGGTAGCCACGGGCACGAGCACCCAACGCTACCCGAGTGGTGCTGGTGCCAGAGGAGAAGGGGAGATGGCAGCCCTGCTCCGGATCTGGAGCGGCGTAGAGCAGGAGGGGCGACCACGACCCACATTGGCGCATTGCGGTGGCGGGACCCAGAGGAGCTAGCGGTAGATGCCACAGAACTCGAGATCTCACCGGTGTCTAGTCGCGAGTGTTGGATGGCGATGCGGAGCGCAAGCTCCTCGTCGTCCGGCGGCGTCACTGCCGGAGCCGGTGTCCTCCTCCTTCACGAGGCTGCCCCAGTCCATGGGCTCGTCTCGCTGCCGGAGTCATGGCCGGACTTGGCCATGGCAGAGGAGGAAGGGAGATTGGGAGAGGAAGTGGAGAGGATGGGAGGGGAGGGGAGAAGGCGAGAGAACTGAGAGTGACTAGGGTTTGTCCGAGCGGGTGGGGCTTCTGTGGGGGCGGTGCTGGGGGCGGCGTGAGCCAGAGTGTGCTGCTCCGACGTGGCGGCTCTGCCCAGGCGCGTCCGGGCCTCCTCAAATCTGCCCCAGATATGGGCCTGATGGGGACTGCCGGTCAATCCAAGCGTTTGGCCCGGATTTAAGCGGTGCGGTTGGGTGTAGTTTTTGCATCCGGGCAGCCCGCCCGAGTGTTTGTGGCCGGTATGGGGGGTCGGTTGTGCATGATCGACCATTCCATAACAACATGCGGGGCTCGTCGCAGGAGAACCCGCGCGACTTCAACCCTAGGTGCCCCCCTTCTCCCCCCCACGCCGTCGGACGGCGCCGCCAGGACAAAGCCCTTGGTGGTTGTCGGCGACGGCGGGTGCTTGCACCTCGCCTGAGCCCATCGCCCCCTCCCTTTCCCCTCAGTCGCAACTCGCGTCCAGGCGTCCATCCTACGTCACCGCTGGCGGGATACGGCATGCCCGCGTCCCCGTCGCGCCTCATCCCCGGTTCGCAATGTGCTGTTGCCGGCGTGCAGCGGTGCTCTGCCAAATCCCGTGCTATGGGTACACCGCCGGTGGGAGGCCTCCCAGCTACTGCTCCTCCAGTGGTTGGCGGCCAAGCCGGGTAGCCCTCGTACCGGATCTGGTGCATGCTGGCGCTCTGCTGCCCTCCGGTGCAGATCCGCTACTTTTGCCTTTCTGCAGAGCACCTAGGGTGGCTGGAGACGTCCGGAGCGGCCTTTGGTGCCAGTGCGCCACTGTATGGGTTCGATGGTGGCTGGCCCTCGGCTCTGGCAAGTTCGATTGGGGGCTTGGTGTGGCATGGTGGGGTGGCCGGGGGCCCTCTGGATGTGTAAGAGGCGTCTTTCCATCACCGTCTGGTGGTTGATTCCCTTGCCGGTGTGCTGCTGATGGTGGTGCGGGTATGCGAGCACTTGGATGCCAGGGTGGCGGCCCTGGAAGGTGGACTACATGTTTGGCTTTGCGGCAGGCGGCGTTGTAGTGGTGGTGGCTTCTCTCTGTGGCTGTGTGGATGGCGTGGAGTGGGGCGGCGGGGGATCCTAGTGATGGCAATGCTTCAATAGTGATGTCTCCTGATTGCGATGTGGAGGCCTGATTTGGTGTTGGCGGGCTTGTTGACTAGGGCACCTCAATGTGGCGTGGGTGAGGCTCCAGGCAAAAGCTCAGCGCTTCGGCACCGGCGACAACGATCCCTGTGGGTGTCATGTCCCTGTTGGGGGCATCATCGAGGTCCCTTTTTTCTGCGCCAGGGCTCCCGATGAAAATCTTTGACCATTCCTTCGGTCCTCACGGCGGTGGCACATTGCGTCGTCACTATCCCGGGGGTGTCATCGTGCAGCTCAGGTTCTCTCTGGTCATGGCATGTTGTCATCGGTGGGCAAGCTCGGATCCCAGCTTGAAGTTCCTTCGCCTCTAGTATGGGGTGGTTTCGCTGCATCATATCTTTTACATGTGACTTCGTTGGCATCATTGTTGGTCCTTGGTGTCTCTGGCAGGATCGGCGCTCCATGTCCAGGAGTGAGAGGGCAGGGGGCTGTCTCTAGCGACAGCTTGGTGTGTGCGTTGCAATAGATGTCTGGTGGTTTCTTGTGGAGGCGCGCGGTTCCTCGTCTAGTCAGCATTCTGGAGTGCTTCTTGTTGGGATGTGGCTACTCCTGTTTGTATGTTTATCTTTGATGATCTGCTTTGTAAGAGGGTTCCCTCGCCACTTTGTATCATTTCGGTCGTATTGCTTTATATATAAAGCGGGACGAAAGCCTTTTTCGGTATGGGGGGTCCGGTTGTAGATGCTCTTAGTACATATGCTCTGTCTCGGTATGGCAGGACAAGTAAGAGAAGAATGGAATGTGTATTGATCTGAGAAGTTGGACATTGAGGTAATATACCCTTCATAGATGATAAAATAGAATGTGCATAGATAATATTAATGTGATGGTGATTACCAGCCTTTGACAGAGAAATTAGAACACAACAAAGCTACCACTCTCTCCAGTCGTCATTGTATGACGTTGTGATGCGGAGCATCCTACGATCATCCCCATGTACACTACGACTATTCCCCAAGCTCCAAGTGGACATACGACGAGACCTCCAACATGTGGCATTGGACATAAGGTGAACTCTCTCCTTGTTCAACTTACCTTGGACCCACATGAGACATGGCTACTACCTCAAACAAAGACACTTTGTGTGCCTAGGTACCAATGAACCAACAAGGAGAAGGAATGGTGCAAGATGGACACCAAGAGTATGGACAGGGATTTTCCTAGCGCAAAGATAGAGGTACTACCGGTCAACTACCACCCAACTACCGGTCGACCGGTACAACCGCCCAACTACCGGTCAACTACCGGTCAAGCTTCTGTGATCGACCGGTGCAAGGCCGGTACAGCACCAGAACAACTGCTATATCCGGTAAAACCGGTACTACCGGCCCCATGACCGGTACTACCGCCCTGCCTGCGCGCGGTTGAAGGGGTTTCACCCCATGTATGTGACGCCCGGATAATCAAGCTACAGTGACTCTCTACTAATGAAGCCTTGTCACCATGATTATGGTTGTTAAACTCACGATGATTCAAACCCACTCAATGTTCAAAATAAAAATGGAGTCAAACGGTAAAAGTTTTCAAATGTTGAAGCTAAAATGTTCAAAGTGTGGCAAATGATCACCGGATATTTTTCATGATGAAACCTTTTCTTCAAGTATCTAATTGCCCAAAAACAATTAAACAGGGCCACGATAATAATTTAAATGCTTTTCTAAATTATTAAAATTTCCAAAACTTTCCATTTACCTCTCAAACTTTTTGTGGGAGTGCTATATATTGCAATGGTAATAACATGACCATTTGGATATTTTACAAAAGCCAAATAGTGGCTATAGAAAATACAAGACAGAAGAAAAGGTGAAAACAGAAAAGAAAACGAATAAAATCTAAAGTGCCCTGTGCACTTGGGCCTACTAGCATCAGTGACAACACAGCCCACCAAGCCGCCATCTCCATCCTTTGTTCACAGAGGGCGTCATGGACGCACGCGCCGCGTCCATGGCCATGGATGGCCACGCGGCGTCCATCCCGTGCCTCCCCTGGTGGATAAGGCCACCCCAAACCCTAGCTCATCTACCCCCCCTCGCTCACTCCCTCTCCCTTGTCTGATCCAGCCACACCCATGAGCCACCATCGCCGTGCCACCATCGCTCTCGCAGCTACCGACCTCTCGCTCGCCTAAAAATTTGTCCGGAAGGACCACCGTCGACCACTGCTTCTTCCTTGGTACTTCGTTCATCGGGAACAACCACAACAACGGCATCGACCGGCTCCCCCAACCTCGGTCGCCGCCATCTCGCCGCCGTCCCGCAAGCTCCGGTCGTCCCCAACCCCCTCGAGCTCGTCCACGACCACCGTGTAGTGAGCCCTCCTCCGGTTCCCCACTTCCCGTCATGTTTTCTTCTTGGCCTAGGCCGGCGGATCCTCCTACGACCAAGTTCGCGATCGCCATGCCCGGTCTGCGTCCCGTGCCTGCCTTCGCCCTAGCTGCGACTTGCGCGTGCGTGCACGCCTACGTGCCCGCCCTCTACTCTGCTGTAGCCGCTCCTTGCTGCGCCGTTGCTGTTGTCTCCGTGCAACGCACGCACCTAGTGCTGCATCCGGCGACCCGCTGCTGCTATCGCTGCCTTGCACAGCCGCTCGGGCCACCCGCCCATGGCGGGCTCGCCCGTCGCTCATTCGTTTGCATGCGCCCGGCCGCCCTGCCTCCCCGCGCTGCCTTGCCGCCCCCCTTCTCACGCCGCAAGTGAGGCTTTGTAGGATCGAAAGTATGTCTAGAGGGGGGTGATTAGACTACTTGACCAAATAAACCTATCCTTTTCCCAATTTTAATTCTTGGCAGATTTTAGCAACTTTGGACAAGTCAAGCAATCTTAACACAATTCAAGCAAACATGCAAAGAGTATATGAGCAGCGGAAAGTAAAGCATGCAACTTGCAAGAATGTAAAGGGAAGGGTTTGGAGGATTCGAACGCAATTGGAGATACAGATGTTTTTGTCGTGGTTCCGATAGGTGGTGCTATCTTACATCCACGTTGATGGAGACTTCAACCCACGAAGGGTAACGGCTGCGCGAGTCCACGGAGGGCTCCACCCACGAAGGGTCCACGAAGAAGCAACCTTGTCTATCCCACCATGGTCGTCGCCCACGAAGGACTTGCCTCACTAGGGTAGATCTTCACGAAGTAGGCGATCTCCTTTCCCTTACAAACTCCTTGGTTCAACTCCACAATCTTGTCGGAGGCTCCCAAGTGACACCTAGCCAATCTAGGAGACACCACTCTCCAAGAAGTAACAAATGGTGTGTTGATGATGAACTCCTTGCTCTTGTGCTTCAAATGATAGTCTCCCCAACACTCAACTCTCTCTCACAGGATATGGATTTGGTGGAAAGAAGATTTGAGTGGAAAGCAACTTGGGGAAGGCTAGAGATCAAGATTCATATGGTAAGTGTCGTGGTTTTGTCACGGCAGATGTCCTAGGCTTGAAGGGGTTAAAGCGGACACAGGGACGCAAGAGAGTTTATACTAGTTCGGCCCCTTCAATGAAGGTAAAAGCTGTTGGAAATATGCCCTAGAGGCAATAATAAAAGTATTATTATATTTCATTGTTCATGATAATTGTCTTTTATTCATGCTATAACTGTATTATCCGGAAATCGTAATACACGTGTGAATACTTAGACCACACTATGTCCCTGGTAAGCCTCTAGTTGACCAGCTCGTTGTGATCAACAGATAGTCATGGTTTCCTGACTATGGACATTGGATGTCGTTGATAACGGGATCACATCATTAGGAGAATGATGTGATGGACAAGACCCAATCCTAAGCATAGCATAAAAGATCGTGTAGTTCGTTTTGCTAGAGCTTTGCAAGTGTCAAGTATCTCTTCCTTCGACCATGAGATCGTGTAACTCCCGGATACCGTAAGAGTGCCTTGGGTGTATCAAACGTCACAACATAACTGGGTGACTATAAAGGTGCATTACAGGTATCTCCGAAAGTAGCTGTTGGGTTGACACGGATCGAGACTGGGATTTGTCACTCCGTATGACGGAGAGGTATCTCTTTGCCCACTCGGTAATGCATCATCATAATGAGCTCAATGTGACCAAGGTGTTGGACACGGGATCATGCATTACGGTATGAGTAAAGTGACTTGCCGGTAACGAGACTGAACAAGGTATTGGGATACCGACGATCGAGTCTCGGGCAAGTAACGTACCGATTGACAAAGGGAATTGCATACATGGTTTGATCGAATCCTCGACATCGTGGTTCATCCGATGACAACATCGAGGAGCATGTGGGAGCCATCATGGGTATCCAGATCCCGCTGATGGTTATTGACTGAGAGCGTCTCGGTCATGTCTGCATGTCTCCCGAACCCGTAGGGTCTACACACTTAAGGTTCGGTGACGCTAGGGTTATGAAGATATGGATATGCAGAAACCCGAATGTTGTTCGGAGTCCCGGATGAGATCCCGGACGTCACGAGGAGTTCCGGAATGGTCCGGAGGTAAAGAATTATATATAGGAAGTGCTATTTCGGGCATCGGGACAAGTTTCGGGGTTATCGGTATTGTACCGGGACCACCGGAAGGGTCCCGGGGGTCCACCGGGTGGGGCCACCTGTCCCGGGGGGCCACATGGGCTGTAGGGGGTGCGCCTTGGCCATCATGGGCCAAGGGCACCAGCCCCTATAGGCCCATGCGCCTAGGGTTTCCCCCTAGGAGGAGTCCTAGTGGTGGAAGGCACCCCTAGGTGCCTTGGGGGGGAGGGAAACCTCCCCTACGCCGCCGCCCCCCCTAGTAGATCTCATCTACTAGGGCCGGCGCCCCCCTGGCACCCCTATATATAGTGGGGGAGAGGAGGGACTTCATACACCAGCCCCTGGCGCCTCCACCTCCCCCCGTTACGTCTCTCCCTCGTAGTCTCGGCGAAGCCCTGCTGCTGTGACGCCCTGCATCCACCACCACGCCGTCGTGCTGCTGGATCTTCATCAACCTCTCCTTTCCCCTTGCTGGATCAAGAAGGAGGAGACGTCTCCCGTCCCGTACGTGTGTTGAACGCGGAGGTGCCGTCCGTTCGGCGCTGGTCATCGGTGATTTGGATCACGTCGAGTATGACTACATCATCACCTTACAAGCTTCCGCACGCGATCTACAAGTGGTATGTAGATGCAAACTTTCTCCCTAGACTCGTTGCTTAGATGAACTCATAGATGGATCTTGGTGAAACCGTAGGAAAAATTTTAATTTTCTGCAAGGTTTTGTCACGGCAGATGTCCTAGGCTTGAAGGGGTTAAAGCGGACACAGGGACGCAAGAGAGTTTATACTAGTTCGGCCCCTTCAATGAAGGTAAAAGCCTACATCTAGTTGTGATGGAATTGATGGGGTTTCGATGACTAGGGAGCAAACAAGCTTCTCCTAAGTCTCGAGTTGTTGTCTGTTGTCCTTGAACCGCCGCCGGGTCGTCCCCTTATATACACGGGTGACGCCCGTCGGTTCACAGAGTCCCAATACCGGCTCATAGATGTGTCCGGTTTGGTCTCTACTTATTCCTAACTTACAATACAACTTACATACCAACGCCCGTTTACGGCTACAGGCCTTAGACCGACTATGGGCCTTGAGCCCTCATCTGCCTTCTTGGGTTTCAACATAGTTAACTACTGAAGAAGTTAACTCGGCCCAGATAGGCCAGTTTATGCCCAATACTGATATCCTCAACATTAGGCCCTAGATTGATTTGAACAGGTTCATGTCAATCCTTAGCAAAAATCTTCATCTTCAACACCTTCTTGTAGTTTGTTGAATCGCCGTGACGTCATCTTCTCTGGTCGTTGTAAACCGGCGTGACGTCACCTGTTATAAACAAACTTATCCATGATACCTTTTTTGTTTCATAGGTCTGCGACAATCGAGGCGACAGCTCCGTTTCCAGACCCACGGTTCCTTGATTTTCGCGCCTGACACATGCCCCTTGCCTTATAGATAAGACCGAAGGGTCATTTCTTTTTCCCCTTCGTGCCCTTCTGCTTCGTCTTCCCCGCGTCGTCCAGCTTCGGAGCTCCACCGCCGTCGACGACTTCTGCTCCAACCTTGGCCGCTGCATCACCCTGACTGTAACAGAGCATCGCGGCGACCTTCTATTTCTTCCTCGGCTCCGGTGAGTTCTTCACCTTTTCCTTCGTAGATCCGTTCTAGGGTTTCCAAGTTCTTCAGTGTTCATCGTCCGCTTCGTACTCATATGATAGATCCTAGATGAACCTGTGAACCTTTGCTCTGTGCAGCAGTAGTTCTTAGCATCCGCCTTTACTTATATGCCTCAAGACCATAGATCTACCTGTATCTCTGCCCATTGATTTGGTACTGTTCTTTTTTGAACCTTGAATATTTTCCTTCTTTTCTGAACTTGCTTCAGATCCGTCGTTGTAGAGAAATCTTGTGAAATCTGTTTCTATACACTTATATATCCGCAATCTCAACTGTTTCAATGCTTAGATCCGGCGGTTTAACTTTGTAGAAAAATTGCCAAACCGGTATATACCATTAGTACCCTTGTTGAACCGCCAGATGTTGTTGCTTCATAAAACTCCGGTTTAGATAGAGTTGTCTCCGGTTTAACATTGTACATACCAGTGCACTTTTATAAATGCATTCTTGAACCGGATTACCTATCTTGTAGATTTCATCATGTCCAAGCAAGTACATGAGTGCAACTGGGTTCCTTCTCGCGTCACAGAGACTCAACTGAATAATTTAGTCCTGATCGGCGCTTTAGGCAGCAAAAACACCATCCATTGGAGAGCTCCTGGCAAAGAATGCCCTCCCACACCTCAAGAAGGAGAGGTCGTCGCTTTCGTAGATCATTTAGCCCGGGGCTTTAAGCCGCCCGGTTCTAAATTTTACCGGGACGTTTTAGCCGATTTTCAACTCCATCCACAAGACACTGGTCCCAACTCTGTTACAAACATGTTTCACTTCCAAGTGCTCTGTGAGGTGTTTTTTCAAGAGGAGCCCACAGTGGAGTTGTTCAAAGACTGTTTCCATCTAAACCGCCGTACTGAGTTTTCTGACGGTTCCAATATGGAATTGGGCGGTGTGGCGATTCACAAAAGGAAAGAGGTCACATACCCTCACGCCAAGCTGCACAGCCACCCCAAAGAGTGGAATCAAACATGGTTCTATCGCAGAGACACCTCCCCCGCTGGTGAAAATCCTTTGCCTGGCTTTCGTCCGGAGCGGCTTAGCAATACACACCCCTTTACGCAAAGGTTGAATGCCAAGGAGAGAAGCAAATACGCTCCTCAACTGTCCAAGCTCAGAGCCTTCATGGCCAATGGTTTAACATGAGTTGATCTCGCTCGCTGTTGGATATCGTGGAGCATACTACCCCTTAGTCAGCGCTCTAGTTTGATGTGCGAGTATACTGGCAGTGTTGATGACCCATTGCGACATGCTAACATCCAGCTTACCGACGAAGAAATCACAGAGCCTGTGAATAAAATGTTGAATGAACCGGAACACGTCCGTGCTCGAACCGGCCTGCTTCCCTTCTGTGCCACCAACAAACCGCCAGCTGTAAGAGTTTGATTGTTCTTTTTTCTGAACCTGTTATTGATATATCTGGTCATTGTTTAATATCAATGCCTGTTTAAAAAGGGCAATGATCCGTTTTGGAGCAAGAAACTGCCGTAGGAGAAACCAGAAAAACCAGACAAACCGGAAAGATCAATCCGACAAAAGACTAAAGCTGTGAAGAAGACTACCCACAGGAAAAGAACCACTGCATCCTCTGATCCGGCCGCTGATGACGATGTGGGTAACCCGGACCTTGAGGTAGAACTTGATTCACTTGGCTTATTTTTCACGCGCCTTATTGATGATGATATTTGTCAGGATGATGCCGAAGCCAGTCATGCTGATGTTGCAGAGGTAATTATTCTTTCCTCTGATTTAGATCCTTTGCCTTCACTAAAAATCCGCCAGGCAAACTGGAAGGTTAAATTTTCTCATCCTCTTGCTTACTTGGATCTCAAATTTCTTATGAAGACCCAACAGCACGAAGCTCGCCGCACGACCCGGCATAGTGGCCCGGTAGTTACCTCCGCCGGTTTACCGAATAGTCCGGTTCGGAAACGCCATTCAGAGGTCTCTAATTTGCCTGTCAGTGCTTGTCCTAAAATGGGCTGTTTTCGTCAACCTCTTAATCCGTCTGACTCCGATTATCAGGTCACTTCCCATTCCTCATCTGGCGAGTCATCAGCTACCCAGCTGCCGCCGCTCAAAACGGTGCTTGGGTAAGCCATACTTATCATAATGCTTCTGGTGTATTACTTTGTAGCATATACGGTACGAACCTTTGTTACTCCTTTCAGGGCCAAGCCTAAGCCAAGCAAGAGGGCTCGCCTAGATAAAGTGGCTGAAGAAGATGCTATTCCTGAACCGGACAGAGTACTCA
The DNA here is from genome assembly GCF_002162155.2 of Triticum dicoccoides. Lineage (NCBI taxonomy): Eukaryota > Viridiplantae > Streptophyta > Magnoliopsida > Poales > Poaceae > Triticum > Triticum dicoccoides. The sequence goes on along the minus strand of NC_041380.1, from coordinate 313,336,466 downwards.
ACCCTGAAGCAGCCATCCGTGAGGATGTGCCAAACGACCCACCACCACAAGATGATGATTTTATTACTGAAGAGACACATGTTGATACCTCCGGTCCTGTTGACTAGCCCGGAAGCCCCATCCGGATTGAGAAATCCACCAGTCCATCCAAGTCTACTGATAAACTGACGGCCCCAATGCAAACCGGCGACGCCAAGGATGATGAAGTTGTTATTATTGGCATTGGCCATACAGAGCCAAGCAATCCCGTCGCTTTGTCTAAACATACTGCCAAGGAAGAAATTTGCTGCCTTTGGCAAGGGCAAGTGTAATGTTGATCTGGCGACTTACGCTGCTCTGAACGCCCAAGACATCCATTCCGGCTATCTGAACCGGCTGTATACCAGTCGTGACTATGAAGCCGGTCTGGTTAACATGATGAAAGATAAATATGAGGTAACTTCTATATGCTCTTTCCTGCTTGTATGCTTCAATTCTTGCTGACTCGCCTAGCCCCCAAGGACCAGTTTGTAATCTTCTTTCAAACTGGGACTTACTAATATAAATCTTAATGCCTCGAAATTCGCTGATGTAGCCCCAAGGGCCGGTTCAACTTAGTGTAGTTAAACCGGGACTTAAGTAATTAATATCGCCGCATCAGAACTTATTTGAACAAATAGCCATTAGCCCCCAAGTGCCAAGTTGAATACTTGTATTGAGCTTGGGACTTTATAATCAAGTGAAATATGAAGATCAAATAGGCATTAGCCCCCAAGTGCCAAATGCATAACTTGTTATGTGGTTGGTGTTTCAATTCTTGCACTGCTTGCTGAATCATATAACTGTCTGTATGCAGGCTGAGCTGAAGACAAAAGAGACCCAAATCGCTGATCTCCAAGAAAATCTGAAGTCCCAACAGACTGTAACCTCAAAAGCAGAAGAGGAGTTGACCAGCGCCTTAAGCGTCATGGAACATCTTAAGAAGGATTTCAAGAAGGAGTGGGCGGATTGGGCTACTGAAAAATCCGCTTTAACCAAACGAGCAGAAGACGCCGAGGCTGCACTAAAACCGGTGGTGGATGAACTGACCAGCATAAAGCGGCACGTGCATGCCATGACCGCTGCTATCTTTGGTAAGCCGGTTTGATTTCTAAATTGATTCTGCCGTCTTACAGAGCTGCCGATTTGTTAACCCTTTGTGATATTTCAGGGACACGCATTGGTCATTTGGGGTCAGATGTGCGGAAGAAATTGAAAGCCGCCTATATGTTGATCGAACAACTGTACACTGGTGCACAGCGGATCATCTGTACTGCATCCCACAACAAGCCGGCGCCCACTTTGATTCAGGACACTCTACAGAAATTGTCGGTGCTTCCTGCCCGGGTTGAAGAGCTGAAGAAATCTGCTGCTCGAACCGGTGCGATCAATGCCTTAATCCGGGCAAAAGCTTGGGTGCCGGATTTTGATCCTATTGAAGTGGCTCAGGGCTATCCCAGCTTGAGGAAGACGGGTCAGAGTTTAGTGAAGCGGATCTGCGAGCAATAAACCGGGAGGTGCGTCCGCTAGCTTGTCAATTGGCTGAAGAAGGAGACTTGTCTCATTATCAAGCCCAATATGACAATCAAAACAAGCGAGTAGTTGCACCAATTCATGAAGCGGAAAATCTTATCCCTCCAATCTGTAAGCATACTTACGCTCCCGATATTGAACCGTCGTTGCTGATCCATGATGAAGCTGTCCTTCGAGCATTAATGGGAATCGACTGGACAACTGTTGATTTCCAGCCGCTAGGTAGAGAAACTAAAGTTGAAGCAGCGCGGGATGACCCACAACCATCAGGCCAGGCTGGTGACCAAGCTTGAACCGGAAGCTGGTTTAAACTGCTTTTCCTTTGAAAAAAACAATGATCTTGTTTTGGGCACCGTGTTGCCTTGTAATAGGCTAGCCGATACTCTTGATTTTGATATGCCTTCGTGCATAATTACTGCAACATGTTCTTCCTTTGGGTGATGAACTTTCCAAAGTATTTTCTGCAATATAAAAATCTTAAAGTGCCACCGCAGTTGTACCGTCAGGCGGAGTATGATGTCTACATATGTGAAATCAAAATATCTGAAATGTAAGCATATGATCAAATCTTTGAGATACATGATACCTGCCATCGTTGGGCATGAAGTTGGCTTAGCCAATCTTGAAACGGAGGTTTCATAAACCCACACTGTTGGAGGAGATAGCAGCTTCTGTATATATAATGGCAGTTTACCATGTAAACCGTGTCGGGTTATAATAAAGCACCGTGTTACTCCGTAATAGGATGTTAACAAAAAATCAAACTCGGCAAATAGTCTCCGGATTAAAAATGAACCGTGTTCCGTCAATTGACAGTGTGAACCGGTTTTAAAATTTTGTTGGTTTAAAAAACGCAACAAAAAGAAAGAAATATCTATTAAAGAAAATTGTGAAGAAAAGGCAATGATAAAACCATTTGCAAAAAGAGGCTTATTTGAGCCGATCAGATGGCGTTACCATGGTCGGACATGACCAAGCTCCCGATAGGTGTAGCTATGGTTCAAGTCAGCCAGGTCCCCAAATGAAACGATGGCATTTATGTCAATCAAGAGGCATGGCAATGGTTCGGGTTCGACCAAGCCCCCATGTGATTCTGTGGCCTTAGGCCGATCAAGAGGCGTGACTGGTTCAGACGTGACCAAGTCCCCAAGTGATCTAGTGGCTCTCGCCTATCAAGAGGTGTTGCATTGGTTCGGACACAACCAAGCCCCCAAGTGATATAACATGATGCTTTTGAAAAGCTAACTCAAGGGGTAAACCGGAGGCCGCTTTAGAACAACTCCGTGTAACCACACATGATGTAAAAGGACAGATACCCCGCTTTAGTTAAGGTTCCGGTTTATTGTATTTAATCATAATATATACATCGTCGTAATATGTACATAAGTAGAGCCAATGGCTCAGGTATAGTAAGGCCGAAGATGAGCTATGTTCCACGGCCTGTTGGTCTCCTCCTCTGATTTACGTGAGTCTTTATGCTCTTGAATATCGATCAGATAGTATGACCCGTTGTGCAGATTCTTGCTGACCACGAAAGGTCCCTCCCAAGGTGGGGATAGCTTATGCATATCAGTGTGATCTTGGATGAGCCGAAGCACCAAATCTCCTTCCTGAAAGGTTCTGGTTCTGACTCGGCGACTGTGATAACGACGAAGATCCTGTTGGTAAATCGCCGAGCGGGTGGCTGCTATGTCACGTTCTTCATCCGACAGGTCCAAAGCGTCTTGCCGTGCTGTCTTATTGTCCGCTTTAACATAAGCCGCCACACGAGGTGAATCATGACGGATATCACAGTGGAGAACCGCCTCCGCTCCGTAAACCATGAAGAACGGTGTGTATCCTGTTGATCTGTTGGGTGTAGTATTGATGCTCCATAACACAGATGGTAACTCTTCTACCCAACAACCCGGTGTTCTCTGCAAAGGAACCATAAGCCGAGGCTTGATGCCTTTCAAGATCTATTTATTAGCCCTTTCTGCTTGACCATTGGACTGTGGGTGTGCCACTGATGAAACGTCAAGCCGGATGTGCTCCCGTTCGCAGAACTCCTTCATGGCACCCTTGGACAAATTGGTACCATTATCTGTGATGATACTGTGTGGAAAGCCAAACTGAAAAATCACTTTTTTGATGAACTGAACCGCCGTGGCCGCATCACACTTGCTAACAGGTTCTGCCTCCACCCACTTTGTAAACTTGTCAACCGCCACCAGGAGGTGGGTCTTCTTATCTTTGGACCTTTTGAAAGGCCCAACCATATCCAGCCCCCAAGTCACAAACGGCCAAGTAATTGGAATCATTCTCAATTCTTGAGCCGGCACATGAGCACGTCTTGAAAACTTTTGGCAACCGTCACATTGTCTGACCAGATCCTCCGCATCAGCATGAGCAGTTAACCAATAGAAGCCATGACGAAATGCTTTAGCTACCAAAGATTTTGAACCGACGTGGTGACCACAATCTCCTTCGTGGATCTCACGCAAAATTTCACAGCCTTCTACAGGAGACACACAGCGTTGAAACACCCCTGATACACTGCAATGATGCAACTCGCCATTGACAATAGTCATGGACTTGGACCGCCGGATTATCTGTCGGGCCAGAGTCTCATCCTCTGGTAACTCGCCCCGATTCATGTACGCCAGGTAAGGAAGCTTCCAATCCGGAATGACATGAAGAGCTGCCACCAATTGAGCCTCCGGATCAGGAATAGCCAAATCCGCTTCACTAGGGAGCTTGACCGACGGGTTGTGCAGCACATCCAGAAAAACATTGGGCGGGACCGGTTTGTGCTGAGAGCCCAGCCAGCTTAAAGCGTCCGTTGCTTCATTCTTCCGTCGGTCCACGTGGTCCACCTGATAGCCTTTAAAGTGACCTGCAGCAATATCCACCTCACGACGATATGCTGCCATGAGTGGGTCCTTGGAGTCCCAAGTGCCAGATACTTGTTGAGCCACGAGGTCTGAGTCACCGAAGCACTTAACTCGACTTAGGTTCATCTCCTTAGCCATCCGGAGACCATGGAGCAAGGCTTCATACTCAGCTGCATTGTTAGTACAAGGGAACATTAAGCGGAGAATGTAACAAAACTTATCACCTCGTGGGGAAGTTAATACAACTCCAGCCCCCGAGTCTTCCAATTGCCTGGATCCGTCAAAATGGATGGTCCAATATGTGTGATCCGGCTTTTCTTCAGGTGCTTGCATTTCCGTCCAATCATTGATGAAATCAACAAGTGCTTGAGACTTAACCGCCGTCCGAGGCACATACTTCAATCCGTGCGGCCCAAGCTCTATAGCCCACTTGGCAATCCGGCCAGTCGCTTCCCGGTTCTGGATGATATCCCCTAAAGGAGTAGAACTGACCACCATAATTGGGTGCCCTTGTAAGTATTGCTTAAGCTTCCGGCTTGCCATAAAAACTCCGTACACCAGCTTCTGCCAATGCGGATACCTTTGCTTGGACTCAATGAGTACCTCGCTGATATAATAGACCGGACGTTGAACCGGATGCTCCTTACTTGCCTCCTTTCACTCCACCACAATAGCCACGCTGACCGCACGAGCATTAGCAGCAACATATAGCAATAACGGCTCCTTGTCAATGGGAGCGGCGAGCACAGACGGATTGGCCAATTGCCGCTTTAAGTCCTCAAATGCTTCATCGGCAGCGGAACTCCAGACGAACTGATCCGTCTTCTTCAACATCTGATACAAAGGGATTGCCTTCTCACCAAGGCGGCTGATAAACCGGCTTAACGCGGCAATCCGGCCTGCCAGGTGTTGAACATCATTGATACACTTCGGTTTAGCCAGGGAGGTGATGGTTGTGATCTTCTTCGGATTAGCCTCAATTCCCCTGTTGGACACTAGAAAACCCAATAACTTGCCCGCCGGTACACCAAAGAAACACTTGTCCGGATTAAGCATCATCTTGTACGTCCTCAGGTTATCAAATGTTTCCTTCAAATCGTCAACCAGAGTCTCCTTCTCCCTGGACGTAACCACGATATCATCCACGTAAGCATGTACATTACGGCCAATCTGCTTGTGAAGACAATTTTGTACACACCGTTGATAAGTTGCCTGGGCACTCTTGAGCCCAAAGGGCATAGACACATAGTAGAAGGCTCCAAAGGGAGTTATGAATGCCGTCTTCTCCTGGTCCTTAACTGCCATTTTGATCTGATGATAGCCAGAATATGCATCCAAAAAACTTAAACACTCACAACCTGCCGTAGCATCAATAATTTGATCAATACGGGGGAGGGCAAAAAGATCTGCTGGACAAGCCTTATTAAGATCTGTGTAATCCACACACATGCGCCAGGTGCCGTTTTTCTTAAGGACTAGCACCAGATTGGCAAGCTACTCAGGGTGAAAAACTTCAACAATAAAACCAGCTGCTAAGAGCCTAGTTACCTCTTCTCCAATCGCCTTGCGTCTTTCTTCGTTAAACCGTCGGAGGAACTATTTCACCGGTTTGTATTTAGGATCCACATTAAGGGTGTGCTCAGCGAGTTGCCTCGGTACACCTGGCATGCCAGAGGGCTTCCATGCAAAAATGTCCCGATTCTCACGAATGAACTCGATGAGCGCGCTTTCCTATTTCGGATCCAAGTTGGCACTGATGCTGAACTTCTTGGATGAATTGCCAGGTACGAAGTCAACAAGCTTAGTTTCTGCTGCCGATTTGAACTTCAGGGCCGGATCATGCTCTGTAGTTCGCTTCTTTAATGGAGTCATGTCCCCCGGATCAACATTGTCCTTATAATACTTCAGCTCCTCAGTGGCACAAACCGACTCTGCGTAGGCCGCATCTCCTTCCTTGCACTCCAAAGCGAATTTACGGCTTTCGTGAACCGTTATTGTCCCCTTGTGACCCGGCATCTTGAGCTGTAAATACACATAACAGGGACGTGCCATAAACTTGGCGTAGGCCGGTCGCCCAAACAGGGCGTGATATGGACTTTGGATTTTCACCACTTCAAACGTCAATGTTTCCGACCTGGAATCATGATCATCTCCAAAGGCCACTTCCAGAGCTATCTTACCAACATGATATGCTGACTTGCCAGGTACCACACCGTGGAACACCGTATTAGATGGTTTGAGATTTTTATCTGTTAGTCCCATACGACGGAAGGTCTCATAGTACAAGATATTAATGTTGCTCCCCCCATCCATGAGAACTTTGGTGAACTTGTAACCTCCCACCTGAGGCGCCACCACCAGAGCCAACTAACCCGGATTATCAACCTGGAGAGGGTGATCCTCTCTGCTCCATATGATTGGTTGTTCAGACCAGCGTAGATAATGGGGCACGGCCGGTTCAACAGAGTTGACTGCCCGCCTCTGAACCTTCCGGTCTCGCTTGTCCAAGCTAGTGGTGAAGACATGGTACTGCCCACTATTCAACTGCTTTGGATTGCTCTGGTAACCTGACTGTTGCTGCTGCTGGTTATAACCACCCTGGTTGTTCTGATTATTTTGATTATTATGTCCGCCCGGATTACCATTAAATCCTGAACCGGAATTTCCTCCATCGTAACCCGGCCCGGATCCTGAGCCACCGCCGGAGCCGTGATCATACCGGAAAGCATTTGAATTCTTGAACTCCTGCATAATAAAGCAATCCTTCCAAAGGTGGTTTGCTGGCACCTCCTTCGTCCCATGTCTTGGACAGGGCTCGCTCAGTAGATAATTTAGGCGGTTCGGGTTAGGGTTGGGTGCCCCACTGCGATTTGGCGGTTTACCCTTACGTCGCTGGCCCTTGTCCTGCGCGTTGGTATTAGCCACAAAGTCCATGTTACCATCCGCTTTACGCTAGCCTCCGCCACCATTGCCTGCCAAGTGATGCTGCTGACCTTTGGAGTTGTTGTTCCTCTTTCCCTTCCCTGCCTTGTCATCATCAGATTCGGGATCCTTGGTACTATCAGAATCATCATACTTTACCAAAGCGGCCATGAGGGTCCCCATGTCAGTGCAATGGCGCTTCATCCGTCCCAACTTTAGCTTTAGGGGCCCAAACCGGCAGTTGCCTTCTAGGGTTAAGACTGCGGTGTCAGCGTTGATGCGGTCTGATGAATGCAACACTTGTGAGACCCGGCGCACCCAATGAGTCGTCGATTCTCCTTCCTCCTGGACACAGGCAGCTAAGTCCACTATCGACATAGGCTGCTTACATGTATCCTTGAAATTACTGATAAACCGGGCTCGTAATTGGGCCCATGAACTGATAGAGTTGGCCGGTAAGATTTTTAACCAAGTGCGGGCCGTTCCTTCAAGCATCATGGTGAAGTACTTTGCGCATGCCGCATCATCCACATCAAGCATCTCCATGGCCATCTCATAGCTCTCCACCCATGTCTCTTGGGGTTGATCCGCCATGTAATTTGGTACCTTGTGCGGGCCCTTGAAATCCTTGGGCAGGCGCACATTGCGTAAAGCGGGGAGAAGGAAAGGCACCCCCAAAGAGCTAGAAGTAACACCGGGTTCGACCGAAATAGTTGGACGAACTGGTGTAAGTTGCCGAGCCTGATATTGTGCGTCTAACTTGGCCTCCCTGCGCGCTCGGGCCCGGTCCACCACTTCCTGAGCGTTATCAGCACCACCCGCCGGATTGTTGCTGCGGGGTGCTCCATGTTGTTCATTACTTGATACTGCTGGTTCATCCATACGCCTGCTATAGCTTCGGCTTGGACGAGGGGTCGAGTGGATCCGGTCGCGGCTGTACGAGTATGCTTCCTGTTGGACCAAAGCTATCCTAAGAAGCTCTTTGACCCGTCGTGTCTCTACCGCCTGCGGCGAGTCACCTTCAATTGGAATGGCCTCCAGCCGTGCAGCAGCGGCAACGAGATTTTCCATTGGGTTGGAGTAGTGACCCGGAGGTGTTGAAACAGCCTGAGGTATAACAGTGTTTTGACGAGGCGGATTCATCGGACGGGGCTGAACCGGCGCACCGGTCCCCGGAGCTTTCGGCTGGTTTTCCTCCAGCGAATTACTGGTTCCTGCTCCTGGGGTGTTGAAAAGGTCTCTGGCCTCGAAAACCGAAGGCAAACGGGATCGGTACTTCCTCTTCATGACTTCATGCAACGCGTTCTGGTCCAACATGAGCCTGTAGGCTTGTGTGTCTAAAGCGGCCCGCTCCGTGGTCATCCTGGCACTCTCAGCTGCCAGGTCCGCCTTGGCCTGGGTGATCTGTTCCTTCACCTTCGCAATCTCCGCGTTGTGGACTTCCTGATCCGCCGGATTAGCTTCTGGCATAAGCGCAGCCAATGCATCAAATAGATCTGATAGAACTTGAGCCGGCGGACGTGCAGAGCTTCCTGCCCCGGCAGCTGTCGCCGCTGCTGAACCGGAGGTTATTGGCGCAGCGGTCGAAGAATGAAGCGCTGCTTGTGTGCCGGCCATGAATATTCCAACTCGGTTGGGTAGATCAGAGGGGTCCGGAATACTGTCACCATCGGAACAGCCCCCAATCCGGCCATCTTGTAGCTGATATAGAGATTCGGTTTCTCCGGTTGATGACTCGTCGCCGGAATAAACGACGGTCTCGCCGCGAGATTCTGATCCATCCTCGTAACTTCCTCCATGGATGACTCCCACAAAGGCACGCTTCACAGCCGGTTTAACCCGGGCGGACCGTGCACGCTGAGCCGTTTCGACGAGGTTGTTGCAGATGTCTGGCTCAGGGCCCGGTTCACCGATCTTGCCGATGAAAACGTGTATGCCACCAAAGGGGACCCGGTACCCGTACTCAACTGAGCCGGCCTCGGGGCCCTAGCCTGCATCATCGATATAGAGCTTGCCGCGACGACTCTTAGTCATCCGGCCCACAACGTAGCCCTCGAGTCCTTCAAAGTGGCTCTCCAAGAACTTGAAACCATCGTGCGATAGCCCCACGGTGGGCGCCAACTGTCGTGGTTTTGTCACGGCAGATGTCCTAGAGAAAGGACTTAGTCGTGGAGCCATCGCAACGGGTTAGCTTGAAGGGGTTAAAGCGGACACAGGGACGCAAGAGAGTTTATACTAGTTCGGCCCCTTCAATGAAGGTAAAAGCCTACGTCTAGCTGTGATGGAATTGATGGGGTTTCGATGACTAGGGAGCAAACAAGCTTCGCCTAAGTCTCGAGTTGTTGTCTGTTGTCCTTGAACCACCGCCGGGTCGTCCCCTTATATACACGGGTGACGCCCGTCGGTTCACAGAGTCCCAATACCGGCTCATAGATGTGTCCGGTTTGGTCTCCACTTATTCCTAACTTACAATACAAGTTACATACCAACGCCGGTTTACGGCTACAGGCCTTAAACTGACTATGGGCCTTGAGCCCTCATCCGCCTTCTTGGGTTTCAACATAGTTAACTACTGAAGAAGTTAACCCGGCCCAGATAGGCCGGTTTACGCCCAGTACTGATATCCTCAACAGTAAGAATGGAATATCTTGGCCTCAACACAAGTGTAGGTGGTTCTCTCTCAGAAAAAGTAAGTTGGAAGTGTAGGTTTGTTCTGATGGCTCTCTGTATGAGTGAAGAGGTGGTGAAGGGTATATATAGCCTCCACACAAAATCTAACCGTTACACACAACTTGCCAATCTCGATGGGACCGAATTGATAAACTCGGTCGGACCGATTCAGCAAAGCTAGTGAACGTTAGGAGTTTCGGTGGGACCGACATGCAACTCAGTAGGACCGATATGGTTAGGGTTAGAGCATAATGTAATCTCGGTGAGACCGATTACACAAACTCGGTAAGACTGATTTTGGTAATAAGTTAACCAGAGAGTTCGTCAGGTAAACTCGGTGGGACCGATTCACTCATTTCGGTGAGACCTAAATGTTACAAAAGGGAAACAAAGAGTTTACATTGCAATCTCGGTGTGACCGATCGCTCATCTCGGTGGGACCAAAACGTTGCGAAGGGAAACAGAGAGATTACAATCCCATCTCGGGGAGACCGAGATCCCTATCGGTGAGACCGATTTGCCTAGGGTTTGTGACAGTGGCTATGACATCTGAACTCGGTGGCGCCGGATAGAAAGAATCGGTGGGGCCGAGTTTGACTTTTGGTTTAGGTCATATGTGGATGTGAGAAAGTAGTTGAGGGCTTTGTAGCATATCACTAAGCATTTTGAGCAAGAGCATCATTAAGCAACACTTCATCCCTCCTTGATAGTATTGGCTTTTCCTATAGACTCAATGTGATCTTGGATCACTAAAATAGAAAATGTAGAGTCTTGATCTTTGAGCTTGAGCCAATCCTTTTGTCCTTAGCATTTTGAGGGGTCCACTTTTCTCATCCAAGCCATGCCAATCATTGAGCTTTCCTGAGATATTAATTTTGAAATAGCATTAGCTCAATTAGCTATATGTTGTTAGGAATGACCAAAACCACCTAGGGATAGTTGCACTTTCAATCTCCCCCTTTTTGGTAATTGATGACAACATATAAATCAAAGCTTCGACAAATGATAATAAGAGTGAAAAACATTGTTGCTTTGAGAAATATGTGAAAAGCAAGAGCTCCCCCTAAATTTGTGCATAGTTTAAGATTTGCTTTGGACTGCAAATGCACAATGAGTTAGGATCATGGGTTGCTCTTCCATGTCACATACATCTTGGTGGAGCGCTCAAAATGGTAATAATTAAATACATGCACTCATCACCAAGCAAAGTGAATGATCATATGGGGATATAAAAGGATAATGTCATCCAACAAGCATTAAGGTAGCATACGATCAAACACATGATCATCCAAGTATCACACAAAAGCATAAAGTATCTCAAACAAGCAAATGACAAAGTTCAACCACCAAACAAAACAAGAGAGAACAAAAAGCAGCACTCTCTCTCGAAGCCCGTGATCTATACATTTTCTCCCCCTTTGGCAACAAGTTACCAAAAAGTTCATAAAAATGCATAGTGCTAGATCGGCTCTCAGGCTTGGTCTTCAGGTGGTGGAGTAGATAAAACTCTAAGGACAAAGGCATCAGTTGATGTAGATGGAGCTGGTGGAGTGGGTGCTGGAGCTGGTGGCACTGAAACTGTAGCTGGTGCAGATGAAGTTGCTCTGGTGTGTGTAACTAGCACTGTAGCAGATCTCTGTCCTCTGGGCACTCTAGCAAAAGCATCAGTGGTAGACTTGCCCTTCTTCTCCTGCACTTCATCCTGAAGTTGCTCAACAACTGAATGTATCTCAGTGACCTTCACATCTAAATCATAAAACTTCTGCTCCATGATCCTCTCCAAGCTCTCCTGGTTTTGAGTCAGGGTGGCCAATCCCTTCTCAATCCTCAGAGTGGAGGCAATCAAGTATCCAAGTTGATCTTGCTTGCTCTTCAGAAGATACTGAGATGCCTCATCAATGGATGGCATCTTTGCAGCCTTTTCAGTCCTTGCCTTCTCCCTCTTTGCATGTGCATGCACAGAAGATGGTTCATTCTCATCCATCACCACAGTATTGTCCTCAAAGTCTGGCTAGATGGGCATGTGTTACTTGTCCAAGATATATGTGCCAGTGCCCATCTTGGAGTTGATTAGCTCATGGATCTATGGGGCATACCCACAACTTCTCTTCTGATCTGCAGCTGTTCTCTTTATGGTTTCCACAATTAGGCTCATGACTTTGAACTTTTGAGGCACATCAAATATGTGAAGCAGGTTAATTGCATGGCCTCTGATCATCTTGTGATCACCTGACTTTGGCAAGAGAGTGTGCCTAAGGATCCAGTTGATTGTTGGCAAACCTGACAGAAGGTAATGTACTGATACAAACTTGTGTGTCTCAATAGCAGCATCTGGGATCTCTTTGTACATATGTGCCATGGTGTTGTGATCCTTCTTCTTCTTGGCATAGACATCCAGGTCATCTTCATTCTCCTCAGGAGCATTGATCAATTTTGCCCATTCTTCAACCATTGACTGGTACCTAGTACCTTTGACATCTAGACAATCTTTCCATATGGGTAGAAATGAGCTATGGAGTAGACCTGCATAATAAGCTCATCATTCCACTTTGTGAGCTTCTGAGCCACAAACTCATCGACTCCACATGCCTTGAAGTTGTCATATACACTAGGGAAGTGATCTTCATTTTCCTCAATGAATTTCCAATCAACCCATCTCATGTCACACATTGTGGGCTTCTTGTCAAGTAAAATAGTCTCATAGAAGTCATGTTGTTCCTTTGTATGGAACATGTAGTCCACAACAGTCCTTCTCCTGGTGGCATATGGATCAGACTCTCTCCATAGCCTCAACCCTGAATCCTTCCTGATTTTCATGTTCTCTGCAACTGGGTGAGTATCATTGTGATCTGGAATTTTGGGCTTCAACTTCCTCAAAACAACAGAATTATCTTCTTCTTCAGTAGCTTGAGGCACTGGGACCTTATTCTTCTCCTTAGCAGGGATGTTCCTGGTGCTCCTCTTGGGTTTTGGCTTTGGAGCTGGAGCAACAGTCTTAGGAGCAGTTTTGGGCTTAGATGGAACAACCCCTACCCTTATAGCATCTCCCATAAGCTTTTGAGCTTTGGGTGTTGGTGCTGCATCCTCTTCCTCTTCCTCTTCTTCAGAATCTCTCATTATTGAAGATCTGCCAAGCACTCTAGCAGTGGTGTTCTTGACCCTTTCCTTCCTTTTCTTTTCTGCCACAACCTGTTATTTGGGTGCAGATCCCAAAGTATCTTGAGTGGATGTTCTTGCTTTTGACATGGGAACTCTCTTGGCAGGAACCTTTTGCTTCATTCCTGGCTTAGTGGCAGCAGCTGTGCCATATTCCTTTTTCAGGACTTTCCTCTTTGAGGTGGCCTCTTCTTCAACAGCCACATAGTCCTCATCCTCAGAATCTGAGGTTCTCTTCTTTCTGGTCCTGGTGGCTGCCTTAGGCAAGTTGCTGGGTGTACTCCCGCTTCCCTCTTCAAAGCTGCTAGAGGGACTAGTGCCCTCACTCATGTTAACTTGCTCCTCAGACTTGTTCTGACTGTCACTCTGATCTGACATGATGCAAACACTGACAGCAGACCCTGTGAATAGATATAGATGAGATAGATTGGATGAGCATCACAAAGTATAGAGATTTTTGCAAAAGAATGAGTTAAAAACTTGGTTTTAGTTTTCCACAGAAAGCATTTCGGATCTACCGATGTGAAAACTTGGTGATACCGAAGCAGCTTTTGGAACCTAAACTAGTGAACTCAGTCAGACCGAGTCACAGTTCGGTGGCACCGAGACTGCTAGGGTTTCACAAAGTATTGAACTCGGCCACACCGATTTGCAATTCTCAGTCAGACCGAGAATCACATGTGCAATGGCCTTAGCCAAATCGGTGGAACCGGTTTCAACAACTTGGTTGGTCCGAGATGATTTCGGTGGAAACCTAACCCTAAATTTTCAATCCACGACTAAACTACAGAGTGATTTCACTGGATAGAGTGATCTCAATCGTGGCAAGATACATGGCAAAACAATGTGCTAAGAATCGGAGGGGGATTAGCACAAGGATCAAGTCCATACCCTAAGTGCGGCGATGGACCTGCTACGGCGACAACGGCGGAGACGATTTCCGTTGACGGCGGCGGAGACCAGCGGCGGGAGGCAGCTGGCAATGAGGAGGACTATCCGGAGACCCAGGGAGGCAGAGCAGGCTGAGCGCGGGCGAAGGGGTTCAGAAATTTTTCCAAATTTTGGCCCGGGGATATATATAGCCTGGCCCTATCAGTGTGACCGAGTGGGACAACTCGGTGGCACCGAGATTCATAACTGCAAGCAGTAACTGAAACTCGGTGTGACCGAAAAGTTCAAATCGGTTGCACCGAGACTGAAAACCTAGATCGACTTAGTGATCTCGGTATGACCGAAATGGATGAATTGGTCAGACGAAACGCACAAAGAAGTTTTGGAAGTTTAAGTCTATGACGAATCGGGGACTCCGAGTGCTCCTCACATAGAGTCGTTCGAATCTGACTTGATCAAACTTTGTGATATAGCATGAATAGAGTTAGAGACGAGAAAAGCATAGATAGCTAGAGAAGGTTCTTAGGCATTCTTGTCCATCCACTTGGCAAAAGAAAAAGGAACCAAACAATCAAAACAACAAGTGGATGTCCTCGAATGAGTAAATTATGCAATCAACATGCTCACACAATAAAATGGCAAATGAAATATGTGGCAAAGCATGCACAACCAATTCTAGCATCTATCAAGCAATTGGCGATGACTAGGTCATCTATATATGAGTATATTGACTTAGGAGTCAAATGAGAACATTTGATCATAGGTCATACTCATTGTTTAAGCACAAGTGGGGTTACCACTTTTACAAAAAGCGTTGTTGTGTTCACACCATTAGAGTTGCTTTAGCCCAATTCTTAGAGTAAAGCTCCCCCTAGATGTGAGATCCCCCCTAAGAGGGATGAACTAACCTTGGGTTTTGTCGATGATGACTTCATGTAGGTGTTGAAGATGTGGATGCTCAATGTTGATGTATATCATTTGGAGCAATCCTTTGGAGTGAGTTGTACTTTCAATACCTACACGGGTTAGTCCCACAAGAAACAAATGAGGATATCCATAGACATAGAGTGATGCACACACAAGATGATGTCTATGAAATCATTAGATTACCTTGTCCTTGTGTTACCAACAAGAGGGTTTGTGACTCCTTGAACTAGTGCAAGATGTGGAAGTTGATTGCACTTGTTCTTGCCAAAATGATAAGAGTGAAGTATGTTGGCGGAGTCACCCTCAAGAACTCTCTAGTTCTTCTTCTTCGGGATCCACATCATCTTGATGGGAATCCTTGGAGTTGTAGTCGTACTTGATGAAGTAGAACTTGATGTAGTCTTGGGAACCCACTTGACCAAGGCCTTGGGTGCTTCTTCAAATACATCAATTTCCTCTTGAAGCTTATCCTTCCCTTTTTTCTCATGGTCATGTGGTGGAAGATCATCTTGAGCATGTGTCCCTTTGAAGAAAGTAGGATCATACTTCTTTTGTTGAGGAACAAACTTTGTCTTGGGGTATTGATCTTCTTCCCATTCAACTCCATTGGCATTGAACTTTCGTTCAAAACCAACACCTTGGTTCTTCCGATGTCTTCCTTGCTTGCGTACAATTTCCTCGAATTGTTTACTCCCGGCAAGGCTCTTGTAAACACCTTTCTCTATAATTCCCTTCAATAAGCTATTTTCTTGCTCAAGTGTAACTTGGCTAAGAGAGTCATTACTAGAATCAAGAGAACTACTAGAAGCAACAACATTGGATTTAACATGATTATTGTCACTACTAGAGGAAGAATCTTTCTTGTTCTTGTTACTAGACTTGACTTGAGGCATGTAAGTGGATAAGAGTAAACGCTTGGCAATGTAAGAAGAACTTTTCTTGCGAAGATCATCATTGATTTCATTTAAGAACTCATGCTCTTGCTCAAGCTTGAGCTTTTCAAAGCGTAATTTCTCATGAGTCCTTAAAAGTTCTCGATGATCTCCTAAGATAGTTTCATGAGCTAACTTAAGAGTGTTTACTTATTTAGTTAGAAACTCAATCTTCTCCTTATCATTGTCATTTGTTTTATCTTGATTATCATGATTAATTGACGTTTCATCATAGTATTCATCACTAGAGTTGTCAACAAGTAAATCATCATCACCTAACAAGTCATCTTCATCACTATTGAAATCAACATACTCAGGGTGTGATACCTTTGGGCCTTTAGCCATGAAGCATCTTCCAAGTCCTTCATTTGGTGAATCAAATATGTCAGAGGAGTTGGTTGACACAAGTGCTAGACCGGCAACACCTTCATCTTGAATATATTCGGAGTCGGAGTGATAGCTTCTCTCGAAGTGATTGTCAGAGTCGGAGCCGAATACCCATTCACCAACATGAGCTTGATGTCTTCGTTTTGTGTAGCTCCTTGATGACTTGTCCTTCCTTTCCAAATCTTTGCTTCTCTGGGATGTTCTTCGTTCATAACGATCATCTCTACTCCTTCTCTCTCTTGATGGTGA
The DNA here is from genome assembly GCF_002162155.2 of Triticum dicoccoides. Classification (NCBI taxonomy): domain Eukaryota; kingdom Viridiplantae; phylum Streptophyta; class Magnoliopsida; order Poales; family Poaceae; genus Triticum; species Triticum dicoccoides. The sequence continues at coordinate 313,319,908 of NC_041380.1, read as the reverse complement.
TTCTTCTCTTCTACTTCTTCTTTTTGGAGAATCTTCTCTTCTCTTGTAGGGTGTCGTACACTTATTGGAATAGTGTCCAGGTCTTTCACAATTGTAGCAATTTCGCTCTCGACTAGAAGATCTTTTGTCATTGTAGGACCTTGACTTGGAACTTCTCTCTTTGCTTCTACTCTTGTAGAACTTGTTGAAGTTCTTCACCATTAGGCTCAATTCTTCATTGAAGGTTTGTTTCTCACTTGATGATGTGGGAGCTTCACATGAGGCTTTGTAAGCACCACTTCACTTGTTATGGAGCTCCTCCTTATCCTTGAGTGACATCTCATGAGCAACAATTCTTCCAATGACTTCCGTTGGCTTGAGATCTTTGTAATTGGGCATCATTTGGATCAATGTACATACGGTATCATATTTTCCGTCCAAAGCTCTTAGGATCTTCTTGATGATGAATTTGTCGGTCATCTCTTCACTTCCTAAGCCGGCGATCTCATTTGTGATAAGAGCAAGCCTAGAGTACATTTCAGCGACACCTTCACCATCCTTCATTTTGAACTTGTCAAGCTGACTTTGAAGCACATCCAACTTGGATTCCTTGATGGAGTCGGTACCTTCATGCATATCAATCAAAGTATCCCAAATTTCTTTTGCATTCTCAAGACGGCTGATTTTGTTGAATTCTTCGGGGCACAATCAGTTGAAGAGGATGTCACAAGCTTGAGCATTGTATTGCAGCATCTTCAACTCTTCCGTGGTAGCTTCTGTTGGAAATATGCCCTAGAGGCAATAATAAAAGTATTATTATATTTCATTGTTCATGATAATTGTCTTTTATTCATGCTATAACTGTATTATCCGGAAATCGTAATACACGTGTGAATACTTAGACCACACTATGTCCCTGGTAAGCCTCTAGTTGACCAGCTCGTTGTGATCAACAGATAGTCATGGTTTCCTGACTATGGACATTGGATGTCGTTGATAACGGGATCACATCATTAGGAGAATGATGTGATGGACAAGACCCAATCCTAAGCATAGCATAAAAGATCGTGTAGTTCGTTTTGCTAGAGCTTTGCAAGTGTCAAGTATCTCTTCCTTCCACCATGAGATCGTGTAACTCCCGGATACCGTAAGAGTGCCTTCGGTGTATCAAACGTCACAACGTAACTGGGTGACTATAAAGGTGCATTACAGGTATCTCCGAAAGTAGCTGTTGGGTTGACACGGATCGAGACTGGGATTTGTCACTCCGTATGACGGAGAGGTATCTCTGGGCCCACTCGGTAATGCATCATCATAATGAGCTCAATGTGACCAAGGTGTTGGACACGGGATCATGCATTACGGTACGAGTAAAGTGACTTGCCGGTAACGAGACTGAACAAGGTATTGGGATACCGACGATCGAGTCTCGGGCAAGTAACGTACCGATTGACAAAGGGAATTGCATACAGGGTTTGATCGAATCCTCGACATCGTGGTTCATCCGATGACAATATCGAGGAGCATGTGGGAGCCATCATGGGTATCCAGATCCCGCTGATGGTTATTGACTGAGAGCGTCTCGGTCATGTCTGCATGTCTCCCGAACCCGTAGGGTCTACACACTTAAGGTTCGGTGACGCTAGGGTTATGAAGATATGGATATGCAGAAACCCGAATGTTGTTCGGAGTCCCGGATGAGATCCCGGACGTCACGAGGAGTTTCGGAATGGTCCGGAGGTAAAGAATTATATATAGGAAGTGCTATTTCGGGCATCGGGACAAGTTTCGGGGTTATCGGTATTGTACCGGGACCACCGGAAGGGTCCCGGGGGTCCACCGGGTGGGGCCACCTGTCCCGGGGGGCCACATGGGCTGTAGGGGGTGCGCCTTGGCCATCATGGGCCAAGGGCACCAGCCCCTATAGGCCCATGCGCCTAGGGTTTCCCCCTAGGAGGAGTCCTAGTGGTGGAAGGCACCCCTAGGTGCCTTGGGGGGGAGGGAAACCTCCCCTAGGCCGCCGCCCCCCTAGTAGATCTCATCTACTAGGGCCGGCGCCCGCCCTGGCACCCCTATATATAGTGGGGGAGAGGAGGGACTTCATACACCAGCCCCTGGCGCCTCCACCTCCCCCCGTTACGTCTCTCCCTTGTAGTCTCGGCAAAGCCCTGCTGCTGTGACGCCCTGCATCCACCATCACGCCGTCGTGCTGCAGGATCTTCATCAACCTCTCCTTCCCCCTTGCTGGATCAAGAAGGAGGAGACGTCTCCCGTCCCGTACGTGTGTTGAACGCGGAGGTGCCGTCCGTTCGGCGCTGGTCATCGGTGATTTGGATCACGTCGAGTACGACTACATCATCACCTTGCAAGCTTCCGCACGCGATCGACAAGTGGTATGTAGATGCAAACTCTCTCCCTAGACTCGTTGCTTAGATGAACTCATTGATGGATCTTGGTGAAACCGTAGGAAAAATTTTAATTTTCTGCAACGTTCCCCAACAGTGGTATCAGAGCTAGGTCTATGCGTAGTTCTCTTTGCACGAGTAGAACACAACTTTGTTGTGGGCGTGGATTTTGTCATCTTACTTGCCTCTACTAGTCTTTTCTTGCTCAACGGTATTGTGGGATGAAGCGTCCCGGACCAACCTTACACGTACACTTACGTGAGACCGGTTCCACCGACTGACATGCACAAGTTGCATAAGGTGGCTGGCGGGTGTCTGTCTCTCCCACCTTAGTTGGAGCGGAATCGATGAACAGGGCCCTTATGAAGGGTAAATAGAAGTTGACAAAATCACGTTGTGGTGATTCGTAGGTAAGAAAACGTTCTTGCTAGAACCCAATTGCAGCCACGTAAAAGATGCAACAACAATTAGAGGACGTCTAACTTGTTTTTGCAGCGATTGATCATGTGATGTGATATGGCCAGAAGTTGTGATGAATGATGAATTGTGATGTATGAGATCATGTTCTTTGTAATAGGATTCACGACTTGCATGTCGATTAGTATGACAACCGGCAGGAGCCATAGGAGTTGTCATTATTTTTTTGTATGACCTGCGTGTCATTGAATAACGTCATGTAAACTACTTTACTTTATTGCTAAACGTTAGTCATAGAAGTAGAAGTAGTCGTTGGCGTGACAACTTCATGAAGACACGATGATGGAGATCATGATGATGGAGATCATGGTGTCAAGCCGGTGACAAGATGATCATGGAGCCCCGAAGATGAAGATCAATGGAGCTATATGATATTGGCCATATCATGTCACAACTATATAATTGCATGTGATGTTTATTATGTATTATGCATCTTGTTTACTTAGGACGACGGTAGTAAATAAGATGATCCCTTATAAAATTTCAAGAAGTGTTCTCCCCTAACTGTGCACCGTTGCTACAGTTCGTCGTTTCTAAGCACCAGGTGATGATCGGGTGTGATGGATTCTTACGTTCACATACAACGGGTGTAAGACAGTTTTACACAGCGAAAACACTTAGGGTTAACTTGACGAGCCTAGCATGTGCAGACATGGCCTCGGAACACGGAGACCGAAAGGTCGAACACGAGTCGTATGGAAGATACGATCAACATGAAAATGTTCACCGACGATGACTAGTCCGTCTCACGTGATGATCGGACACGGCCTAGTCGACTCGGATCGTGTAACACTTAGATGACTAAAGGGATGTCTAATCTAAGTGGGAGTTCATAATTTGATTAGAACTTTATTATCATGAACTTAGTCTAAAACCTTTGCAAATATGTCTTGTAGATCAATGGCCAACGCTAATGTCAACATGAACTTCAACGCGTTCCTAGAGAAAACCAAGCTGAAAGATGATGGCAGCAACTATACGGACTGGGTCCGGAACCTGAGGATCATCCTCATAGCTGCCAGGAAACAATATGTCCTAGAAGGACCGCTAGGTGATGCTCCCGTCCCAGAGAACCAAGACATTATGAATGCTTGGCAAACTCGCGCTGATGATTACTCCCTCGTTCAGTGCGGCATGCTTTACAACTTAGAACCGGGGCTCCAAAAGCGTTTTGAGCATCACGGAGCATATGAGATGTTCGAAGAGCTGAAACTAGTTTTTCAAGCTCATGCCCGGGTCGAGAGATATGATGTCTCCGACAAGTTCTACAGTTGTAAGATGGAGGAGAACAGTTCTGTCAGTGAGCACATCCTGAAGATGTTTGGGTTGCACAACCGTATGACCCAGCTAAACATTAACCTCCCAGATGAGGCGGTCATTGACAGAATCCTCCAGTCGCTCCCACCAAGCTACAAGAGCTTTGTGATGAACTACAACATGCAGGGAATGGAAAAGACCATTCCTGAAGTGTTCTCGATGCTGAAGTCAGCAGAGGCTGAAATCAAGAAAGAACATCAAGTGTTGATGGTCAATAAGACCACTAAGTTCAAGAAGGGCAAGGGTAAGAAGAACTTCAAGAAGGACGGCAAAGATGTTGCCGCGCCTGGTAAGCCAGTTACCGGGAAGAAGTCAAAGAATGGACCCAAGCCTGAGACTGAGTGCTTTTATTGCAAGGGGAAGGGTCACTGGAAGCGGAACTGCCCCAAATACTTAGCGGATAAGAAGGCCGGCAACACCAAAGGTATATTTGATATACATGTGATTGATGTGTACCTTACCAGTACTCGTAGTAACTCCTGGGTATTTGATACCGGTGCCGTTGCTCATATTTGTAACTCACAGCAGGAGCTGCGGAATAAACGGAGACTGGCGAAGGACGAGGTGACGATGCGCGTCGGGAATGGTTGCAGAGTCGATGTGATCGCCGTCGGCACGCTGCCTCTACATTTACCTACGGGATTAGTTTTGAACCTCAATAATTGTTATTTAGTGCCAAGTTTGAGCATGAACATTGTATCTGGATCTCGTTTAATACGAGATGGCTACTCATTTAAGTCTGAGAATAATGGTTGTTCGATTTATATGAGAGATATGTTTTATGGTCATGCTCCGATGGTCAATGGTTTATTCTTAATGAATCTCGAACGTAATATTACACATGTTCATAGTGTAGATGCCAAAAGATTTAAAGTTGATAACGATAGTCCCACATACTTGTGGCACTGCCGCCTTGGTCACATTGGTGTCAAGCGCATGCAGAAGCTCCATGCCGATGGACTTTTAGAGTCTCTTGATTATGAATCGTTTGACACGTGCGAACCATGCCTTTTGGGCAAAATGACCAAGACTCCGTTCTCCGGAACAATGGAGCGAGCAACCAACTTGTTGGAAATCATACATACCGATGTGTGCGGTCCAATGAGCGTTGAGGCTCGCGGAGGATATCGTTATGTTCTCACTCTCACTGATGACTTGAGTAGATATGGGTATGTCTACTTAATGAAACACAAGTCTGAGACCTTTGAAAAGTTCAAGGAATTTCAGAACGAGGTAGAGAATCAACGTGACCGAAAGATAAAATTCTTACGATCAGATCGTGGAGGAGAATACTTAAGTCACGAATTTGGTACATACTTAAGGAAATGTGGAATCGTTTCACAACTCACGCCGCCTGGAACACCTCAGTGAAACAGTGTGTCCGAACGTCGTAATCGCACCCTATTGGATATGGTGCGGTCTATGATGTCTCTTACCGATTTACCGCTATCATTTTGGGGATACGCTCTAGAGACAGCTACATTCACTTTAAATAGGGCACCGTCTAAATCCGTTGAGACGACACCGTATGAATTATGGTTTGGAAAGAAACCTAAGCTGTCGTTTCTAAAAGTTTGGGGATGCGAAGCTTATGTCAAGAAACTTCAACCTGAAAAGCTCGAACCCAAGTCGGAAAAATGCGTATTCATAGGATACCCTAAGGAAACTGTAGGGTATACCTTCTACTTAAGATCCGAAGGCAAGATCTTTGTTGCCAAGAACGGATGCTTTCTGGAAAAAGAGTTTCTCTCGAAAGAAGTAAGTGGGAGGAAAGTAGAACTCGATGAAGTACTACCTCTTGAGCGGGATAGTGACGCAGCACAGGAAACCGTTCCTGTGATGCCCACACCAACTGAAGAGGAAAACCATGATAATGATCAAGGTACTTCGGATCAAGTTACTACTGAACTTCGTAGGTCCACAAGGACACGTTCCGCACCAGAGTGGTACGGCAACCCTGTCCTGGAAATCATGTTGTTAGACAACAATGAACCTTCGAACTATGAAGAAGCAATGGCGGGCCCGGATTCCAACAAATGGCTTGAAGCCAGGAAATCCGAGATAGAATCCATGTATGAAAACAAAGTATGGACTTTGACAGACTTTCCCGATGATCGGCGAGCGATAGAAAACAAATGGATCTTTAAGAAGAAGACGGACGCGGATGGTAATGTTACCATCTATAAAGCTCGACTTGTCGCTAAGGGTTATCGACAGGTTCAAGGGATTGACTACGACGAGACATTCTCTCCCGTAGCAAAGCTAAAGTCCGTCCGAATCATGTTAGCAATTGCCGCATACTATGATTATGAGATATGGCAGATGGACGTCAAAACAGCATTCCTTAACGGGCATCTTAAGGAAGAACTGTATATGATGCAGCCGGAAGGTTTTGTCGATCCTCGGAACGCTAACAAAGTATGCAAGCTCCAGCGATCCATTTATGGACTGGTGCAAGCATCTCGGAGTTGGAACATTCGCTTTGATGAGATGATCAAAGCGTTTGGGTTTATGCAGACTTATGGAGAAGCCTGCGTTTACAAGAAAGTGAGTGGGAGCTCTGTAGCATTTCTCATATTATATGTAGATGACATACTCCTGATGGGAAATAATATAGAATTTCTGGACAGCATAAAGGCCTACTTGAATAAGTGTTTTTCAATGAAGGACCTTGGAGAAGCTGCTTATATATTAGGCATCAAGATCTATAGAGATAGATCGAGACGCCTCATAGGTCTTTCACAAAGCACATACCTTGATAAGATTTTGAAGAGATTCAAAATGGATCAGTCCAAGAAGGGGTTCTTGCCTATGTTACAAGGTATGAGACTGAGCTCAGCTCAGTCACCGACCACGGCAAAAGATAAAGAAGAGATGAGTGTCATCCCCTATGCTTCAGCCATAGGATCTATTATGTATGCCATGCTGTGTACCAGACCCGATGTAAACCTTGCCGTGAGTTTGGTAGCAAGATACCAAAGTAATCCCGGTAAGGAACACTGGACAGCGGTCAAGAATATCCTGAAGTACCTGAAAAGTACAAAGGACATGTTTCTCGTTTATGGAGGAGACGAAGAGCTCGTCGTAAAGGGTTACGTCGACGCTAGCTTCGACTCAGATCTGGATGACTCTAAGTCACAAACCGGATACGTGTATATGTTGAATGGTGGAGCAGTAAGCTGGTGCAGCTGCAAGCAGAGCGTCGTGGCGGGATCTATGTGTGAAGCGGAGTACATGGCAGCCTCGGAGGCAGCACATGAAGCGATTTGGGTGAAGGAGTTCATCACCGACCTAGGAGTCATACCCAATGCGTCGGGGCCGATCAAACTCTTCTCTGACAACACTCGAGCAATTGCCCTCGCAAAGGAGCCCAGGTTTCACAAGAAGACCAGGCACATCAAGCGTCGTTTCAACTCCATCCGTGAAAATGTTCAAGATGGAGACATAGAGATTTGCAAAGTGCACACGGATCTGAATGTCGCAGATCCGCTGACTAAACCTCTCTCGCGTGCAAAACATGATCAACACCAGATCTCTATGGGTGTTCGATTCATCACAATGTAACTAGATTGGTGACTCTAGTGCAAGTGGGAGACTGTTGGAAATATGCCCTAGAGGCAATAATAAAAGTATTATTATATTTCATTGTTCATGATAATTGTCTTTTATTCATGCTATAACTGTATTATCCGGAAATCGTAATACACGTGTGAATACTTAGACCACACTATGTCCCTGGTAAGCCTCTAGTTGACCAGCTCGTTGTGATCAACAGATAGTCATGGTTTCCTGACTATGGACATTAGATGTCGTTGATAACGGGATCACATCATTAGGAGAATGATGTGATGGACAAGACCCAATCCTAAGCATAGCATAAAAGATCGTGTAGTTCGTTTTGCTAGAGCTTTGCAAGTGTCAAGTATCTCTTCCTTCGACCATGAGATCGTGTAACTCCCGGATACCGTAAGAGTGCCTTGGGTGTATCAAACGTCACAACGTAACTGGGTGACTATAAAGGTGCATTACAGGTATCTCCGAAAGTAGTTGTTGGGTTGACACGGATCGAGACTGGGATTTGTCACTCCGTATGACGGAGAGGTATCTCTGGGCCCACTCGGTAATGCATCATCATAATGAGCTCAATGTGACCAAGGTGTTGGACACGGGATCATGCATTACGGTACGAGTAAAGTGACTTGCCGGTAACGAGACTGAACAAGGTATTGGGATACCGACGATCGAGTCTCGGGCAAGTAACGTACCGATTGACAAAGGGAATTGCATACAGGGTTTGATCGAATCCTCGACATCGTGGTTTATCCGATGACAACATCGAGGAGCATGTGGGAGCCATCATGGGTATCCAGATCCCGCTGATGGTTATTGACTGAGAGCGTCTCGATCATGTCTGCATGTCTCCCGAACCCGTAGGGTCTACACACTTAAGGTTCGGTGACGCTAGGGTTATGAAGATATGGATATACAGAAACCCGAATGTTGTTCGGAGTCCCGGATGAGATCCCGGACGTCACGAGGAGTTCTGGAATGGTCCGGAGGTAAAGAATTATATATAGGAAGTGCTATTTCGGGCATCGGGACAAGTTTCGGGGTTATCGGTATTGTACCGGGACCACCGGAAGGGTCCCGGGGGTCCACCGGGTGGGGCCACCTGTCCCCGGGGGGCACATGGGCTGTAGGGGGTGCGCCTTGGCCATCATGGGCCAAGGGCACCAGCCCCTATAGGCCCATGCGCCTAGGGTTTCCCCCTAGGAGGAGTCCTAGTGGTGGAAGGCACCCCTAGGTGCCTTGGGGGGGAGGGAAACCTCCCCTAGGCCGCCGCCCCCCTAGTAGATCTCATCTACTAGGGCCGGCGCCCCCCCTGGCACCCCTATATATAGTGGGGGAGAGGAAGGACTTCATACACCAGCCCCTGGCGCCTCCACCTCCCCCCGTTACGTCTCTCCCTCGTAGTCTCGGCGAAGCCCTGCTGCTGTGACGCCCTGCATCCACCATCACGCCGTCGTGCTGCTGGATGTTCATCAACCTCTCCTTCCCCCTTGCTGGATCAAGAAGGAGGAGACGTCTCCCGTCCCGTACGTGTGTTGAACGCGGAGGTGCCGTCCGTTCGGCGCTGGTCATCGGTGATTTGGATCACGTCGAGTACGACTACATCATCACCTTGCAAGCTTCCGCACGCGATCTACAAGTGGTATGTAGATGCAAACTCTCTCCCTAGACTCGTTGCTTAGATGAACTCATAGATGGATCTTGGTGAAACCGTAGGAAAATTTTTAATTTTCTGCAACGTTCCCCAACAGCTTCACGGTTCCGTTCTCTCCCATCAAAGAATTCACCTTGCAAGCCAATACACACAATAGCCCATACGGCGGGGTTATGTCCAAGAATATGCATTTTCATCTTATGCTTCCAACTAGCAAAATTAGTAGCACCAAAGTAAGGACCTCTACGGTGGTAATTTCCCTCGCTAGACGTCATACTCTCCTAGGTTGTGAAACCAAGCCTATGACTACCAAAAGATATGGAAATCAAAGCAAATGGAGACCAAAGCTCTGATACCACTTGTAGGATCGAAAGTATGTCTAGAGGGGGAGGGTGATTAGACTACTTGACCAAATAAAAACTTATCATTTTCCCAATTTTAGTTCTTGGCAGATTTTAGCAACTTTGGACAAGTCAAGCAATCTTAACACAATTCAAGCAAGCATGCAAAGAGTATATGAGCAGCGGAAAGTAAAGCATGCAACTTGCAAGAATGTAAAGGGAAGGGTTTGGAGGATTCGAACGCAATTGGAGACACGGATGTTTTTGTTGTGGTTCCGATAGGTGGTGCTATCGTACATCCACGTTGATGGAGACTTCAACCCACGAAGGGTAACGGCTGCACGAGTCCACGGAGGGCTCCACCCACGAAGGGTCCACGAAGAAGCAACCTTGTCTATCCCACCATGGCCGTCGCCCACGAAGGACTTGCCTCACTAGCGGTAGATCTTCACGAAGTAGACGATCTCCTTGCCCTTACAAACTCCTTGGTTCAACTCCACAATCTTGTCGGAGGCTCCCAAGTGACACATAGCCAATCTAGGAGACACCACTCTCCAAGAAGTAACAAATGGTGTGTTGATGATGAACTCCTTGCTCTTGTGCTTCAAATGATAGTCTCCCCAACACTCAACTCTCTCTCACAGGATATGGATTTGGTGGAAAGAAGATTTGAGTGGAAAACAACTTGGGGAAGGCTAGAGATAAAGATTCATATGGTAAGAATGGAATATCTTGGCCTCAACACAAGTGTAGGTGGTTCTCTCTCAGAAAAAGTAAGTTGGAAGTCTAGGTTTGTTCTGATGGCTCTCTCTATGAATGAAGAGGTGGTGGAGGGGTATATATAGCCTCCACACAAAATCTAACCGTTACACACAAAATCTAACCGTTACACGCAACTTGCCAATCTCGGTGGGACCGAATTGTTAAACTCGGTCGGACCGATTCAGCAAAGCTAGTGACCGCTAGGAGTTTCGGTGGGACCGACATGCAACTCGGTAGGACCGATATGGTTAGGGTTAGAGCATAACGTAATCTCAGTGAGACCGATTTTGGTAATAAGTTAACCAGAGAGTTGGTCAGGTAAACTCGGTGGGACCGATTCGCTCATTTCGATGAGACCGAAATGTAACAAAAGGGAAATAGAGAGTTTACATTGCAATCTCGGTGGGACCGATCACTCATCTCGGTGGGACCAAAACGTTACGAAGGGAAACAAAGAGATTACAATCCCATCTCGGTGAGACCAAGATCCCTATCGGTGAGACCAATTTGCCTAGGGTTTGTGACAGTGGCTATGACATCTGAACTCGGTGGCGCCGGATAGAAAGAATCAATGGGGCCGAGTTTGACTTTTGGTTTAGGTCATATGTGGATGTGAGAAACTAGTTGAGGGCTTTGGAGCATATCACTAAACTTTTTTAGCAAGAGCCTCATTAAGAAACACCTCATCCCTCCTTGATAGTATTGGCTCTTCCTATAGACTCAATGTGATCTTGGATCACTAAAATAGAAATTGTAGAGTCTTGATCTTTGAGCTTGAGCCAATCCTTTTGTCATTAGCATTTTGAGGGGTCCACTTTTCTCATCCAAGCCATGCCAATCATTGAGTTTCCTGAGATGTTAATTTTGAAATAGCATTAGCTCAATGAGCTATATGTTGTTAGGAATTACCAAAACCACCTAGGGATAGTTGCACTTTCAGGCTTCCCTCTACCCCCCTTCCCTCTGTCTCCCACATGCACCGCGCCCGCGTTGTCCACCGTCATCACAGTCACCGCGCCACCCCCCTCCCGCACGTGTGTTCCTGGAGCCCCGCGGTCGCCACCCATGGACTCACCCTCCCCTGCCTGGCATCGCCGCCTATTGGTGTTGCTTCTCCCCCGCGCTGCTCTGTGACATGTGTCGCGCCCACTGGACGCTCCCAGCCTGCCGCTCCCCAGCGCCAGCGCGCCGCCGCTCCTGATGGACCCCCGCCTCCTCCCACGCCGCCCGACTGCGTTTCCTGCCCCGCGCCGCCCCTGTCCGCCACGTCGCCGTCTCCACCTGCCGCGGCCGGTAGGAGGGCCTCGCCGTGGTCACGGCCAACCCGCGCACGGCACCCCAGCCTCGCCGCCGGCCCTCCCACCCGCACTCGGGTCCAGGCGACCCGGCGCCCGCGCCTGTAACCCCTGCCCAGCGCTCGGTAAGGCCCTGGGCCATTGACACGTGGGGCCCGCCCCTGTTAAAGAATGAAAACAAAAAAAGATTAAAAAATATAATTAATTAATTAATTAAACCTATTTAATTGACCTAATTAGCTAATTAACTTAACTAATATGTTAACTAGACTAATTAACTTGGTTAATTACCTAACAGTCAATGACACGTGGACCCAGTGCACTATTTAGATAGATAAGGTTAGTTTGATCTATCAGGCACTAACATGTGGGTCCCATTGACCCCTTTGGCCAGTCAACGGTCCCAGTTGACTGCTGACTGGGCGGTCAACTAGACCCCACCTGTCAGCCTAAGAGGTGAACTTATGGGTACACTCTCTGTGTACCCGTAGCATTTTACCCATTTTATTTCGAATTTATATAATTCGAGAAATTCATTAAAACTTTGAAAAATCATATAAAATAAACCGTAACTCAGATGGAAAAAGTTTGTACATGAAAGTTTCTCAGAGCGACGAGACAAATCCGGATACGCAGCCCGTTCGTCCGCCACGCATCCCTAGCATAGTGAACACGCAACTTTCCCCCTATGATTCATCTGTCCGAAAACGTGAAACACCAAGGATATTTTCCCGGATGTTTCCCCCCTTCAGCGGTATCACCTCATACCGCGTTAGGGCACACCTAGCACCGCTACTTGTCATGTCATGCATCGATATGCATCTGTTTGCATTATATTCAATGTTTCTTCCCCCTCTTCTCTCGGGTAGACTACGAGACTGACGCCGCTGCTGGTGCTCCGATCGACTACGTTGTTGACGACCCTTCCTTCTTGCCAGAGCAACCAGGCAAGCCCCCCTGGATCACCAGATATCCCCTACTCTTCTCTCTACTGCTTGCATTAGGGTAGTGTAGCATGTTACTGCTTTCCGTTAATCATATCCTGATGCATAGCCTGTCATTGTTGCTACAGTTATTGATACCTTACCTGCAATCCTAAATGCTTAGTATAGGATGCTAGTTTATCATCAGTGGCCCTACATTCTTGTACGTCTGCCATGCTATACTATCGGGTCGTGATCACTCGGGAGGTGATCACGGGTATATACTTATATACATCTTATATGATACATGTGGTGACTAAAGTCGGGTCGGCTCGTAGAGTACCCGCGAGTGATTCACGGATTGGGTCCGAAAGGACGTTTGTCCTGACGGCCCTCTGAGTGAACCTTTGTGGCGGAGCGACAGGGTAGGTTGAGACCACCTAGGAGAGAGGTGGGCCTGGCCCTGGTCGGCGTCCGCGGTTATTTCAAAATAACACGCTTATAGAGATCTGGGTATTTGATCTGAGTCTGGCCATTGGGCTATACGCACTAACCAACTACGCAGGAACAGTTATGGGCACTCGACGTCGTGGTATCAGCCGAAGCCTTCTTGACGTTAGCGATTGGGCGGCGCGCGCCGGGTTGGACTGGAGCGCCGGCTCTTGTATAAGGGAGGCTAGGTCTGCTCACCGGCCTTGTTCGCAACGTGCAGGAGTGCAATGGGTGATAGGCCCAGACCCCTGCACCATAGGATTTAGACCGGCGTGCTGACCTCTCTGTTGTGCCTAGGTAGGGCTGCGACGTGTTGATCTTTCGAGGCCGGGTATAACCTAGGAAAGTGTGTCCGGACAAAGGGGGTCGAGCGTGTTGGGAAATGTGGTGCACCCCTGCAGGGAAGTTTATCTATTCGAGTAGTCGTGTCCCTCGGTAAAAGGACGACCCGGAGTTGTACCTTGACCTTATGACAACTAGAACCGGATACTTAATAAAACACATCCTTCCAAGTGCCAGATACAACCGGTGATCGCTACTCACAAGGCGACGAGGGGAGGATCACCGGGTAGGATTATGCTATGCGATGATACTTGGTTAACTTACCATCTACTCTCTTCTACTGCTTCAAGATGGAGGTTGCCAGAAGCGTAGTCTTCGATAGGCCTAGCTATCCCCCTCTTATTCTGGCATTCTATAGTTCAGTCCACATATACTACCCCCCCTTTCATTGATACCAATGCATATGTAGTGTAGCTCCTTGCTTACGAGTACTTGGATGAGTACTCACGGTTGCTTTACTCCCCCTTTTCCCCCTTTCTATACCCGATTGTTGCGACGAGACGATGGAGTCCAGGAGCCAGACGCCACCGTCGACGACGACTCCTACTACACTGGAGGTGCCTACTACTACGTGCAGGCCGCTGACGATGACCAGGAGTAGTTTAGGAGGATCCCGGGCAGGAGGCATGCGCCTCTTTCAATATGTATCCATGTTTGTGCTAGCCTTCTTAAGGCAAACTTGTTTAACTTATGTCTGTACTCAGATATTGTTGCTTTCGCTGACTCGTCTATGATCGAGCTCTTGTATTCAAGCCCTCGAGGCCCCTGGCTTGTAATATGATGCTTGTATGACTTATTTTTATTTGTAGAGTTGTGTTGTGATATCTTCTCGTGAGTCCCTGATCTTGATCATACACGTTTTCGTGTATGATTAGTGTACGATTGAATCGGGGGTGTCACAAGTTGGTATCAGAGCCGACTACCTGTAGGAATCCCCCTTCCATACTCCTTGGCCAAAGTTGAGTCTAGTCGATGAAAATTATTTTACTAACTTGGCTGTGTGGCCCATGGGCCCACGTCGCCATTGGGTGGTATTAAGATCTTTTATTCCTCGTCTATACTCTAGGGCTCTGATCTCTCTTCTATTTGGGTTAAATGAATTTTGCTAAATTTAACATTAGGGTCTCGTGATCACTTTCACCCGGAGAACACCTTATTACCGATGATCGTCTGCTGCACCAGAAGATTCCGAGGTTACTCTACGATGTTCTCCCGAGACACTTGTACCCACCGCCTTTGCAAATTCCCTACCAATGTTATATCCTTATTGATAACTGCATACATCTGGCATTCTTACATTCAATCCCATTGATCTTGTTATTACAAGATGCCCCGAACTGCTCTCCGTTGTTCTGAGAATCCTTTGAGCTTACTGCCTTGCAGTTCTTGCCACATGAATACCCTCTACGGATAATTCCTCGCACTTACTAAGTATCTGCTCTTCCTTGTTGTTCATATGATTCCCAATACACATTGAAATACTATCTGATCTTTCGGTAATCCTCTACCCGCAAATACTTGTATGCTTGCATTATGGTTGCGTTCCATATGGTTAGCAATATTCATAGTATCCCTTGTCATTATCATTTTGAGTCCCTTGATTCATCCTCCCAGCTCATACAACATTTTAAACATGAGCTGGATCTCGACCAATCAAATTGCCATTGATTGTACCCTTAAGGCTATTCTACCTATCCATCCCTAATCAGAGCATTGCTTCTCATTCCTTGTCTTAGAATTCATGATTCCTTTGCAATTGAGCTTTGAGTAGTCAGTTGTTTCTATAATCTGATCTCCTTGCATTCTTTCTTCCTCTGATATACCGATACTCGCATCATTGTAGACCATAAGACCCCTTGTTGGATTATTATCCGACAGTGTCCTTGATATTCAATAACCTTGTGAACCTTTCCATGGGTATATAATGCCTTTGGTAAATTGTATCCTCTGCTTTGTTAACGTTCTTGCTAGAAACCCATAGCAGCCATGTAAAACATGCAACAACAATTAGAGCACGTCTAACTTGTTTTTGCAGGGTTTGCTATGTGATGTGATATGGCCAAAAGGATGTGACGAATGATATATGTGATGTATGAGCTTGATCATGTTCTTGTAATAGGAATCACGACTTGCATGTCGATGAGTATGACAACCGGCAGGAGCCATAGGAGTTGTCTGAATTTATTTATGACCTGTGTGTCAATGAAAACGCCATGTAATTACTTTACTTTATTGCTAACCGTTAGCCATAGTAGTAGAAGTAATAGTTGGCGAGGCAACTTCATGAAGACAGGATGATGGAGATCATGGTGTCATGCCGGTGACGATGGTGTTCATGCCGCGCCTCGAAGATGGAGATCAAAGGCGCAAGATGATATTGGCCATATCATCTCACTTTATGATTTGCATGTGATGTCTGTCATGTTTTTACATGTTATTTGCTTAGAACGACGGCAGCATAAATAAGATGATCCCTCATTAAAATATCAAGAATTGTGTTCCCCCTAACTGTGCACCGTTGCTAAGGTCCGTTGTTCCGAAGCACCACGTGATGATCGGGTGTGATAGGTTCTAACGTTCGCATACAACGGGTGTAAGCCAGATTTACACACACAATACACTTATGTTAACTTGACGAGCCTAGCATGTACAGACATGGCCTCGGAACACGGAAGACCGAAAGGTCAAACATGAGTCGTATAGTGGATACGATCAACATGAAGATGTTCACCGATGATGACTAATCCATCTCACGTGATGATCAGACACGGCTTAGTTGACTCGGATCATGTATCACTTAGATGACTAGAGGGATGTCTATCTAAGTGGGAGTTCATTGAATAATTTGATTAGATGAACTTAATTATCATGAACATAGTCAAAAAGGTCTTTGCAAATTATGTCATAGCTCACGCTTTGGTTCTACTGTTTTGGATATGTTCCAAGAGAAAATTTAGTTGAGAGTTGACAGTAGCAATTATGCGGACTGGGTCCATGAACTGAGGATTGTCCTCATTGCTGCACAGAAGGGTTATGTCCTTAATGCACCGCTCAGTGTGTTGAACCTCGAGCATCGTCTGTAGATGTTGGGAAACATCTGACATACATGTTTTGATGACTACGTGATAGTTCAGTGCGTAATGCTAACGGTTTAGAATTGTGGCACCAAAGATGTTTTGAAACGTCGCAGAACATATGAGATGTTCCAAAGACTGAAATTGGGATTTCAGACTAGTGCCCACGTCAAGAGGTATGAGACCTCTGACAAGTTTCTTAAGCCTGCAAACTAAGGGAGAAAAGCTCAATCGTTGAGCATGTGCTCAGATTATCTGAGTACTACAATCGCTTGAATCGAATGGGAGTTAATCTTCCAGATGAGATAGTGATGATTCTCCATAGTCACTGCCACCAAGCTATTGGAGCTTCGTGATGAACTATAACATATCAGGGTTAGACATGATGATCCTTGAGCAACTCGCGATGTTTGACACCGCGAAAGTAGAAATCAAGTAGGAGCATCAATTGTTGATGGTTAAACCACTAGTTTCAAGAAGGGCAAGGGGAAGAAGGGATACTTCATGAGACGGCAAATCAGTTGCTGCTCTAGTGAAGAAACCCATGGTTGAACCAAACCCGAGACTAAGTGCTTCTGTAATGAAGGGAACGGTCACTGAAACAGAACTACCCTAGATACTTAGATGAGAAGGCTAGCAAGGTCGACAGAAGTATTTTGGATATACGTTATATTAATGTGTACTTTACTAGTACTCCTAGTAGCACTAGGGTATTAAAATATCGGTTCAGTTGCTAAGTGTTAGTAACTCAAAATAAAAGGCTACGGAATAAACGGAGACTAGCTGAAGGTGAGATGACGATATGTGTTGGAAGTGCTTCCAAGGTTGATATGATCAAGCATCGCATGCTCCCTCTACCATCGAGATTGATGTTAAACCTAAATAATTTTTATTTGGTGTTTGCGTTGAGCATAGACATGATTGGATTATGTTTATTGCAATACGGTTATTCATTTAAGGAGAATAATGGTTACTCTGTTTATTTGAATAATACCTTCAATGGTCTTGCACCTAAAATGAATGGTTCATTGAATCTCGATCGTAGTGATACACATGTTCATGCCAAAAGATATAAGATAGTAATGATAGTACCACATACTTGTGGCACTGCCATTTGAGTCATATTGGTATAAAAATGCATGAAGAAGCTCCATGTTGATGGATCTTTGGACTCACTCGTTTAGAAAAGATTGAGACATGCGAACCATGTCTATTGGTAGATATGCATGAAGAAACTCCATGCAGATGGATCATTTGGACTCACTTGATTTTGAATCACTTGAGACATGCAAATCATACCACATGGGCAAGATGACTGAAAGGCCTCGTTTTCAGTAAGATGGAACAAGAAAGCAACTTGTTGTTGGAAGTAATACATTTTGATGTGTGCAGTCCAATAAGTGCTGAGGCATGCAGTGGATATTGTTATGTTCTTACTTCACAGATGATTTGAGTAGATGCTGAGTATATTTACTTGATGAAACACAAGTCTGAATTATTGAAAGGTTTAAGTAATTTCAGAGTGAAGTTGAAGATCGTCGTGACAAGATGATAAAATGTCTATGATATGATCATAGAGATGAATATCTGAGTTACAAGTTTGGCACACAATTAAGACATTGTGGAAATTGTTTCACAACTAATACCGCCTGGACCACCATAGTGTGATGGTGTGTCCGAACATCATAACTGCACCCTATTGGATATGATGCATACCATGATGTCTCTTATCGAATTACCACTATCGTTTATGGGTTAGGCATTAGAGACAACCGCATTCACTTTAAATAGGGCACCACACAATTCCGTTGAGACGACACCGTATAAACTGTAGGTTTAGAGAAACCTAAGCTGTCATTTCTTAAAAGTTTGGGGCTACGATGCTTATGTGAAAAAGTTTTAGGCTGATAAGCTCGAACCCAAAGCGGATAAATGCATCTTCATAGAATACCCAAAAATAGTTGGGTATACCTCGTATTTCAGATCCGAAAGTAAAAGTGATTGTTTCTAGAAACGAGTCCTTTCTCGAGGAAAAGTTTCTCTTGAAAGAATTGAGTGGGAGGACGGTGGAGACTTGATGAGGTTATTGAACCGTCACTTCAACTAGTGTGTAGCAGGGCACAGGAAGTTGTTCTTGTGGCACCTACACCAATTGAAGTGGAAGCTTATGATAGTGATCATGAAACTTCGGATCAAGTCACTACCAAACCTCATAGGTCGACAAAGATGCGTACTACTTCAGAGAGGTACATAATCCTGTCTTGGAAGTCATGTTGCTAGACAACAATGAACCTACGAGCTATGGAGAAGCGATGGTGGGCCTGGATTCCGATGAATGGCTCGAGGCCATAAAATCCGAGAGAGGATCCATGTATAAAACAAAGTATAGACTTTGGAAGAACTACTTGATGGTCGTAAGGCTATTGGGTATAGATGGATTCTTAAAAGGAAGACGAACAATGATGGTAAGTATCACCATTGAGAAAGCTCGACTTGTCGTTAAGATGCTTTCCGACAATTTCAAGGAGTTGACTACGGTGAGACTTTCTCACTCGTAGTGATGCTAAGAGTCTGTTGGAATTGTATTAGCAGTTACTGCATTATTTATGAAATCTTGCAGATAGGATATCAAAACATTGTTTCCTCGACAATTTTCTAAGGACTAGAGTAAGCATCAAAGATGCTAATAAGTATGCAAAGCTCCAGCAATCCTTCTAAGGACTGGAGTAAGCATCTCAGAGTTGGAATATACGCTTTGATGAGATGATCAAAGATTTTGGGTTTATACAAAGTTTATGAGAAACTTGTATTTCCAAAGAAGTGAGTGGGATCACTATAGAATTTTTGATGAGTATATGTTGTTAACATATTGTTGATCAGAAATGATGTAGAATTTCTGGAAAGCATACAGGGTTATTTGAAAAGTGTTTTTCAATGGAAAACCTGGATTAAGCTACTTGAACATTGAGCATCAAGATCTATAAGGATAGATAAAAAACGCTTGATGGTACTTTCAAATGAATACATACCGTGACAAGTTTTTTGAAGGAGATCAAAATAGATCAGCAAAGAAGTAGTTCTTGGCTGTGTTACAAGGTGTGAGTATTGAGTAAGACTCAAGACCTGACCACGGCAGAAGAGAGAGAAAGGACGAAGGTCGTCCCCTATGCTTTAGACGTAGGCTCTACAGTATGATATCCTGTGTACCGCACCTGAAGTGTGCCTTGCCATGAGTCAGTCAAGGGGTACAAGAGTGATCCAGGAATGGATCACACAACAGCGGTCGCACTTATACTTAGTAACTAGTGGACTAAGGAATTTTCTCGATTATGGAGGTGGTAAAAGAGTTCGTCGTAAAGGGTTACGCCGATGCAAACTTTGACACTAATCCGGATGACTCTGAGGAGTAAACCAGATTCGTATAGTAGAGCAGTTATTTGGAATAGCTCCAAGTAGCGCGTGGTAGCTGCATCTACAAGATGACATAGAGATTTGTAAAGCACACATGGGTCTGAAAGGTTCAGACCCATTGACTGATAAACCTCTCTCACAAGCATGATATGAACATACCCAATGGGTGTTGAATTCATTACAATCACATAGTGATGTGAACTAGATTATTGACTCTAGTGCAAGTGGAAGACTGTTGGAAATATGCCCTAGAGGCAATAATAAAATGGTTGTTATAGTATTTCCTTGTTCATGATAATCTATTGTTCATGCTATAATTGTATTAACCGGAAACCGTAATACACGTGTGAATACATAGACCACAACATGTCCCTAGTAAACCTCTATTTGACTAGCTCGTTGATCAATAGATGGTCATGGTTACCTGACCATGGACATTGGATGTCATTGATAACGGGATCACATCATTAGGAGAATGATGTGATGGACAAGACCAATCCTAAGCCTAGCACAAGATCATATAGTTCGTCTGCTAAAGCTTTTCTAATGTCAAGTATCATTTCCTTAGAACATGAGATTGTGCAACTCCGGATACCGTAGGAATGCTTTGGGTGTACCAAACGTCACAACGTAACTGGGTGGCTATAAAGGTGTACTACGAGTATCTCTGAAAGTGTCTGTTGGGTTGGCATGAATCGAGACTGGGATTTGTCACTCCGTATAAACGGAGAGGTATCTCTGGGCCCACTCAGTATGACATCATCATAATGTGCACAATGTGACCAAGGAGTTGATCACGAGATGATGTGTTACGGAACGAGTAAAGAGACTTGCCGGTAACGAGATGGAACAAGGTATCGGGATACCGACGATCGAATCTCGGGCAAGTACTATACTGGTAGACAAAGGGAATTGTATACGGGATTGATTGAATCCTTGACATCGTGGTTTATTCGATGAGATCATCGTGGAACATGTGGGAGCCAACATGGGTATCCAGATCCCATTGTTGGTTATTGATCAGAGAGATGTCTCGGTCATGTCTGCATGATTACCGAGCCCGTAGGGTCTACACACTTAAGGTTCGATCACGCTAGGGTTATAGGGAAGGTATGTACGTGGTTACCGAATGTTGTTCGGAGTCCCGGATGAGATCCCGTACGTCACAAGGAGTCCAGGAATGGTCCTGAGGTAAAGATTGATATATAGGAAGTGTGGATTTGGCCACCGGAAGTGTTCCGGGCGTCACCGGTAATGTACCGGGATCACCGGAAGGGTTCCGGGGGTCCACCGGGAGGTGCCATGAGCCCCGGAGGCTTGTGTGGGCCAAGAGTGGGAAGGGACCAGCCCCTAGGTGGGCTGGGGCGCCTCCCACCAAGGCCCAAGGTGCCCTCAAGAGGAGAGGGAGCAAACCCTAGGGGCAGATGGGCCCTAAGGCCCACCCTAGGTGCGCCCCCCTCTCTCTCCCCTTGGCCGCCACCCAGATGGGATCTGGGGGCTGCCGCCGCCCCTAGGGAGGGAACCCTAGGTGGGGGCGCAGCCCCTCCCCTCCCCCTATATATAGTGGAGGTTTTGTGGCTGCCCGACACGCGAGTCTCTCTCCCTCTTGGCGCAGCCCTACCCCTCTCCCTCCTCGTCTCTTGCAGTGCTTGGCGAAGCCCTACTGGCGTGCGACGCTCCTCCACCATCACCACGCTGTCGTGCTGCTGCTGGACGGAGTCTTCCCCAACCTCTCTCTCTCTCTCCTTGCTGGATCAAGGCGCGGGAGACGTCACCGGGCTGTACGTGTGTTGAACACGGAGGCGCCGTTGTTCGGCGCTTAGATCGGAATCGACCGCGATCTGAATCGCTGCGTGTATGACTCCACCAGCCGCGTTCTTGTAAAGCTTCCGCATTGCGATCTTCAAGGGTATGAAGATGCACTCCTCTCTCTTGTTGCTAGTCTCTCCATAGATTGATCTTGGTGACACGTAGGAAATTTTTGAATTATTGCTACGTTCCCCGACAGGGTGTATGTGAGAGTCTGGCTTAATAGGGATGATAAACTACTCATATCAAGAAGGAATTCCTTCTTTTCTAAGAATCCATTCGGAAAGTTAAGCGTGATCATCTTGGAGAAATTTTAGGATGGGTGACTGACTGGTAAGTTTGTCTTCAGGTGTGCACGGGTGAGGATAAGAAGCACATGAAAGACTAGTATCGATCTGTGGGGCAATCTAGATTCCGCCAGGAGTAATGGCTAGTAACCAACGGGTGTGTCTGGAGCGTTACACTAATGAACTGCAAAAGAGATTTGAGTTGGAGCAAGAGAAAACTAGATTGTTGGCAACACAAGTGCCACCAAATCTACCTCCTCTCAATATCAACACACGTGCAACTCCACCTAGTCCTATATACATAAGAGATCCATCTCCACTATCCTATTTATCTTGACATGCAACCTATCCACATCATCAAGTAGGTACACCATGTGAAAATGCTTTCTCACTAACTCTTCATGCACATGCTCCCACTAACTCTTCATGCACATGTAGACTTGCCACAAGTTACCACTAAGTTTTTTTATGCACCCTCAAGAACCCACATAATTCTAGGTTTCTTTTGCTATCTATATATGTATTGACTGAAGGAAATATGCCCTGGAGGCAATAATAAAGTTATTATTTATTTCCTTATATCATGATAAATGTTTATTATTCATGCTAGAATTGTATTAACCGGAAACTTAGTACATGTGTGAATACATAGACAAACAAAGTGTCACTAGTATGCCTCTACTTGACTAGCTCGTTGAATCAAAGATGGTTAAGTTTCCTAGCCATAGACATGAGTTGTCATTTGATTAACGGGGTCACATCATTAGAGAATGATGTGATTGACTTGACCCATTCCGTTAGCTTAGCATTCGATCGTTTAGTATATTGCTATTGCTTATACATGTTCCTATGACTATGAGATTATGCAACTCCCAAATACCGGAGGAACACTTTTTGTGCTACCAAACATCACAACATAACTGGGTGATTATAAAGGTGCTCTATAGGTGTCTTCGATGGTACTTGTTGAGTTGGCATAGATCGAGATTAGGATTTGTCACTCTGATTGTCGGAGAGGTATCTTTGGGCCCTCTCGGTAATGCACATCACTATAAGCCTTGCAAGCAATGTGATTAATGAGTTAGTTGCAGGACGATGCATTACGGAACGAGTAAAGAGACTTGCCGGTAACGAGATTGAACTAAGTATTGAGATACCGACGATCGAATCTCGGGCAAGTAACATACCGATGACAAAGGGAACAACATATACCGTTATGCGGTTTCACCGATAAAGATCTTCGTAGAATATGTAGGAGCCAATATGAGCATCCAGGTTCCGCTATTGGTTATTGACCAGAGATGAGTCTCGGTCATGTCTACATAGTTCTCGAACCCGTACGGTCCGCATGCTTAACGTCCGGTGACGATCGGTATGATGAGTTAATGTGTTTTGATGTACTGAAGGTTGTTCGGAGTCCCGGATGAGATCAGGGACATGACGAGGAGTCTCGAAATGTTCAAGACGTAAAGATCGATACATTGGAAGGCTATATTCGGACATCAGAAAGGTTCTGAGTGGTTCGGGTATTTATCGGAGTACCGGAGAGTTACGGGAATTCGCTGGGCAGTATATGGGCCTTATTGGGCTTTAGGGAAAGAGAGAGGGGAGGCTATGCGCCCCCAAGGCCTAGTCCGAATTGGACTAGGGGGAGGGGCGGCGCCCTCTCCTTCCTTCTCTTCTCTTTTCCCTTTCCTTCTCTCCTACTCCTACTACATGGAAAGGGGGGAATCCTACTCCCGGTGGGAGTAGGACTCCCAAGGCACGCCATAGTAGAGGGCCGGCCCTCCCCCTCCTCCACTCCTTTATATACGGGGGAGAGGGGCACCCCATGGACACACAAGTTGATCATTCATCTTTCTTAGCTGTGTGCAGTGCCCCCCCTCCACCATAATCCACCTCGGTCATATTTATAGCAATGCTTAGGCGAAGCCCTGCGTCGGTAGCTTCATCAACACTGTCACCACGCTGTCGTGCTAACGAAGCTCTTCCCCGAAGCTCTACTGGATCGTGAGTTCGCGGGACGTCACCGAGCTGAACGTGTGCTGAACGCGGAGGTGCCATACATTTGGTATTGAGGATAGGTCGATCATGAAGACGTACGACTATATCAACCGCGTTGTCATAACGCTTCCGCTTATGGTCTACGAGGGTATGTAGACAACACTCTCCCCTCTCGTTGCTATGCATCACCATGATCTTGCGTGTGCGTAGGATTTTTTTTGAAATTACTACGTTCCCCAACAGTGGCATCCGAGGCAGGTGTATGCATAGATGTTATATGCGCGAGTAGAACACAAAGGAGTTGTGGGCGTGGGTATATTCATATTGCTTGCCGTCACTAGTTGATTCTTGATTCAGCGGCATTGTTGGATGAAGCGGCCCAGACCGACATTACGTGTACGCTTACGCGAGACTGGTTCTACCGACGTTCTTCGCACACAGGTGGCTAGTGGGTGTCTGTTTCTCCAGCTTTAGTTGAATTGGATTCAATGAACAGGGTTCTTTCTGAATATCAAAAAGCAATCACTATACCGCATTGTGGTTTTTGATGCATAGGTAAGAATGGTTCTTTCTCAGCCCGTAGTAGCCACATAAAACTTGCAACAACAAAGTAGAGGACGTCTAACTTGTTTTTGCAGGGCATGTTGTGATGTGATATGGTCAAGACATGATGAGAACTAAATTGTTGTATGAGATGATCATGTTTTGTTAAAGTTATCAGCAACTGGCTAAAACCTTATGGTTGTCTCTTTATTGCATAAGATGCAAGCGTCATACAATTGCTTTACTTTATCGCTATGCGATAGCAATAGTTGCAAAAGCAATAGTTGGCGAGACGACCATATGACGACACGTTGATAGAGATCAATATGATGGAGATCATGGTGTCATGCTGGTGACCATAGATATCATGACAATACTTTGGACATGGAGATCAAAGGCGCAAGATGATCATGGCCATATCATGTCACATATATTGATTGCATGTGATGTTTATCCTTTATGCATCTTATTTTGATTAGTTCGGTAGTAGCATTATAAGATGATCTCTCACTAAATTTCAAGGTATAAGTGTTCTCCCTGAGTACGCACCGTTGCGACAGTTCATTGTGCCGAGACACCACGCGATGATCGGGTGCAATAAGCTCTACGTTCACATACAACGGGTGCAAGCCAGTTTTGCACACGCGAAATACTCAGGTTAAACTTGACGAGCCTAGCATATGCAGATATGGCATCGGAACACTGGAGACCGAAAGGTCGAGCATGAATCGGGTTAAACTTGATGAGCCTAGCATATGCAGATATGGCATCGGAACACAGGAGACCGAAAGGTCGAGCATGAATCATATAGTAGATATGATCAACATAGTGATGTTCACCATTGAAAACTACTCCATCTCACATGATGATCGGACATGGTTTAGTTGATTTGGATCACGTGATCATTTAGATGACTAGAGGGATGTCTATCTAAGTGGGAGTTCTTAAGTAATATGATTAATTGAACTTTAATTTATCATGAACTTAGTCCTGATTGTATTTGCATAACTATGTTGTAGATCAATAGCTCGCGATGTAGCTCCTCGTTTATTTTGATATGTTCCTAGAGAAAAACTAAGTTGAAAGATGTTAGTAGCAATGATGCGGATTGGATCCGTGATCTGAGGATTATCCTCATTGCTACACAGAAGAATTATGTCCTTGATGCACCGCTAGGTGACAGACCGATTGCAGGAGCAGATGCCTACGTTATGAACGTTTGGTGAGCTCGATATGATGACTACTTGATAGTTTGGTGCACCATGCTTTACGGCTTAGAATCGGGGCTTCAAAGACGTTTTGAACGCCACGGAGCATATGAGATGTTCCAAGAGTTGAAATTAGTACTTCAGACTCATGCCCATGTCGAAAGGTATGAGACCTTTGACAAGCACTTTGCCTACAAGATGGAGGAGAATAGCTCAGCTAGTGAGCATGTGCTCAGAATGTCTGAGTACTACAATCACTTGAATCAAGTGGGAGTTAATCTTCCAGATAAGATAGTGATTGACAGAGTTCTCTAGTTACTATCACCAAGTTACTAGAACTTCGTGATAAACTATAATATGCAAGGGATAACGGAAATGATTCCCAAGCTCTTCGTGATGCTGAAATCGACGAAGGTAGAAATCAAGAAAAGCATCAAGTGTTGATGGTTGACAAGACCACTAGTTTCAATAAAAGGGCAAAGGGAAGAAGGGGAAATTCAATAAGAACGGCAAGCAAGTTGCTGCTCAAGTGAAGAAGCCCAAGTCTAGACCTAAGCCTGAGACTAAGTGCTTCTACTGCAAAGGGACTGGTCACTAGAAGCAGAACTGCCCCAAGTATTTGGTGGATAAGAAGGATGGCAAAGTGAACAAAGGTATATTTGATATGAATGTTATTGATGTGTACTTTACTAGTGTATAGCAACCCCTCAGTATTTGATACTAGTTCAGTTGCTGAGATTAGTAACTCGCAACGGGAGTTGCAGAATGAACTAAGACTAGTTAAGGGTGAAGTGATGATGTGAAAGTGTGTTATATCGACTAGAGGGGGGTGAATAGGCGATTTTTATGAAAGTCTTCAATACATGGAAGATTCAAAGACAAATGATAGAAATGAACCTATTACCATGCAGCGGAAGGTAGACTACACTAGGCAGACCATAGTCAAGTATTCAATGAAGTGAAACCACAATGACTAATAGCAGCTAGGCAGTAAGGATCAGGTACACAGTGAAGACAAATAGATAGTGCAAATAGGCACTGACTTCACAAGAAACAACTGTAAATAAAGAGATGGGAAGGATAGAACCAGTGTGCGTGATGAAGACAAAGGTTTGGTAGACCAATTCCAACTACGGTGACAGTTGTACGTCTGGTTAGGGCAGATAGGTATTTAAACCTAAGGACACTCAGTCACGGACACTTAGTCCTGAACACGCAGCTCAGGACACTTAGTCCTCACCGTATTCCCCTTGAGCTAAGGTCACACAGACCTCGCCCAATCACTCTGGTAAGTCTTCAAGGTAGACTTCCAAACCTTCACAGACTTCGTTCACCGGCGATCCACAATGACTCTTGGATGCTCAGAACGCGACGCCTAACCGGCTGGAGGATTCACAGTCCTCAAGTGTAATAAGTCTCCAGATCACACAGACAGGAAGACTTAACTGATGCCTAACACTCTTTGGCTCTGGGTGTTTAGGGCTTTATCCTCGCGAGGAATTCTCTCTCAAAGGCTTCGAGGTGGGTTGCTCTCAAACGACAAAAGCCGTACTCTAACTCTGAGCAGCCAACCGTTTATGGTTGTAGGGGGTGGGCTATTTATAGCCACTAGGCAACCCGACCTGATTTGTCCGAAATGACCCTGGGTCACTAAGGAACTGACACGTGTTCCAACGGTCAGATTTCAAACACACACGGCAACTTTACTTGGGCTACAAGCAAAGCTGACTTATCCAACTCTGGACAAGATTTTCTCTCATAATCTTCACTCGAAGACATAGGATTTTGGTTAAGCATCACTTCAGTAATTCTGACTGGTTCTCTTGGACCCCACTTAACAGTACGGTGGTTCCTATGACTCAACAAAGAAAAACACAGAACGACGAAACTGCTAAGTCTTCGCGCTCCATAGTCTTCACGCGATGTCTTCTCTTGTCATAGTCTTCAATGTGAATGTCTTCACATACCACCTTTGACTTCAATGTCTTCATACATTTTTAGGGGTCATCTCTGGTAGGAAAACTGAATCAATGAGGGACTTGTACCTGTGTTATCCTGCAATTCTCACAAACACATTAGTCCCTCAACTAGGTTTGTCGTCAATACTCCAAAACCAACTAGGGGTGGCACTAGATGCACTTATAATCTCCCCCTTTTTGGTGATTGATGACAAACTAGTTGAAGTTTTCAACGGGGAATATAATATGTGAAATTGTAAAGGTTAGAGAATTGTCTTCATAAGTTGCAAGGGCTCCCCCTGAAGATGTGCATATAAGTAATTTGCTTTTGGAATGCAAATGCACATGGCAGGTTGTACTTGTGGAGATCCTCTTCAACTTATGATGACAATTCATCATGCATGAAAAGTATGTGAAGATAATGACATGCATAATGAAAAATGGACGTCTGCAAAATGATCTAAGTGCGGAATTTATCGTCGCACATGCGGAATTTATCATCGCATGACATAATAGCAAATAAGTAGCAGACGACCATCGAGTTTAAGTGTTACAACTCAAAGAACCAAATGTATCAAAACGAGAGTTGTAAACACTAGGCAAAACATAAAGCAACCGCCCATATGGACCCGCTTGAAGACTATCAAACTCATATGCTTCTCCCCCTTTTGTCAGTAAGGACCAAAAAGGTTTGAAGACATAGAGCATCTACTTGTTCCCATGAGGAGTAGGTGAAGCAGCAAGGTCGTCGGTGTTGTTCGGCGGTGTAGATGAACTCGGGGCAGTGTCGATGCGTGTAGAAGTAGGGAGCGGTGAACTGGCATCGTCTTCATCCTCGATCACTCTGGTATTCACAGTTGCCGCGGAGGAAGAGAACTCAGAGTCTTCAAGAGACGGAGTTCGTCGCAGTACAGTCCTTCTTGGAGGTGTGGAGTCAAACTTGAAACGTTCAGAGAAGCCATCCTTTTGAAGATCATCTTCAGAGAACATAAGCGTCAGCCCTTTCCATGTACGCCGACAGGTTTCATGGGCAACAAAGGCATTCTTGGTGGCTAGATTGCGAATGCGGTTGACATCCACCAAGAGGCTTTGCATTTGGCGCTTCAGCCAGTCATGATGCCTATCCTGTTTCTGATGAAGGGCAACCAGAAGCTCTCGGTCATTGAGAACACGAGATCGCTTCTTGGGCCGTTGGGTAATAGTGCTTTCAGTGGCTTCAGTGAGGGCACGATGAGGTGCACGTGTAGTACCAGCCAGAGGATAAACACAAGTGACTGCTTCAACTCCTTCAATGTTTTGAGAGAAACTTTGATACTCAGCATTCTAAAGACTAAGAGGCTCCTTGGCAGGCTCTGGATAGATGGCTTCAACGGACATATCAACGTCAGGCAGAAAGATCCAATGATTGCGAGCAGAGGGCTGATATGAGACAGTTGAGTGTAGTTTGATCAGCCGCATTATCCATGGAGTGTAAAACTTCAAGCCAAAAAGATCAGATCCTGATGCAGCAAGTTGGTGGATGAAGAAGTCTTGTGCATTGAAGCATTTGCTGTGAAGAATATAAAAGACCAAAGTCTTCATTGCACCTTCCAGCGTCGCATGTGGAGAATGTCCTTTGATGGGCCAGAGAGTTTGCCTGATAATGTGATAGATAGCGCGTGGCAGATACTCAAGGTCTTCAACAAAGAACTCCTTAGGATATGCAGCATTTGGAGGCAAAGGCTTCATCATGCTAATCATCTGACTCATGTTCAGTTCAGGCTTCTGAAAGATGCTCTCCATAGCTGCACTGTGAAGCTGACAACCAGATTCATAAAGATCTCTAGGAGTGGGCAGACCAGTGAGCTCAATGATATCAAAGGCTTTGGCTTCGTGATGAACATTGCCGGTCATCCACTCAAGGACCCAAGTCTTCGGATCTCTGTTGTAGCCACGAATGTGAAGAGTGGCATAGAATTGGAGCAGCAACTCTTCGTTCCAGTGCTCTTGGTCAGTGACGAAAGGCAACAGTCCAGACTCTTTGAAGCAATCCAGAGCTTCTTCCAAGCAAGGCAGACCAGTTATGGCTTCAGTGTCAAGACGCATATGAGGGAAAATGCGACCTTGATTGTACAGTATGCATGAGTAATAACTTCGCTGCGAATAGCTCCAGAACCGATCAGAAGATATTCTGTCCCTTGAGTAGGGGTTCTTGGCGCTATTGAAGAAGGTGTTGTCTGCTTTGAAGCCATTGACATTAAAGGATCCGGGTGCTGATGCAGGACCTGGAAACCTGGGCAATCTTGGCATTGGCTTCTGTACCTGAGGCCTGTGCTCAACGTGATAGTCAAACTGAGGACCAGCAGCAGGCGCAGGAACAGGAGCAGTAGCATCATTGGCTTCACTGACTTCTGGCACATTGGTTGGTGCAGGCTCCACATTTGCTTCAGCCATGACAACGTCATTGGCTTCATTTGTGTTGGTGGTGGCAGCCTCAAGATTCTCAACCTCCACTTGATGAGCTGGAGGGTCGGGCACACACATGTTCTCCTCGAGAACATCTTCTTCAGTAATGGGGGGAGTATGGACACGTTCTTCTTCTTGTGTGTCATCGGCTGATGCAGCCGGAATGTCTTCAGCAGCTTTAGCCTCAGACTCGGAGACATTCACAGTAGGAGTGGCATCTGGAAACACTTGACGTGCAACAGATTGGTGGGGCACTTCTCCTTCTGGAACGCTCGAAAGAGGGACTTGAGACCTTGGTCCTTTGCGAAGCCTACGTAACGCTGGCGACGCCTCTGGAGACGGAGTTGGCTGGGCCTCAAAGTCATCTTCTTCTTCTTGCCGGGGTGGTGTGACTTGTTGTTGTGGGTGATCAGCCCATGATGCATCCTGAGCAATTGGCGTCAGAGGACGACCAATGCTGATGAGTTCGCTGTGCGTAAGCACAGGCGATGATACCAAGTTTTCCTCGATCTGAGGAAGAACTACATCATCTTCAACATTGTCATGCTGACCAATGTCTTCAGCAGTGGTGGGATCAGCTGCTGGAATGTCTTCAGCTTCATGAGCCTCTGTGGAAGCAGGCTCATGGACAGTCAGTTGGCGCTCTTGATGTTCAGCTGCAGGGCGAACCATGGACATAGGTTCAACAACTAAGGGCTCTGTGGGAGCAGCCCGATCCTTCTTGGTCTTGCGCTTCTTCTTGGAGGGAGCAGCAGCAGAGGCTTCAGGATGTTTCCTCTTTCTCGCTTCAGCCTCAGCAGTCCTCATCTTCTTCAGTTCTGAAGCGGTTGACCTGACCTTTGGCTTCGAGCCAGTCATGCTGGCTGGGGGGTCAATGAGATGTGCTTACTGCCTTGGTGCTTCGGGTTCGGCCACAGCTGGCTTCTTCTTCTTTGCAGCCATCCTGGGATCGATGCCAGGATGACCAAGGGCCTTGCGCTTCTCTACCTCATTGTAGGCTTGCACACACTTGTCAGCCAGGCTCTTCATGCGCTCAAGAGAACCTTGAGCTTCTTGACGCTTCTTGAGAAAGGCTTCTTTGAGCTCGTGCAGCATGATCTTGAAATTTTTGACCTCTTGCACGTTGAGCTTGGCCATGTGCTTCTTGAACTGAGCTTTCTCAAAGTCGATCTTTTGCTTTAGTTCAACGATGCGCTGAGCTAGAGCTAGCTCTGAAGCAATGGCGCCATGGAAGGCGACACTTAGGCCAATTGGAAGTTGCAGATCTTCAAAGCTGAGGTTGGGCGTGTCAAACCACTCATCAATGAAGTTGTGGATGATTTCCACGTCAAAGAGAGGTAAATCATTGAAGATTTCTGCTTCTTCTTTTCTCTTGATCAGTTGCTCAAGAGCGCCATCTGCAAGATCTTCATCGCTGGACAGATCAATAGCGTCGTTGCGCAGAATAGCAGCAGCAGTCAGTTCTTGGCTGGTGTGTTGCAAAGGCATCTTGACTTTCGAGGGCTTGGAGATGCGTGACAAATCTTCAGACTGCACACTGTCTTCAGGAGGTGCAGTAGCCAGTGGCTTCGCTCGTGAGATTTTTGGTGCTGAGGCAGGCTTTGAAGCTTTAGGCTGCTTCAGTTTCTTTGGCTTTAGCGGTGTAGGCCCTTCATCAGATTCAGCGTCATCTGCAGGCTCATCCACGGCTGTCCCTTGAACCATGATATGAGTGATGAGACCTTCCAGGTTGTAGAGGGGCCCAACAAGATTGGGTTCAGCTTCTCGGGTGCCATCGGCGCGGGGAGCAGAGGGACCAGGGTTGAAGTCTAGTCCCAATGACTTCTTGTTCTGCTTCGCCGAATTCTGGGCAAACTGGAAGTTGCGCTTGAACAGATTGTCGTCACGACACCATAGCAATGACGATGGGTTAGCATCCGCAGGCTGTGGTCCACGGACCATGCAGGGATAGAAGCCTTGTTCAATGGCTTCATCTCTGGACCTGGGTTGAAGATTTCTGTATAGGATGTCTCCCCATGGTCGCTTGATGGCATTCTTCTCAGCATATTCCTTGGTCACAAATCTGCACTTGAACCACTGTTCTGCCCAATATCGTCGAATCCATTGGATTCGTGTCTTGCGCTGATTGTAATCCTCTTCTGGATCTGTCTTGTACAGCTCTGAGAGGTCATCGGGCAGATCTCTTGATGTTTCACCTCGACGCTTTCTGCCACCCTTCCTTACTGATTTCTCTGCAGCAATGAACTTTAAACTGAATGGCTTCAACATGCTCAAAGGCTTCAAAGGCTTTCGCTTGCTGGACAAACGGGAACTAGCTTCGGGAGAATTTATATGATGCTGTAAGAATTCTGCAAATGAATGCAGACTATGAGAACCAAGGGATTCTCCCAAGGACATGTACCTGTGACAGCATTAAGGTGCGAGGGAAGAGGAAGAGGTCATATGCATTCTCAGAAGATTTTGAAGATAAATCAGTTTAGAAGACATTGACCTCATCATGCGAAGACATTCACTCATAGATAAGGAGTTGGTTCCAGATTTGTACGAATCCACGGATCAGTACAAGTGAGGAATCTAACTACTTTGTGAAGCATAAGTGAACATACTAGGCATATTATGAGATGCAGTATGATTAGATCCAACTTGTGTGAATAGAAACTTCTTGTGGCAGAAAGTGATGAATCTATAGGATCAAAGGGGCCGTAAAAAGGAAGTTTTATTTACCACACAAAGAACTGCTAGACGGAGTGGAAGAGGAGGCCGAGAAGTTCGATCATCCATGCCCTAACTTGGCGACGGAGAACACCTACGGCGACGGCGGAGAAGACGATGTCCACGGCCGGCGTGAAGACGGCGTCGGAGAGGTCGCGGCAGCTAAGCGCTTCGTCACTGGCGTCGGAGAGGGCTAGCGGTGGTGCTAGGGTTTGTGCGAGAGTGGAAGAAAGGATAATGACTGTGGTGAGGCGTGTATTTATAGGGACAGGGACGGCACAGTGTTATTACACAGGTGCCCCTGGCGATTCACATCTGAAGGACACGTGTCCATCAAGCAACATATCGGAGGTTGTTCCACGTTCCCACACACGCCTAGATTGTCGGGTGGTCGTTCCCACTACTCCGGGTTTCAGGTGAAGGAATTAGTATCGAAAGCGGACTTAATGTTTGTCTCTGTATCTTCTCCTGACAAGGACGTAGAGAAGACCTTCGACAGTTTCCAGAGAATGCATATGATTTGGAGAGATAGAGTTTGGGATAGAAAGCATAGAGAGGTTAGGGTCCAATCACATTCACTTAGTTCAAAAGATTCAACAAGAAGACATAGCTATAAGTGAATGCTGTAGAGGACAGAACACTAGTATATGTATATATATATATATATATATATATATGTGAGAAAGACAATCAAACCAACATAGTGAAGATAATCATGAAGAGAAGTTGAGAATGAAGACAAACAAAATGTGAAGACATAGCAAATGTAACGCCATGGGTAAAACACTTCAAACAGAAGAATTTGGTGGTGGCGTTACCCACCGTATAGGAAGTAATAGACCCAGACATGGCGCACAATTATCGTGGCGCTCCGAAGTCAAATTCCACATTAATGTATTCACACTTAGAATGTATGTCTTCATTGATTGAAGATATGCTTTACTTCGTGTGGTGCACATCTAAGTCATCAATATGCATAAGTGTTAGGATGTGTGCCTGATCACAGGACATTTGAGGATTCCAAGATATTTAGCTCACACCGTAACTTGCAAAATCTCTTCTCATCCAAGGGCTTGGTGAAGATATCTGCCAATTGGTCTTCAGTGTTGACGTGTATGATATCAATATCTTCCTTCACAACATGATCTCTGAGAAAGTGATAATGAATTTCAATGTGCTTTGTCTTTGAGTGCTGAACTGGGTTGTTGGCGATCTTGATGGCGCTTTCGTTGTTGCAGTAGAGTGGCACTTGCTTCAGATGAATGCCATAGTCTTTGAGTGTTTGCTTCATCCACAGAAGCTGAGCGCAGCAAGATCCAGCAGCAATGTATTCAGATTCAGCAGTGGAGAGAGATACACAGTGCTGCTTCTTTGAAGACCAACATACAAGTGATCGTCCCAGAAAATGGCATGTGCCTGATGTAGACTTGCGATCCACCTTGTCACCAGCATAATTAGCATCCGAGAATCCAACCAGATCAAACTCTGAGCCCTTTGGATACCATAATCCTAGTGTTGGGGTGTAAGCCAAATATCGAAGAATTCGCTTCACAGCTAAGTGATGCGATTCCTTTGGTGCCGCTTGGAATCGAGCACACATGCAAACACTAAGCATAATATCTGGCCTAGATGCACATAAATAAAGTAAAGAACCAATCATGGAGCGGTATACCTTTTGATCGAACTCTTTACCATTGTCGTCGGGACCCAGATGATGTTTGGCTGGCATTGGTGTCGTGAAGCCTTTGCAGTCTTGCATACCAAATTTCTTTAGGCAATCTTTGAGGTACTTCTCTTGAGATATGAAGATGCCATTGCGTTGTTGACGTATTTGAAGACCAAGGAAGAACTTCAGCTCACCCATCATGGACATCTGATATTGCTCTTGCATCATATATCCAAACTCTTCACTGTATTTCTGATTGGTGCAGCCGAAGATAATGTCATCCACATATATTTGGCACACAAACAGTTCACCATCATATGTCTTCCTGAAGAGAGTGGGGTCGAGGGAACCAGATTTGAAGCCTTTGCTCTTCAGGAAGTATTTGAGTGTGTCATACCAGGCCCGAGGGGCTTGTTTGAGGCCATACAGTGCCTTGTTGAGCTTGTACACCATGTCAGGATGTTTTGGATCTTCAAAGCCAGGCGGTTGTGCAACATACACTTCTTCTTCAATCTTGCCGTTGAGAAAAGCGCTCTTCACATCCATTTGATATAGAAGTATGTTAGGATGATTTGCATAGGCCAGCAGTATGCGTATGGCTTCAAGTCTAGCCACAGGAGCAAATGTTTCATCAAAGTCAATCCCTTCAACTTGAGTGTACCCATGAGCAACGAGACGAGCTTTGTTTCTAACTACTTGACCATGCTCATCTTGCTTGTTGCGATATATCCATTTGGTGCCTATTATATTGTGCTTGCAAGGATCAGGATGCTTAACCAGTTCCCATACATTATTCAGCTCAAACTGTTGAAGCTCTTCTTGCATAGCTTGAATCCATTCAGGTTCCATGAAGGCTTCTTCAACTTTCTTGGGTTCAGATATTGAGATGAATGCGAAGTGCCCACACAAATTTGCTAGCTGTGTTGCCCTTGAACGAGTGAGTGGACCTGGTGCATTGATGCTATCAATTATTCTCTCAATCTGTACTTCATTTGCAACACGAGGATGTACAGGACGAAGATTTTGCTCTTGCTGATCATTGTCATCGTTAGAGGGGTTGTCTTTAGGCTGAGCATTGTCTTCAGGTTGATTAGGTGCGGAGATGATAAGTTCCTCTTTAGGCTGAGCTTTAGACAATGATTTCTCCAGTTCCCATAAGTTTGACTGATTCACTGGATGGAACTTCATCTAGCACATTTGGCAGGTGCTCTCTTTGTGAGCCATTCGTCTCATCGAACCGCACATCCACTGTTTCAACCACTTTATAGTGAAAAAGGTTGAAGACTCTGTAGGAGTGTGAATCCTTTCCATATTCAAGCATAAAACCCTCATGTGCTTTTGGTGCAAATTTTGAAGTGTGATGTGGATCCTTGATCCAGCACCTGGCGCCAAATACTCTGAAGTAACTGACATTTGGCTTCTTGCCAGTAAGGAGCTCATAGGATGTCTTGTTCAGAAGCTTGTGAAGATAAACACGGTTGATAATATGGCATGCAGTATCAATGGCTTCCGGCCAGAATTTTCTTGGAGTCTTGTATTCATCAAGCATCGTCCGGGCCATCTCAATAAGTGTTCTGTTCTTGCGTTCGACGACGCCATTCTGCTGTGGCGTGTACGGAGCTGAGAATTCATATGTGATGCCTAAGGTATCAAGATATGTATCTAGGCTAGTGTTCTTGAATTCAGTGCCATTGTCACTTCTGATGTGCTTTATCTTGGCGCCATAGTTGTTCATTGCTCGACTGGCGAAGTGTCTGAAGACATCCTGCACTTCAGTCTTGTAGAGGATTATATGCACCCAAGTATATCTTGAATAATCATCAACAATGACAAAGCCATAGAGACAAGCAGTAGTAGTAAGAGTTAAGTAATGAGTGGGACCGAAAAGATCCATGTGTAGCAGTTCGAAGGGTTGAGTCATTGTCATGATTGTCTTCGAGGGATGCTTGGCCCTCGTCATCTTTCCTGCTTCACAGGCACCACATAAGTGATCCTTCTTGAACTTGACGCCCTCGATGCCTATGACATGCTTCTTCCTTGCAAGGGTGTGGAGGTTCCTCATGCCAGCATGCCCTAGCCTCCGATGCCAGAGCCAGCATTCGGAAGCTTTTGCTAGAAGACATACTGCAAGTTGTGGTCCTGCTGAGAAATCTACCACATACAAATCATCTTTCCGATACCCTTCAAACACTAGAGACTTGTCAGATTCCATTAGTACAAGGCAACGATATTTTCCAAACATCACAATCATGTTTAAATCACAAAGCATTGAGACAGACATTAAGTTGAAACCAAGGGATTCAACAAGCATGACTTTATCCATGTGTTGATCCTTTGAGATTGCAACTCTACCTAGACCCAATACCTTGCTTTTGCCAGTGTCAGCAAATGTGATGTGACTTTTGTCAGATGGACGTAAGGTTGAGTCCATGAGAAGACTTCGCTTGCCAGTCATGTGATTAGTACACCCACTATCAATAATCCATTCTGAAGCTGCTGGTGTCATACCCTACAGTGCAGTTAGGGGGATAGGCTTCACGAAGAGAATTGTGAAGCAAAACATTTTGATGAACCAGTAGATTATTAAAGATTAGATCGAGATTAGGACTGATAGGGCAAGTAGCAAGCGACTCAGGAACAAAGTACATAATAAGACCATTTGGGCATTTGATCCTGCGCCCTACAAGATGTTTAAGGTCCCCAGCAATAGCTTCAGACAATTTTGGTTTTTGGCTGGAGACCTTTCCCTGCAAAAGAGAGTTAAGCTTTCTTAGCCACCCACATCTTCAAGGGTGGCTTCAAAGCAATGAGTCTAAGTGCAGCATCTGAGAACTTTGGCTTTGGAGCCCTAGCAAAAAGTCTTGCAGGTGGACAATAGTACTCATAAGAATAAGCAGAATAGTTCTTGGTCTTATGAACATGGCGGTTTGATGAAACGCGCTCATATTCACAGGCCTGAGTATGGTTTCCCTGCAAAACATTTGTGTTAGTGCGACTCAGGTGTGTCCTCTGTCTGTATGAAGCCTTTGGACCGTATGAAGCCTGTGGTCTGGGGTTTGTCTTCTTCACCTGTGGTGTCATGATGACATTCACAGGAAGATTCTCCAAACACCTTTTTGGCACCCAGATCTTCTTCATAGGCGGTCCATTCCTGCAGTTAGTACCAATATACCTGGCAAACACTTCACCATTATGATTCTTAAATAGTTTATAGTTTGCACCAAAGGATTCATCAATAACAATGGGATTAGCACAAGTGAAGCCAGATAGGGTGGATGGATCTGCTGAAGGTTCCTTTGCAGCAACCCATGTGGTTTTGGGGTACTGCTCAGGTTTCCAGTAAGAGCCATCAGGATTCATTTTCCTTTCGAACCCAACACCCTCTCCTAGGGTTTCGGTTCAGGATCTGCCTTTTGAGGACATCACATAGTGTCTGATGCCCTTTGATACTTTTGTACATCCATGTTTCAAGTAGTGTCTTCAACCTAGCATTCTCATCAGCAATAGTAGTGGTATCCTCAGCAGAGGGGTTAGTTACCACATCAACAGTTGAAGATATTGCAACAGTAGCAACAGTAGAACATTTAGCAACAGAAGTAGAGCTATCACGCTCAAGGCATTTAAGACATGGTGGTTCAAATCCTTCCTGAGCGGGACTGATCTGTTCAACGCGAGGTGACTCGTTTTCCGTTTGAAGATCTTCATGAGCCGTTCTCCATTTCTCGAGTTCTTGCTTCCTTTGAAGATAATCATAGGAAAGCTTTTCATGAGTTGTTGAGAGCGTTTCATGACGACTTTCAAGTTCCTCATACTTAACATGAAGATTTTTTGTGTCTTCAATTAAGGACTAAGATCGAGTCATTTCAGCGTCCAACAGGTCATCACTTTTGTTTAACAGTTTTTTAATATGCTCCATAGCTTTCTGTTGTTTAGTGACAAGGGAAGCAAGTTTTGCATAGCTGGGTCCAAATTCATCACCAAATTCATCATCACTGGATTCAGATAGATAGCATTCAATTACCTTAGCATCATTTGCCATAAGGCATGATGCAGAAGATGATGATTTTGGTTCGAATGTCATCGCTTTGAGAGACTCCTTAAAGTCCTCGAACTAAGGATCATGACGAGTTCGATGACCTTCATAGACCTCAGAGAGACGATCCCAGATAAGCTTCGCATGATCGAGATGCATGATATTCCTAAACTGATTTTGAGATAGACAGGAGCAGATGACGTCCTTCACCATGAGGTTGAGAAGAGTGTACTTGCGAATGTCATCAGCTTCCGCCATCTTGCACAAATCGGTCAGACCAATCTCAGTGACGGTCCACAGCT
The DNA here is from genome assembly GCF_002162155.2 of Triticum dicoccoides. Classification (NCBI taxonomy): domain Eukaryota; kingdom Viridiplantae; phylum Streptophyta; class Magnoliopsida; order Poales; family Poaceae; genus Triticum; species Triticum dicoccoides. The sequence continues at coordinate 313,280,899 of NC_041380.1, read as the reverse complement.
TGCTGTTTCTCGCCATGAGGCGCTTCTTCATCATGGCCTTCTACTTGGGATACTCGTGACCGTCAAAGATGGGGCATGACACAGTCTTCATACCTGGGGTCGACATAACTAAAACTCCAGGCGGTTAAACCAAAATCACACTGAACAAGGGAGTACCTTGCTCTGGTACCAATTGAAAGTGTGTTATATTGACTAGAGGGGGGTGAATAGGCGACTTTTATGAAAGTCTTCAATACATGGAAGTTTCGAAGACAAATGATAGAAATGAACCTATTACCATGCAGCGGAAGGTAGACTACACTAGGCAGACCATAGTCAAGTATTCAATGAAGTGAAACCACAATGACTAATAGCAGCTAGGCAGTAAGGATCAGGTACACAGTGAAGACAAATAGATAATGCAAATAGGCACTGACTTCACAAGAGCCAACTGTAAATAAAGAGATGGGAAGGATAGAACCAGTGTGCGTGATGAAGACAAAGTTTTGGTAGACCAGTTCCAACTGTGGTGACAGTTGTACGTCTGGTTAGGGCGGATAGGTATTTAAACCTGAGGACACTCAGTCACAGACACTAAGTCCTGAACACGCGGCTCAGGACACTTAGTCCTCATCGTATTCCCCTTGAGCTAAGGTCAGACAGACCTCGCCCAATCACTCTGGTAAGTCTTCAAGGTAGACTTCCAAACCTTCACAGACTTCATTCACTGGTGATCCACAATGACTCTTGGATGCTCAGAACGCGACGCCTAACCGGCTGGAGGATTCACAGTCGTCAAGTGTAATAAGTCTTCAGATCACACAGACAGGTAGACTTAAGTGATGCCTAACACTATTTGGCTCTGGGTGTTTAGGGCTTTATCCTCGCAAGGAATTCTCTCTCAAAGGCTTCGAGGTGGGTTGCTCTCAAACGACAAAAGCCGTACTCTAACTCTGAGCAGCCAACCATTTATGGTTGTAGGGGGTGGGCTATTTATAGCCGCTAGGAAACCTGACCTGATTTGTCCGAAATGACCCTGGGTCACTAAGGAACTGACACGTGTTCCAACGGTCAGATTTCAAACACACACGGCAACTTTACTTGGGCTACAAGCAAAGCTGACTTATCCAACTCTAGACAAGATTTGCTCTCATAGTCTTCACTCGAAGACATAGGATTTTGGTTAAGCATCACTTCAGTAATTCTGACTGGTTCTCTTGGACCCCACTTAACAGTATGGTGGTTCCTATGACCCAACAAAGAAAAACACAGAACGACGAAACTGCTAAGTCTTCGCGCTCCATAGTCTTCACGCGATGTCTTCTCTTGTCATAGTCTTCAATGTGAATGTCTTCACATACCACCTTTGACTTCAATGTCTTCATACATTTTTAGGGGTCATCTCTGGTAGGAAAACCGAATCAATGAGGGACTTCTACCTGTGTTATCCTGCAATTCTCACAAACACATTAGTCCCTGAACTAGGTTTGTCGTCAATACTCCAAAACCAACTATGGGTGGCACTAGATGCACTTACACGATGTGTGTTGGAAGTGGTTCCAAGATTGATATGATCATCATCGCATAGTCCCTATGCGTCGGGATTAGTGTTGAACCTAAATAAATGTTATTTGGTGTTTGCGTTAAGCATGAATATGATTTGATCATGTTTATTGCAATACGGTTATTCATTTAAAGTTAGAGAATAATTGTTGTTCTGTTTACATGAATAAAACCTTCAATGGTCATACACCCAAGGTGAATGGTTTATTGAATCTCGATCATAGTGATACACATATTCATAATATTGAAGCCAAAAGATGCAAAGTTAATAATGATAGTGCAACTTATTTGTGGCACTGTCGTTTAGGTCATATTGGTGTAAAGTGCATGAAGAAAATCCATGTTAATGGGTTTTTGGAATCACTTGATTATGAATCAGTTGATGCTTGCGAACCATTCCTCATGGGCAATATGACTAAGACTCCGTTCTCCGAAACAATGGAGCGAGCAACAGACTTGTTGGAAATAATATGTACTGATGCATGCAGTCCGATGAGTGTTGAGGCTCGCGGCAGATATCGTTATTTTCTGACCTTCACAGATGATTTGAGTAAGATATGGGTATATCTTCTTGATGAAACATAAATCTGAAACATTTGAAAAGTTCAAATAATTTCAGAGTGAAGTGGAAAATCATCATAACAAGAAAATAAAGTTTCTACGATCTGATCGTGGAGGAGAATATTTGAGTTACGAGTTTGGTCTTCATTTGAAACAATGCAGAATAGTTTCTCAACTCATGCCACCTGGAACACCACAGCGTAATGGTGTGTCCGAACATCGTAACCGTACTTTATTAGATATGGTGCAATCTATGATGTCTCTTACCGATTTACCACTATCGTTTTGGGGTTATGCATTAGAGACAGCTGCATTCACGTTAAATAGGGCACCATCTAAATCCGTTGAGACGACACCATATGAACTGTGGTTTGGCAAGAAACAAAAGTTGTCGTTTCTTAAAGTTTGGGGTTGCGATGCTTATGTGAAAAAGTTTCATCCTGATAAGCTCAAACCCAAATCGGAGAAATGTGTCTTCATAGGATACCCAACGGAGACAGTTGGGTACACCTTCTATCACAGATCCGAAGGCAAGACATTCGTTGCTAAGAATGGATCCTTTCTAGAGAAGGAGTTTGTCTCGAAAGAAGTGAGTGGGTGGAAAGTAGAACTTGATGAGGTAACTGTACCTGCTCCCTTATTGGAGAGTAGTTCATCACAAAACCGGTCCTGTGACACCTACACCAATTAGTGAGGAAGCTAATGATGATAATCATGAAACTTCAGATCAAGTTACTACCGAACCTCATAGGTCAACCAGAGTGAGATCCGCACCAGAGTGGCACGGTAATCCTGTTCTGGATGTCATGTTACTTGACCATGACGAACCTACGAACTATGAGGAAGTGATGATGAGCCCAGATTCCGCAAAATGGCTTGAGCCCATGAAATCTGTCGTGGGTTTGTCACGGCCGATGTCCTTGTGAAAGGACTTAGTCGTGGAGCCATCGCAACGGGTTAGCTTAAAGGGGTTAAATCGGACAAGGGACACGAGGGATTTTTTTAGTAGTTCGTCCCCTTCGATGAAGGTAAAGCCTACGTCTAGTTGTGATTGGTATTGCTAGGGTTTCGATGACCAGGGAGCGAATCCGCTTTGCCTGGCTCTCGAGTTGTTGTCTGTCCTCCCTAAACCGCGGTCGGGTCATCCCTTTATATACATAGGTTGACGCCCGCCGGTTTACAGAGTCCCGAGGCCGGATCATAAACGTGTCCAGCTCGGTCTCTATTCCTCTAACTTACAATACAAGTTACATGAAAGAGTCGATTTACATCTACATGCCCTAACCCGCCTTTGGGCCTTGGGCCTTCGTAAAGTGCCACCATCCTCATGTCTTCATGGAGGTAACCCGGCCACTCCTAGCCGGTTTACCTCCAGTAATCATATCCCCAAGATTAGGCCCCAGATTGATTTGAACTTGTTCATGTCAATCTTCAATACTTAGAAAAAATTCTTGCCCTGGTACCTTCGCATGAATCTGGTAAACCGTCGTGATGTCATCTTTCAGATCCGTAGTAAACCGTCATGACGTCATCTATCCGTTGAAGCCGAAGATACCCTTCATTAATGAATATCCAACCCTCGAGGCGACATCCTTATTAACTATCCATTTTAAGCTCCTCGATTTTCGCACTTGCCGCTTATCGGTTCACCTTATAAATAGGCCCAAGGGCCATTCTCTTTTTCCCCCTTCGCCTCCTTCGCTTCTTCTTCCTCCTTGCGACGTCTCTGCACCCGAGCGTCGTCGCCATCGCCAAGCTTCGCCTCCGCCTCTCCATTAGCCACTACATCAACCTGATTGCACCAGAGAACTGCGGCCTGCCTCCGTTGCTTCAACAGTCGATGTAAGTCCTTTCCTTTCCCCCTTTGTAGATCTGTCTAGGGTTTCCTTGTTCTTTGCAGTTCATCGAAGTTCATCAAGGCTCCGGTGCTGCTCTTCCCTGTTCCTCCTTAGTCCATGGATAAAAAACCTCAAGCTTGATATATTCCGCGTAATGGTTTATCTTCCGCTACTACAACAAACCCCTGTGTGCATAAAAACTGATCTGAACCTTTATGAATTGCTTCGGGACCAACCCTTTTAGGTCAAAATATTTTTACTTTCCCGTCTTTCGGTAGATCCAAAATTTCCATGTCCCCTTGTGGAACCTGTTTTACCTTACCTAGTCGTTTTTGCCTTAGATCTATCTCTTCCGCATGACATAAACGGTTTACCCTTGTAAAAGGTAAGCTATTATATACCATTAGTCCCCTCGTAAACCGGCAGTCCCTCTATCCTCATCATCATACTCCGATTTAATAGCATGTGCACACCTCTGCTTCTGCTTATTGCTGTCATTTGTAATTGTATCAGCCTCTGGTTTACCAATTCTATATATTTGGATTCTCTGTTTTATTGTACCTTATGCATCACTGTGAATAAATTGTAAACCGGTATTTCTCTTCAGCTTTTCATTTGCAATGGCAAAGTAGTTCTATTCCTGCAACTGGGTCCCCTCCCGGGTTACAGAAGAGCAACTGAATGGAATGGTCCGGATTGGCACCTTACCAAAGAAGAATGAAATCCGGTGGCGTGCTCCTGGACCGGGAAATCCTCCCACCCTAAGCAGGGTGAGGTAGTGGTGTTTGTTGATCACATAGGTCGTAGTTTCAAACCGCCCGGATCAAAGTTTTTCCGGGATGTACTTGCCAGCCTTCAACTCCACCCTCAAGATATTGGACCCAACTCGGTATCAAATATATGCAACTTTCAAGTTTTCTGTGAAGCATACCTACAGGAGGAGCCAACTGTTGAGCTGTTTCGGGATTTCTTTCATCTGAACCGGCACACTAAATTCATAGATGGACACAATACTGAACTCGGTGGCGTCTCCATTCAGAAAAGAAAATAGGTTGAATTTCCTCATGCCAAGCTGCACAGCCACCCCAAAGAGTGGAATCAAACTTGGTTCTACTGTAAAGACACCTCCCCTGAAAATGAGAATCCTCTGCCGGGTTACTGTGCCCACCAGCTTGCCAATAATCATCCACTTCCACAACGACTAAGTGCTCAGGAATGGGCTCAGTATGCACCTCAACTTGCCAAGCTGAGAGCCTTCCTTGCCAACGGCTTAACCAGAGTAGACTTTGTTCGTTGCTGGATATCCTGGAGTATCTTGCCGTTAAGTCGCCGCTCCGGTTTAATGTGCGAGTACACTGGTGAAGTAGAAGACTCCCAACGCCATATCAATATCTAGCTAACAGATGAAGAAGTCACTAAAGCTGTTAAGAAAATCCTGAATGAACCGGAAGCTACTTGCCGCCAAACTGAACTACTCCCCTTTTACACGCAAAACAAGCCGCCCACTGTGAGTATTGTTCCTCCGCTTTACCCTTGATATCTTTAGACTGTACAATCCTTTGAATACCCATCCTTCTATTTTTAAACAGGGTGATGATACATTTTGGAAGAACAAACCTCAAGAGAAAGCGGTAAAAACTTCCCGCCCTAAAACCAGAGCCGTCAAGAAGACCACAAAGCGGAAAGCACCTGAACGCATTAGTATGGAACTGGACGACAACCCAGATGAACTGGAAGTTGAGGTAGAACTTGATTCACTTGGTTCCCTTTTCATGCATCTCATTGACAATGATACTTATCAGGAGGACGTGGAGGGCATTCAAGTTGACGATGCAGAGGTAATTATCCTTTCCTCCGGTTCAGACTCTATGCCGACACAAAAATTCCGTCAAGCGGTCCGGAAAGTAAGCTTTTCTCATCCCCTTGCCCACTTGGATCCAACATTTATTTTGAAGATGCAGCAGCACGAGGCTCGCCGCACCACCCGACACAATGGCCAAAAGGTTACTTCAGCCGGTTTACCTGACACCCCGGTTCGAAAGCGCTGATCTGAGGTCTCACCCACTTCTGACAATTCTTATCCCAAGGCAGGTTATTTCCGACAACCTCTTAATCCGTTCGATTCAAATTATCAGGTGACACCTCCCTCATCCTCTGGCGAGTCAACGGCGACCCAACTCCCTCCTCTCAAGACCGTAGCCGGGTAAATGTTTCACCCTTCTCTTTTGATGTTTCATACTTTATATGTTGTGCTTAACCTTTCACCTTTTTTTGTTGTAGAGCCAAAGCCAGACCCAGCAAAAAGGCTCGGGTTAACAATCCGCCCGAAGATCAAGTGGTTCTTGAACTGGAGCAAACGGTTGAACCGGAACAAGCGGTTGAACCAGAGGCCCCAAATCCGGAAGCTATCTTTGATGAACCACCCCCTCAAGACCACAATATTGATGAACAACCAGAAATTGACACTGATGTGCCTGATAATGAACCGGTAGATCCAATCCGGGCTGATGACAGGTCTTCTAGCCCGGTGAGAGCCACTGACACTCCATCAACTCCAGCAAAGACTGCTGGAGACAAAGAAAGCAATGTTATCATTACCGGTACGAGCCACAGCTCTCCTGGCCATCCAGTTGTGTTGGCGAAACATAGTGCCAAGGAAGAGCGTGCTGCCATGGCAAAAGGCAAATGGAGCACTGACTTGTCAAGCTACGCCCATCTCAGCGCTCAAGAACTCCACTCCGGTTTTCTAAACCGTTTGCACTCAAACCATGATTATGAAGCCGGTTTAGTGAATCTGATGAAGGATCAATATGAGGTATTCTCATCTCTTTTCCTTTCTTGATTCCAAAGTATAAACATCAGCCCAAGTAGCCCCCAAGGGCCGGTTTATGATGTTAATCGCAAGCCGGGACTTTGTAATATCTTAATCCTTGCATGCTGATCCTCCATATGTCAAGTCATCGCTAGAAACAAACCGGTACCTTATCATTGTATTCCTGAAGTTTTCATCAGTGTAGCCCCCAAGGGCCGGTTTAGCTTTGCGAGGTATACCGGGTCTTGAATCAATGCGTCAACTTTGAACAGATGTACATTAGCCCCCAAGTGTTAAGGATAATGCTTGCATTGTACTTGAGACTTGTGAAAAAATATGTTGATGATAGAGCAAATAGGCATTAGCCCCCAAGTACAAAGTGCATAACTCGTTATACGCTTGGTACTTCATAACTTGTTTCTGATGACATACCTCACCTTTGTAGGCTGAGTTGAGTAAGAAGGATGCTCAAACTGCAGACCTTCAGGAGAACATCAAAACTCAGCAAAAAGAGGCTGCCAAAGCAAAGAAGAGCTGACCAACGCCTTAGCAGCTATGGAGAAGCTGAAAGCAACTTTTGATAAAGAGCATGCAAAATGGGAAACGGAGAAGGCCGGTTTAACAAAGAAGGCCGACGACGCAGAAGCAGCCCTGAAGCCAGTGGTTGACGAATTGACCGGCTTGAAGCGGCAAATTAACGCCATGACTTCTGCTGTGTTTGGTAAGTACCTCCTTGTGCAGTTTGTCTAAGTCATAAGATCTTATCAATGACCGATTTACTGACGCTAAACCATGATAGGGACCCGCATTGCGCATCTGGGCTCTGACATGCGGATGAAACTTAAAATGGCCTACACCTTAATAGAACAATTGTTCTCTGGTTCCCAGCGAGCCATTTGTACTGCAGCTTATAACAAGCCTCCGCCATCGTTGATAAAAGAAACTCTTGAAAAGCTGGCCATGTTACCTGCCCGGATCAACGAACTGAAGAAATCAGCTGCAAGATCAGGAGCGCTGACCGTGCTAATCCGGGCCAAGGCGTGGATTCCGAATCTTGAACCGGCAGATATCATCAAAGGGTATCCTAGTGTGAAAGAAGATGGCTCAGATTTCGACAATGATGATCTCCGAAAGCTGACAAAGGAGATGCGACCGATAGCAAGCAAACTGGCAGAGGACACATATCTATCACATTTTCAACCAGTTTATGATGCTGAGGGAAAGAGATAGCCCGCAGTGATCCATGATGTTTAAGATCTTGTGCCTCCAATTCGTAATCATACTTACGCTCCTGACATTGACCCCTCCAGCCTTATCCATGAAGAGGCCTTGTTTCAAGCTTTAACCGGAATCGATTGGTCGACGGTTGATTCCAGCGTCTGGGGAGGGATGAAGAGGATGTAACCGCGCAAGATGTCCCTCAATCGTCAAGTCGTCCCAATGAAGAATCCTAAACTGGCGGCCAGTTTATCAGCTACAGTCTGCCACTTCTTGAAAAAAATTATTCAATTTGGGCCGTTTCGAAACGCCTTGTGATACATCTCCAACGTATCTATAATTTTTGATTGCTCCATGCTATATTATCTACTGTTTTAGACATTATTGGGCTTTATTTTCCACTTTTATATTATTTTTGGGACTAACCTATTAACCAGAGGCCTAGCCTAGAATTGTTGTTTTTTGCCTATTTTAGGGTTTCGAAGAAAAGGAATATCAAACGGAGTCCAAACAGAATGAAACCTTCGGAAACGTGATTTTCTCATCAGATAAGATCCAGGAGACTTGGAACCTCCATCAAGAAAGCCACGAGGTGGTCACGAGGGTAGGGGGCGCCCCCCTGCCTCGTCGGCCCCTTGAAGCTCCACCGACGTACTTCTTCCTCCTATATATATCCATGTACCCCCAAACAATCAGGGACAGAGCCAAAAACCTAATTCCACCACCGCAACTTTCTGTATCCACGAGATCCCATCTTGGGGCCTGTTCCGGAGCTCCGCCGAAGGGGGCATCGATCACGGAGGGCTTCTACATCATCATCCAAGCCCCTCCGATGAAGTGTGAGTAGTTTACTTCAGACCTACGGGTCCATAGCTAGTAGCTAGATGGCTTCTTCTCTCTTTTTGGATCTCAATACAATGTTCTCCCCCTCTCTTGTGGAGATCCATTTGATGTAATCTTCTTTTTGCGGTGTGTTTGTTGAGACCGATGAATTGTGGGTTTATGATCCAGTCTATCTATGAATAATATTTGAATCTTCTCTGAATTATTTTATGTATGATTGGTTATTTTTGCAAGTCTCTTCGAATTATCAGTTTGGTTTGGCCTACTAGATTGGTTGTTCTTGCCATGGGAGAAGTGCTTAGCTTTGGGTTCAATCTTGCGGTGTCCTTTCCCATTGACAGAAGGGGCAGCAAGGCATGTATTGTATTATTGCCATCGAGGATAACAAGATGGTTTTTTTATCATATTGCATGAAATTATCCCTCTACATCATGTCATCTTGCTTAAGGCGTTTCTCTGTTTTTAACTTAATACTCTAGATGCATGTTGGATAGCGGTCGATGAGTGGAGTAATAGTAGTAGATGCAGAATCGTTTTGGTCTACTTGTCTCGGATGTGATGCCTATATACATGATCATACCTAGATATTCTCATAATTATGATCAATTATGTTAATTGCTTAACAGTAATTTGTTCACCCACCGTAGAATACTTATGCTCTTGAAAGAAGCCACTAGTGAAACCTATGGCCCCTGGGTCTCTTTCTCATCATATCAATCTCCATTACTTTATTATTGTTTTGCTTTTACTTTGCTTTTACTTTATTTACTTTGCATCTCTATACCAAACATACAAAAAATATTATTTATCATCTCTATCAGATCTCACTTTCGTAAGTGACCGTGAAGGGATTGACAACCCCTAAGCGCTTTGGTTGCGTTGAGCTATTGTTTTTGTGTAGGTACGAGGGACTCGAGCGTAGCCTCCTACTGGATTGATACCTTGGTTCTCAAAAACTGAGGGAAATACTTACGCTACTTTGCTGCATCATCCCTTCCTCTTCGGGGAAATCCAACGCACTGCTCAAGAGGTAGCACCTTGTAATAGGATAACAGAAACACCTTTATATGCCATGCCATCGAGCATGTTTGGGTTGCTTGATACTTTGAAAACTTGTTTCACTTTTGGGATCTATTTATGCATAGTCCATTATGATTTATGTTCCTGCAAAAAATAACTTGAAAGCACCCTAGTGGTTTACCACTGGACGGGTCATGATACCCAAAAATATATACATAACTTGGATGAATAACCAAGATTTGTATTAACTAGATAAAATAAATAATATCTGTGACATACCTCGTTGGCTGACCAACTGCTTGTATGGTAAGGGTGAAAAAACACCAATCCGAAGTGTTGACAACTCCTTGCCCTCTTGTTGGTTCATATAGAAACCATATTGGGCTATAATAGCCGTATAATGCTGGTGACATCTAGTCAAAACCAGACCAGAGGAATATACTACCGGTTTAAAACTGATCATGTACTGACAACTAAGCGTTGAAAGTCATGCCGGGTTGTAATGAACACCGGTTTATCAGAAATATGCAGAAATCCCTTAGCAAAAAAGATATAAAAAATAGCAAATCAAAAATAAATATACAAGGCTTTTTATGGGCTGTCAGGCCCTAAATCGAGGTTTTTGATGGGCTGCCAGGCCGCTGAGTTAAACCATTTTGCAAAGCCTTTTAAGATGGACCTCAATTTTTAACCAATCATCGTTTTAACTTTAACAAGTTCAGGGTCCATGGGATTGACTTGTCAAACGTTCGATGAGTCATACCAGGTTTACCTGGACAGAGTGGCTTACTTAAAGAGGCAGGATAACCTGGGGTTTTAGGTGAATACACCTGGCTTCCCAGCCTAGCTTGATAGCCTATTACAAGCGTGCAAGATCATTGTTCTTTGAGAAGCAAGGAGCCCCGAGGTAATATTTGAGTTGTGCTCAGTGGTTACCTATGTTTGAGTTGTGCTTAATGCAACAGACTCTCTTTGGTTCCACATAGTTTCCTTTTGGCTTGAAGCCTATCAAGAGGTGTAGCTATGGTGTGAAGACAACCAAGCCCCCTAGTGATATCCCTTTTTGGTTTTAAACCGATCAAGAGGTGTAGCTATGGTTCAGATACGACCAAGCCCCCTAGTGATTTTCTTTATATCTGTGTGACCGTATAGGCCGGGTTAATAAAACGCCGCTTTGTCAGTAGAAGCTCCTGTAGGCTCACACATGGTGTAAAAAGAACAGAGGCCCCACTTTAATTGAGGCTCTGGTTTATTATATAATATATACATTGTCATAAGTATGTACATAAGAAGAGCTTGTGTCTCAAGTATAGTAAGGCCGAAGAAGAGCTATATTCCACGGTCGCTTGGTCTCCTCCTCCGATTTACGTGAGTCTTTGTGCTCTCGAACATCAATGAGGTAGTATGACCCGTTGTGCAGATTTTTGCTGACCACAAAAGGTCCTTCCCAAGGTGGGGATAACTTGTGCATATCAGTCTGATCCTGGATGAGCCGGAGCACTAGATCGCCCTCTTGAAAAGTTCTGGTCTTAACCCGGCGGCTGTGATAACGTCGGAGATCTTGTTGATAAATCATCGAACATGCTGCTGCAAGATCACGCTCCTCATCTAACAGGTCCAGTGAGTCCTGATGTGCCTTCTCATTATCAGCTTCAACATAAGCCGCCACACGGGGCGAGTCGTGACGGATGTCACTAGGAAGAACCGCCTCTGCTCCATAAACCATGAAGAAAGGCATGTAACCCGTAGATCTGTTAGGTGTGGTGTTGATGCTCCATAACACGGAAGGTAACTCCTCCACCCAACAACCAGGGCCGGGGTTTAATACCTCTCAAAATTTCTTGATTCACCCTCTCTGCTTGACCATTAAACTGGGGGTGAGCCACTGATGCTACATCAAGCCGGATGTTCTCACGTTGGCAAAATTCCTCCATCTCACCCTTTGACAGATTAGTACCATTATCAGTTATAATACTGTATGGGAAACCAAACCGGAATATCACCTTTTTGATGAATTGAACCGACGTGGCTGCATCGCACTTACTGACTGGTTCTGCTTCCACCCACTTGGTAAACTTATCAACTGCCACTAACAGGTGGGTCTTTTTGTCTTTGGATCTCTTAAAAGGTCCAACCATATCGAGCCCCCAAGTTGCAAACGGCCAAGTTATTGGAATCATCCTCAACTCCTGAGCTGGAAGATGAGGGCGGCATGCAAATTTTTGACAACCGTCACACCTTTTGACTAAATCCTCAGCATGAGCTATCAACCAATAGAAACCGTGACAAAAAGCCTTAGCCACCAAGGATTTTGAACCGGCGTGGTGTCCACAATCTCCTTCGTGGATTTCTCGTAAAATCTCACAACCCTCTTGAGGAGACACACAACACTGAATTGCTCCTGTGACGCTGTAACGATGTAACTCCCCATTGATTGTGGTCATTGACTTGGAACGCCGGATTATCTGCCGGGCCAAGGTTTCGTCCTCCGGTAACTCGCCCCGGTTCATGTAAACCAAGTACAGGACTGTCCAATCCGGTATAACATGCAAAGCTGCCACCAACTGGGCCTCCGGGTCAGGAATAGCCAACTCCTCCTCTGTTGGTATCTTGACCGACAGATTATGTAGTACGTCGATGAAGACATTAGGTGGGACCGGTTTACGGTCAGAACCCAGGCGACTTAAAGCGTCCGTCGCTTCATTCTTGCGCCAGTCTATATGGTCAACTTGATAACCCTTGAAATGACCAGCCATGATGTCAATCTCTCGTCGATATGCAGCCATGAGTGGGTCCTTAGAATCCCAAGTGCCAGATACCTGTTGAGCCACCAGGTCCGAGTCACCGAAGCACTTAACCCGGCTTAAGTTCATCTCCTTAGCCATCCGAAGACCATGGAGTAAGGCCTCGAACTCGGATGCATTGTTAGTACAAGGGAACATTAAGCGAAGAACATAACAAAACTTGTCACCTCGTGGGGAAGTTAATATGACTCCAGCCCCCGAGCCCTCCAATTGCCTGGACCCATCAAAGTGAATAGTCCAATAAGTGTAATCTGGCTTTTCCTCTGGTGCCTGCAACTCTGTCCAATCATTGATGAAGTCCACGAGTGCTTGCGATTTGATCGCTGTGCGAGGTGTATACTTGAGCCCATGGGGTCCAAGCTCAATAGCCCACTTAGAAATCTGGCCAGTCACCTCTCTGTTTTGGATAATGTCTCCCAAGGGGACTGAACTAACCACTGTAATGGGGTGACCTTGGAAATAGTGCTTGAGCTTCCGGCTTGCCATAAAAACTCCATACACCAGCTTCTGCCAATGCGGATACCTCTGCTTTAACTCAATAAGAACTTCACTGATATAATAAACCGGCCGTTGAACCGGATACTCTTTTCCAGCCTCCTTGCGCTCCACAACGATAGCACACTGACAGCCCGAGCATTAGCAGCCACATATAGCAATAAAGGCTCTTTATCAACCGGAGCCGCAAGGACATGCGATTCAGCTAACTGTCTCTTCAAATCCTCGAATGCTTTATTAGCCGCGTCGCTCCAGGCAAAATCTTCTATTTTCTTCAACATCTGATATAAAGGGATAGCTTTCTCCCTAAGACGATTGATAAACCAGCTCAAAGCTGCAATCCGGCCTGCTAAACGTTGATCGTCATTGATACACGCCGGTTTAGCTAAGGACGTAATAGCTGAATTTTTTTCTGGATTAGCTTCAATGCCCCTATTAGACACCAGAAAACCTAAGAGCTTGCCTGCTGGAACACAAAAGGAACATTTTGTCCGGATTAAGAATCATCTTATAAACCCTAAGGTTGTCAAAGGTCTCTCTCAAGTCCTCTATTAAGGTTTCCTCCTTTCTTGATTTCACCACAATATCATCCACATATGCATGAACGTTACGCCCAATCTGCTTTTGAAGACAATTCTGAACACAACGTTGATAAGTTGCCTGGGCACTCTTGAGCCCAAAAGGCATGGAGACATAGCAGAAGGCTCCAAAGGGAGTTATAAAGGATGTCTTCTCCTGGTCCTTAACTGCCATTTTGATCTGATGGTAACCATAGTAAGCATCTAGAAAACACAAAAGATCACAACCCGCTGTAGCAGCAATAATCTGATCAATACGGGGAAGGGCAAAGGGGTCTGCTGGACAAGCCTTGTTCAAATCGGTGTAATCCACACACATACGCCAAGTGCCATTTTTCTTAAGAACCAGCACCGGATTAGCCAGCCACTCCGAATGAAAAACCTCCACGATAAACCCTGTGGCCAAAAGCCGAGCTACCTCCTCACCAATAGCCTTACGCCTTTCTTCGTTGAAACGGCGAAGAAACTGCCTCACTGGTTTAAACTTAGGTTCTATATTAAGTGTGTGCTCAGCGAGTTCCCTCGGTACACCTGGCATGTCAGAAGGCTTCCATGCAAAGATGTCCCGGTTCTCATGGATGAACTTGCTGAGCACGCTTTCCTATTTGGGATCCAAGTTAGCGTTGATGCTGAACTGCTTGGACGAATCGCCAGGAACAAAATAAACCATCTTAGTATCTGTAGCCGATTTAAACTTCAACGCCAGATCATGCTCTGTAGTTGGTTTTTTCAAAGAAGTCATGTCTGCCGGATCAACCTTGTCTTTATAAAACTTCAGCTCCTCTGTGGCACAAACTGACTCAGCATAAGCCGCATCTCCCTCTTCACACTCCAAAGCAATCTTCCTACTCCCATGTATTGTGATGGTCCCCTTATGACCCGGCATCTTAAGCTGCAAATAAACATAACACGGCCTCGCCATGAACTTGGCATAAGCCGGCCACCCGAACAGGGCATGATACGGACTCTTGATTTTCACTACCTCAAAAGTCAACGTCTCTGACCTTGAATCATAATCATCTCCAAAAGCCACTTCCAGGGCTATCTTGCTGATACGTCTCCAACATATCTATAATTTTTGATTGCTCCATGCTATATTATCTACTGTTTTGGACTATATTGGGCTTTATTTTCCACTTTTATATTATTTCTGGGACTAACCTATTAACCGGAGGCCTAGCCCAGAATTGTTGTTTTTTGCCTATTTCAGTGTTTCGAAGAAACGGAATATCAAACGGAGTCCAAACGGAATGAAACCTTCGGGAACGTGATTTTCTCACCGAACGTGATCCAGGAGACTTGGACCCTATGCCAAGGCATCAAATAGGCGGTCACGAGGGTGGGGGCGCCCCCCTAGGGCGCACCCCCTGCCTCGTGGGCCCCTCGGAGCTCCATCGACGTACTTCTTCCTCCTATATATACCTACGTACCCCCAAATGACCAGAACAGGAGCCAAAAACCTAATTCCACCACCACAACTTTCTGTATCCACGAGATCCCATCTTGGGGCCTATTCCAGAGCTCCGCCGGAGAGGGCCGTCATCACGGAGGGCTTCTACATCATCATAGCCTCTCCGATCAAGTGTGAGTAGTCTATCTCAGACCTTCGGGGCCATAGTTATTACCTAGATGGCTTCTTCTCTCTTTTTGGATCTCAATACAAAGTTCTCCCCCTCTCTCGTGGAGATCTATTCGTGTAATCTTCTTTTTGCGGTGTGTTTGTTGAGACCGATGAATTGTGGGTTTATGATCAAGTCTATCTATGAATAATATTTGAATCTTCTCTGAATTCTTTTATGTATGATTGGTTATCTTTGCAAGTCTCTTCGAATTATCCGTTTGGTTTGGCCAACTAGATTGGTAGTTCTTGCCATGGGAGAAGTGCTTAGCTTTGGGTTCGATCTTGCGGTGTTCTTTCCCAGTGACAGAAGGGGCAGCAAGGCACGTATTGCATCATTGCCATCGAGGATAACAAGATGGGGTTTATTTCATATTGCATGAATTTATCTCTCTACATCATGTCATCTTGCTTAAAGCGTTACTCTGTTTTTAACTCAATACTCTAGATGCATGCTGGATAGCGGTCGATGAGTGGAGTAATAGTAGTAGATGCAGAATCATTTCGGTCTACTTGTCACAGACATGATGCCTATATACATGATCATGCCTAGATATTCTCATAACTATGCTCAATTCTGTCAATTGCTCAACAGTAATTTGTTCACCCACCGTAGAATACTTATGCTCTTGAGAGAAGCCACTAGTGAAACCTATGGCCCCCGGGTCTATTCTCATCATATCAATCTCCGTCACTTTAATCTTGCTTTGCTTTTTTACTTTGCCTTTTACTTTTCACTTTGCATCTCTATACCAAAAATACTAAAAATATTATATCTATCAGATCTCACTCTCGTAAGTGACCGTGAAGGGATTGACAACCCCTAATCGCGTTGGTTGCGAGTAGCTATCGTTTTGTGCAGGTACGAGGGACTTGAGCGTGGCCTCCTACTGGATTGATACCTTGATTCTCAAAAACTGAGGGAAATACTTAAGCTACTCTACTGCATCATCCTTTCCTCTTCGGGGAAATCCAACGCAAGCTCAAGAGGTAGCAAGAAGAATTTCTGGCGCCGTTGCCGGGGAGTCTACGCAAAAAGTCAACATACCAAGTACCCATCACAATCACTATCTCTCGCATTACATTAGTTGCCATTTGCCTCTCGTTTTCCTCTCCCCCACTTCACCCTTGCCGTTTTATTCGCCCTCTCTTTCCCAATCTCCTTCTCTTTCTCCGTTTGCCTTTTTGTCGCTTGCCTTTTTGTTTGCTCGTGTGTTGGATTGCTTGTTTGTCGCGATGGCTCAAGATACTACCAAATTGTGTGACTTCACCAATACCAATAATAATGATTTCCTTAGCACTCTGATTTCTCCTCTTGCCAATACTGAATCTTATGAAATCAATACTGCTTTGTTGAATCTTGTTATGAAAGATCAATTCGCCGGCCTTCCTAGTGAAGATGCCGCTACTCATCTGAATAGCTTTGTTGATTTATGTGACATGCAAAAGAAAAAAGATGTCGATAATGATGTCATTAAATTGAAGCTATTTCCTTTTTCTCTTAGAGATCGTGCTAAAGCTTGGTTTTTGTCTTTGCCTAAAAATAGTATTGATTCTTGGAACAAGTGCAAAGATGCTTTTATCTCTTAGTATTTCCCTCCCGCTAAGATCATCTCTCTTAGAAACGATATTATGAACTTTAAGCAACTTGATCATGAACATGTTGCACAAGCTTGGGAGAGAATGAAATTAATGATACGTAATTTCCCTACTCATGGTTTGAATTTGTGGATGATTATACAAAATTTTTATGCCGGATTGAATTTTGTTTCTAGAAATCTTTTAGATTCGGCCGCGGGAGGCACTTTTATGGAAATCACCTTAGGAGATGCTACTAAACTCCTAGATAATATTATGGTTAATTATTCTCAATGGCATACTGAAAGATCTTCTAATAAAAAAGTGCATGCGATAGAAGAAATCAATTTGTTGAGTGGAAAGATGGATGAACTTATGAAATTATTTTCTACTAAGAGTGTTTCTTCTGATCCTAATGATATACCTTTGTCTAATTTGATTGAGAATAACAATGAATCTATGGATGTGAATTTTGTTGGTAGGAATAATTTTGGTAACAATGCTTACAGAGGGAATTTTAATCCTAGGCCATATCCTAGTAATCCTTCTAATAATTATGGGAATTCTTACAACAACTCTTATGGAAATTATAATAATATGCCCTCTGAATTTGAGAATAGTGTTAAAGAGTTTATGAATTCACAAAAGAATTTTAATGCTTTGCTTGAAGATAAATTGCTTAAAGTTGATGATTTGGCTAGGAACGTTGATAGAATTTCTCTTGAGGTTGATTCTTTAAAGCTTAGATCTATTCCTCCTAAGCATGATATCAATAAGTCTCTCAAAGCCATGAGAATTTCCATTGATGAGTGCAAGGAAAGAACCACTAGGATGCATGCTTCCAAAGATGCCTTTATTAAAGCGTGTTCTTCTAATTCCTATGAAAGTCAAGATGAGGATCTAAAAGTTATTGATGTGTCTCCTATTAAATCTTTGTTTTGCAATATGAATCTTGATGAAACTGAATATGATCTTCCTTTACCTAGAAGGCGTTCTAAAAATTTGGAGTATTTAGATCTTTATGATGAAATTGATGAAAGTGGGATTGAAAGAAATAAAAATCTAGATGTTGCTAAACCCACTATATTGGATTTCAAGGAATTTAATTATGAAAGTTGCTCTTTAATTGATTGTATTTCCTTGTTGCAATCCGTGCTAAATTCTCCACATGCTTATAGTCAAAATAAAGCCTTCACCGGACATATTGTTGATGCCTTGATGCAATCTTATGAAGAAAAACTTGAGTTGAAAGTTTCTATCCCTAGAAAACTCTATGATGAGTGGGAACCAACTACTAAAATTAAAATTAAAGATCATGAGTTTTATGCTTTGTGTGATTTGGGTGCTAGTGTCTCCACTATCCCAAAAACTTTGTGTGATTTGCTAGATTTCCGCGATTTTGATGATTGCTCTCTAAACTTGCATCTTGCGGATTCTACTATTAAGAAACCTATGGGAAGGATTAATGATGTTCTTATTGTTGCAAATAGAAATTATGTGCCTGTAGATTTCACTGTTCTTGATATAGATTGCAATCCTTCTTGCCCTATTATTCTTTGTAGACCTTTCCTTAGAACGGTTGGTGCGATTATTGATATGAAGGAAGGGAATATTAGATTTCAATTTCCATTAAAAAATGGCATGGAACACTTTCCAAGAAAGAAAATAAAATTGCCATATGAAACTATCATGAGAGCCACTTATGGATTGCCTACCAAAGATGGCAATACCTAGATCTATCCTCGCTTTTATGCCTAGCTAGGGGCGTTAAACGATAGCGCTTGTTGGGAGGCAACCCAATTTTATTTTTATTCCTTGGTTTTTGCTACTGTTTAGTTATAAATAAATTATTTATCCTCTGTTTTGGTTGTGTTTTTTGTGTTTAATTAGTGTTTGTGCCAAGTAGAACCGTTGGGAAGACTTGGGGAAAGTCTTGTTGAACTTGCTGTAAAAAACAGAAACTTTAGCGCTCACGAGAACTGCTGTCATTTTTATTTGGAAAGTGATATTTAGTTAATTCTTTTTGCAGATGATTAATAGATAAATTCCTTACGTCCAGCAATTTATTTTAGAATTTTGGGGGTTCCATAAGTTTGCGTTAGTTACAGATCACTACAGACTATTCTCTTTTTGACAGATTCTGTTTTTCGTGTGTTGTTTGCTTATTTTGATGAATCTATGGTTAGTAAAATAGTTTATAATCCATATAGAAGTTGGAATACAGTAGATTTAACACCAATATAAATAAATAATGAGTTCATTACAGTACCTTGAAGTGGTCTTCTGTTTTCTTTCTCTAACGGAGCTCACGAGTTTTCTACCTTAAGTTTTGTGTTGTGAAGTTTTCAAGTTTTGGGTAAGGATTTGATGGATTATGGAACAAGGAGTGGCAAGAGCCTAAGCTTGGGGATGCCCATGTCACCCCCAAGATAATCCAAGGACACCAAAAAGTCAAAGCTTGGGGATGCCCCGGAAGGCATCCCCTCTTTCGTCCACTTCCATCGGTAATTTACTTGGAGCTATATTTGTATTCACCAACATGATATGTGTTTTGCTTGGAGCGTCTTGTATTATTTGTGTCTTTGTTTGTTAGTGTGCCACAATCATCCTTGCTGTACACACCTTTCAAGAGAGCCATACATGAATTAGAATTTGATAGAATACTCTATGTGCTTCACTTATATCTTTTGAGCTAAGTAGTTTTGCTCTATGTGCTTCACTTATATCTTTTGAGCGTTATAATTTTGCTCTATGTGCTTCACTTATATCTTTTTGAGCTAATTACTTTTGCTCTATGTGCTTCACTTATATCTTTTGAGCGCTATAATTTTGCTCTATGTGCTTCACTTAGATCTTTTAGAGCACGGTGGTGGATTTGTTTTAAAGAAACTATTGATCTCTCATGCTTCACTTAAATTATTTTGAGTCTTAATAGCATGGTAATTTTCTTAATAATAACATTCTTGGTATTCAAGATATGTGAAACTTTCTTTTGAGTGTGTTGAATACTAAGAAAAGTTGGATGCTTGCTAATTGTTTTCAGATATGGGGGTAATAATATCAAAGTCATGCTAGTTGAGTAGTTGTGAATTTGAGAAGTGCTTGTGTTGAAGTTTGCAAGTCCCGTAGCATGCACATATGGTAAACATTATGTAACAAATTTGAAACATGAGGCGTTATTTGATTGTCCTCCTTATGAGTGGCGGTCGGGGACGAGCGATGGTCTTTTCCTACCAATCTATCCCCCTAGGAGCATGCGCGTAATACTTTGATTTTTGATGGCTTGTAGATTTTTGCAATAAGTATATGAGTTCTTTATGACTAATGTTGAGTCCATGGATTATACGCACTCTCACCCTTCCATCATTGCTAGCCTCTACGGTACCGTGCATTGCCCTTTCTCACATCGAGAGTTGGTGCAAATTTCGCCAGTGCATCCAAACCCCGCGATATGATACGCTCTTTCACACATAAACCTCCTTATATCTTCCTCAAAACAGCCACCATACCTACCTATTATGGCATTTCCATAGCCATTCCAACATATATTTCCATGCAACTTTCCACCATCCAGTTTATCATGACACATTCATCATTGTCATATTGCTTAGCATGATCATGTAGTTGACATAGTATTTGTGGCAAAGCCATCGCTCATAATTTTTTCATACTTGATTCATTGCATATCCCGGTACACCGCCGGAGGCATCCATATAGAGTCATACTTTGTTCTAGTATCGACTTGTAATCATTGAGTTGTAAATAAATAGAAGTGTGATGATCATCATTCAATAGAGCATTGTCCCAAAAAAAAGAGAAAGGCCAAAGAAAAAAAAGAAGGCCCAAAAAAAGGGGGGGCAATGCTACTATCTTTTTTTCCACACTTGTGCTTCAAAGTAGCACCATGTTCTTCATATAGAGAGTCTCTTGAGATATCACTTTCATATACTAGTGGGAATTTTCATTATAGAACTTGGCTTGTATATTCCAACAATGGGCCTCCTCAAGTGCCCTAGGTCTTCGTGAGCAAGCAAGTTGGATGCACACCCACTTAGTTTTTTTTTGTTGAGCTTTCATACATTTATAGCTCTAGTGCATCCGTTGCATGGCAGTCCCTACTCCTTGCATTAACATCAATTGATGGGCATCTCCATAGCCCATTGATTAGCCTCGTTGATGTGAGACTTTCTCCTTTTTGTCTTCTCCACATAACCCCCATCATTATATTCTATTCCACCCATAGTGCTATATCCATGGCTCACGCTAACGTATTGCATGAAAGTTTATGAGTTTGAAATTATTAAGGTAAGAAACAATTGCTTGGCTTGTCATCAGGGTTGTGCATGATGAGAGCATTCTTGTGTGACAAAAATGGAGCATGACTAAACTATATGATTTTGTAGGGATAAACTTTCTTTGGCCATGTTACTTTAAGAAAACATAATTGCTTTGTTGGTTTGCTTGAAGTATTATTATTCTCTATGTTAATATGAACTTTTGTCTTGAATCTTCCTAATCTGAATATTCATACCACAATTAAGAAGGTTTGCATTGAAATTATGCCAAGTAGCACTCCGCATCAAAAATTCTCTTTTTATCATTTACCTACTCGAGGACGAGCAGGAATTAAGCTTGGGGATGCCTGATACGTCTCCAACGTATCTATAATTTTTTATTGCTCCATGCTATATTATCTACTGCTTTGGACTATATTGGGCTTTATTTTCCACTTTTATATTATTTTTGGGACTAACCTATTAAATGGAGGTCTAGCCCAGAATTGATGTTTTTTGCTATTTCAGTGTTTCGAAGAAACGAAATATCAAACGGAGTCCAAACGGAATGAAACCTTTGGGAACGTGATTTTCTCACCGAACGTGATCCAGGAGACTTGGACCCTATGCCAAGGCATCAGAGCGGCGGTCACGAGGGTGGGGGGCGCGCCCCCTGCCTCATGGGCCCCTCGGAGCTCCACCGACGTACTTCTTCCTCCTATATATACCTACGTACCCCCAAACGATAAGAACGGGAGCCAAAAACCTAATTCCACCGCCGCAACTTTCTGTATCCACGAGATCCCATCTTGGGGCCTGTTCCGGAGCTCCGCCGGAGAGGGCCGTCATCACGAAGGGCTTCTACATCATCATAGCCTCTCCGATGAAGTGTGAGTAGTTCACCTCAGACCTTCGGGTCCATAGTTATTAGCTAGGTGGCTTCTTCTCTCTTTTTGGATCTTAATACAAAGTTCTCCCCCTCTCTCATGGAGATCCATTTGATGTAATCTTCTTTTTGCGGTGTGTTTGTTGAGACCGATGAATTGTGGGTTTATGGTCAAGTCTATCTATGAATAATATTTGAATCTTCTCTGAATTCTTTTATGTATGATTGGTTATCTTTGCAAGTCTCTTCGAATTATCCGTTTGGTTTGGCCAACTAGATTGGTAGTTCTTGCCATGGGAGAAGTGCTTAGCTTTGGGTTCGATCTTGCGGTGTTCTTTCCCAGTGACAGAAGGGGCAGCAAGGCACGTATTGCATCATTGCCATCGAGGATAACAAGATGGGGTTTATTTCATATTGCATGAATTTATCTCTCTATATCATGTCATCTTGCTTAAAGCGTTACTCTGTCTTTAACTTAATACTCTAGATGCATGCTGGATAGCGGTCGATAAGTGGAGTAATAGTAGTAGATGCAGAATCGTTTCGGTCTACTTGTCACGGACGTGATGCCTATATACATGAGCATGCCTAGATATTCTCATAACTATGCTCAATTATGTCAATTGCTCAACAATAATTTGTTCACCCACCGTAGAATACTTATGCTCTTGAGAGAAGCCACTAGTGAAACCTATGGCCCCCGGGTCTATTCTCATCATATCAATCTCCATCACTTTAATCTTGCTTTGCTTTTTACTTTGCCTTTTACTTTTCACTTTGCATCTCTATACCAAAAATACCAAAAATATTATATCTATCAGATCTCGCTCTCGTAAGTGACCGTGAAGGGATTGACAACCCCTAATCGCGTTGGTTGCGAGTAGCTATCGTTTTGTGCAGGTACGAGGGACTTGAGCGTGGCCTCCTATTGGATTGATACCTTGGTTCTCAAAAACTGAGGGAAATACTTACGCTACTCTGCTGCATCATCCTTTCCTCTTCGGGGAAATCCAACGCAAGCTCAAGAGGTAGCACTTGCCAACTGGGTACGCCGATTTACCAGGCACCACTCCATGAAAGACCGTATTCGACGGTTTAAGATTCTTATCTGTCAACCCCATGCGGCGGAAGGTATCATAGTAAAGGATATTGATACTACTTCCTCCATTCATAAGCACCTTGGTGAACTTATACCCCCCAACTTGAGGTGCCACCACTAAGGCCAGATGACACGGATTGTCAACCCGGGGCGGGTGATCCTCTCGACTCCATAAAATTGGTTGTTCAGACCAGCGCAAATACTGAGGCACTGCCGGTTCAACAGAATTCACGGTGCTTTTGTGCAGCTTCTGATCACGTTTACACAAGCTAGTGGTGAAGACATGATACTGCCTACTATTCAACTGCTTCGGATGGCTCTGATAACCCGATTGTTGTTGTTGCTAATTTCCTTGATGGTTATACCCTCCCTGATTACCCTGATTACCTTGATTACCATGCCCGGTTTGATTGCCCTGGAATCCTGAACCGGAGTTGCTACCTTCATAACCCGGGCCATGGAAACCAGCTCCTGAACCGCCAGGCTGGCCATTGTCATATTGAAATTGATTGGAAATTTTGAACTCCCGCATAATGTAACAATCCTTCCAAAGATGTGAAGCTGGCATCTCCTTCGATCCATGTTTTGGGCAAGGCTGATTTAGCAGGCGTTCAAGATTGGGACCTGGCCCTCCACCCCGCTGGGGCTATTTACCCTTGCGACGCCGACCGTTATCCTGAGCATTGGTATTAGCCACAAAGTCCAAACTGTTGTCTGCCTTGCGCTTACCATTGTTCCCCTGTCCTGGTGGATTATGTTGCTGGCCCTTGGCCCCGTCGTTCTTTTTCCCTTTCCCCGGTTTGTCATCCTCAGACTCAGGGTCTTTGGTACTAACTGAATCAACATACTTCACCAAGGCGGCCATAAGGGTTGACATGTCATTGCAATTACGTTTGAGCCTTCCTAACTTCATCTTCAATGGCGTAAACCAGCAATTGCCTTCCAATGTCAAAACTGATGTATCCGCATTGATGCGGTCCGACGAATGCAGAATAGTTGAGACTCGCTTCACCCAATGGGTTGTGGACTCCCCATCTTCCTGAACACAAGCAGCCAGATCTACAATTGACATAGGCTGCTTACAAGTGTCTTTAAAATTCTGGACAAACCGGTATTTCAAATCAGCCCATGACCCGACAGAGTTAGCCGGTAAACTTTTTAGCCAAGTACGAGTTGTCCCCTCCAACATCATGGTGAAGTACTTAGCACACACCGCTTCATCCACATCCAGCATCTCCATTACCATCTCATAACTCTCCACCCATGACTCAGGAGGCAAATTAGCAGTGTAATTGGGCACCTTACGAGGGCCTTTAAAATCCTTGGGCAGTCGTACGTTACGCAAAGCGGGGGTGAGACACGGTACCCCTAAAGAACTGAAGACCACGCCTGGCTCCACTGAAGCGGTAGGATGAACTGGAGTGGGCTGGCGGGCCTCGTGTTGTGCCGCTAACTCGGCTTCTCGACGTGCACGACCGTGATCCACCACATCATGCGCATTAGCACCACCGGTCGGGTTATGCCCTCACGGCGAGTTATGGCGACATGCGCTGCTTGACACAGCCGGTTCATCCTCAACATGCCTGTTGTAGCTCCGACTCGGATGAAGGGTGGAATGAACCCTCTCGCGACTATGTGAATAAGCTTGTTGTTGGTTTAAGGCTGTTTGAAGGAGCTCTCTGGCCCGTCGCGTCTCGATCGCTACCAGCGACTCGCCGTCAATTGGAGGGCTGCTAATCGTTAAGAGGCAGCAACAATGTTATCCAACGGATTGGAGTAATGCCCTGAGGGTGTCGGAACGTACTGCGGTACAATGTTATTCTGACGAGGTGGGTCCATCGCACGCGGCTGAACCGGTGCTCCTCTCACTGGTGCCTCCGTCCCGTTTACGACCGGTTGGTTACTGGTTCCTGCTCCTGGCGTATTGAAGAGATTTCTTGCTTCGTAGTTCGGCGGGAGGTGCGACCGGTATCTCCTCCTCATGACATCATCTGAGGCATTCTGATCCAGCCTAAGCCGGTAAGCCTGAGTCTCCAACTCGGCCCGCTCAGCAGCCATCCTGGCGTTCTCTGCCGCCAGGTCCGCTTTAGCCTGAGCTATCTGATCCTTCACCTTTACAATTTCCGCATTGTGCTGATCCCGGTTTGATGCATCAACCTCCGCCGCCAGCAACGTTGCCAAAGTGTCAAACAAATCGGACAAAATCTGAGCCGGAGGTGGCGCAGAGCCCCCTGCCCCTGCTGGCGTTGCTGTTGCTCAACCGGAGATTACTGCCGCGGCGGTAGAAGAGGTGTGGGTTGGCTGTGTTCCGGCCATGAAGATCGCGACCCGGTTTGGCAGATCGAGGGGGTCCAGAATACTGTCGCCATCGGAGCCTCCGCTAATCCGGCCATCCTGTAGCTGATATAGCGACTCGGTCTCTCCAGTTGAAGATCCATCATCAGAGCAGACAACGGTCTCCGCATCAGATGCCGGTCCATCCTCATATTCCGCTCCATGGATGGCACCTACGAAAACACGCTTTGCTGCGGGCTGAACCAGGGCGGGGTTTGCACGCTGAGCCGTCTCGATGATGTCGGCGCAGGTGTCCGGCTCAGGGCCCGGCCCACCGATCTTGCCGATGAAGACGTGAATCCCACCAAAGGGGACCCGGTACCCGTATTCTATTGAACCGGCCTCGGGACCCCATCCTGCATCATCGATGTAGAGCTTGCCGCGACGACTCTTCGTCATCCGGCCCACAACGTATCCCTTGAGTCCTTCGAAGCTGCCCTTCAAGAACTCGAAACCATCGTGCGATAGCCCCACAGTGAGCGCCAACTGTCGTGGGTTTGTCACGACAGATGTCCTTGTGGAAGGACTTAGTCGTGGAGCCATCGCAATGGGTTAGCTTAAAGGGGTTAAATCGGACAAGGGACACGAGGGATTTTATACTAGTTCGTCCCCTTCGATGAAGGTAAAGCCTACGTCTAGTTGTGATTGGTATTGCTAGGGTTTCGATGACCAGGGAGCGAATCCGCTTTGCCTGGCTCTCGAGTTGTTGTCTGTCCTCCCTAAACCACGGCCGGGTCGTCCCTTTATATACATAGGTTGACGCCCGCCGGTTTACGGAGTCTCGAGGCCGGATCATTGGTGTCTACTACACAACCTTCTTCTTGTAGACGTTGTTGGGCCTCCAAGTGCAGAGCTTTGTAGGACAGTAGCAAATTTCCCTCAAGTGGGTGACCTAAGGTTTATCAATCGGTAGGAGGCATAGGATGAAGATGGTCTCTCTCAAGCAACCCTGCAACCAAATAACAAAGAGTCTCTTGTGTCCCCAACACACCCAATACAATGGTAAATTGTATAGGTGCACTAGTTCGGCGAAGAGATGGTGATACAAGTGGTATATGGATAGTAGATAAAGGTTTTTGTAATCTGAAAATATAAAAACAGCAAGGTAACTAATGATAAAAGTGAGCGTAAACGGTATTGCAATGCGTTGAAACAAGGCCTAGGGTTCATACTTTCACTAGTGCAAGTCCTCTCAACAATAATAACATAATTGGATCATATAACTATCCCTCAACATGCAACAAAGAGTCACTCCAAAGTCACTAAAAGCGGAGGACGAACGAAGAGATTATGGTAGGGTACGAAACCACCTCAAAGTTATTCTTTCCAATCAATCCGTTGGGCTATTCCTATAAGTGTCACAAACAGCCCTAGAGTTCGTACTAGAATAACACCTTAAGACACAAATCAATCAAATCCCTAATCTCACCTAGATACTCCAATGTCACCTCAAGTATCCGTGGGTATGATTATACGATATGCATCACATAATCTCAGATTCATCTATTCAACCAACACATAGGACCTCAAAGAGTGCCCCAAAGTTCTACCGGAGAATCACGACGAAAACGTGTG
This sequence comes from Triticum dicoccoides, assembly GCF_002162155.2. NCBI lineage: Eukaryota > Viridiplantae > Streptophyta > Magnoliopsida > Poales > Poaceae > Triticum > Triticum dicoccoides. The sequence goes on along the minus strand of NC_041380.1, from coordinate 313,253,824 downwards.
CCAACCCCTATGCATAGGTTCATGGGTGGAACCCACAAGTTGATCACCAAAACATACATCAAGTGAATCACGTGGTATCCCATTGTCACCACAGATACGCACGGCAAGACATACATCAAGTGTTCTCAAATCTTTAAAGACTCAATCCGATAAGATTACTTCAAAGGGGAAACTCAATTCATTACGAGAGAGTAGAGGGGGAGGAGAAACATAAGATCCAACTATAATAGCAAAGCTCGCGATACATCAAGATCGTGCCAAATCAAGAACACGAGAGAGAGAGAGAGATCAAACACATAGCTACTGGTACATACCCTCAGCCCCGAGGGAGTACTACTCCATCCTCGTCATGGAGAGCACTGGCATGATGAAGATGGCCACCGGAGAGGGATGCCCCCTCCAGCAGGGTGCCAAAACGGGTCTAGATTGGTTTTCGGTGGCTACGGAGGCTTCTGGCGGCGGAACTCCCGATCTATTGTGTGTTCTGGAAGTTTTAGGGTACGCGAGTATATATGGGTGCAGGAAGTATGTCGGTGGAGCTTCGGGGGGCCCACGAGGCAGGGGGCGCGCCCTAGGGGGGCGCCCCCCACCCTCGTGAGCACCTCCCTTGGCTCCTGACGTGGGGTCCAAGTCCATCCAGTAGCTTTCCTTCCAAAAATAACTTCTCCAGTTGATTTCGTTCCGTTTCGACTCCGTTTGATATTCCTTTTCTTCGAAACACTTAAATAGGCAAAAAACAGCAATTCTGGGCTGGGCCTCTGGTTAATAGGTTAGTCCCAAAAATAATATAAAAGTGGATAATAAAGCCCAATATTCCCAAAACAGTAGATAACATAGCATGGAGCAATAAAAAATTATAGATACGTTGGAGACGTATCAAGCATCCCCAAGCTTAATTCCTGCTCGTCCTCGAGTAGGTAAATGACAAAAACAGAATTTTTGATGCGGAGTGCTACTTGGCATAATTTCAATGTAATTCTTCTTAATTGTGGTATGAATATTCAGATCCTAAAGATTCAAGACAAAAGTTCATATTGACATAAAAATGATAATACTTCAAGCATACTAACTAAGTAATTATGTCTTCTCAAAATAACATGGCCAAAGAAAGTTCATCCCTACAAAAATCATATAGTTTAGTCATGTTTCATTTTCGTCACACAAGAATGCTCTCATCATGCACAACCCCGATGACAAGCCAAGCAGTTGTTTCATACTTTAGTAATCTCAAACTCATAAACTTTCACCCAATACATGAGCGCGAGACATGGATATAGCACTATGGGTGGAATAGAATATAATGAGGGGGGTTATGTGGAGAAGACAAAAAGGAGAAAATCTCACATCAACAAGGCTAATCAATTGGCTATGGAGATGCCCACCAATTGATGTTAATGCAATGAGTAGGGATTGCCATGCAATGGATGCACTAGAGCAATAAATGTATGAAAGCTCAATAAAAGAAATTAGTGGGTGTGCATCCAACTTGCTTGCTCACGAAGACCTAGGGCACTTGAGGAGGCCCATTGTTGGAATATACAAGCCAAGTTCTATAATGAAAAATTCCCACTAGTATATGAAAGTGATAACATGAGAGACTCTCTACTATGAAGATCATGGTGCTACTTTGAAGCACACAAGTGTGGTAAAAGGATAGTAACATTGTCCCTTCTCTCTTTTTCTCTCATTTTTTTGGGCCTTCTTTTTTTTATGGCCTTTCTCTTTTTTTTATGACCTTTCTCTTTTTTTTATTCCTCACTTGGGACAATGCTCTGGAAAATGATTATCATCACACTTCTCTTCATTTACAACTCAATGATTACAACTCGATACTAGAACAAAGTATGACTCTATATGAATGCCTCCGGCGGTGCACCAGGATATGCAATTGTTGGAAATATGCCCTAGAGGCAATAATAAAATGGTTATTATTATATTTCTTTGTCCATGATAATTGTCTATTGTTCATGCTATAATTGTGTTATCCGGAAATCGTAATACATGTGTGAATACATAGACCACAACACGTCCCTAGTGAGCCTCTAGTTGACTAGCTCGTTGATCAAAGGATAGTCATGGTTTCCTGACTATGGACATTGGATGTCATTGATAATGGGATCACATCATTAAGAGAATGATGTGATGGACAAGACCCAATCCTAAGCTTAGCTCAAAGATCGTGTAGTTCGTTTGCTGTAGCTTTTTTGAATGTCAAGTATCATTTCCTTAAACCATGAGATTGTGCAACTCCCGGATACCGTAGGAGTGCCTTGGGTGTGCCAAACGTCACAACGTAACTGGGTGACTATAAAGGTACATTACAGGTATCTCCAAAAGTGTCTGTTGGGTTGGCACGAATCGAGACTGGGATTTGTCACTCCGTATGACGGAGAGGTATCTCTGGGCCCAGTCGGTAATGCATCATCATAATGAGCTCAATGTGACCAAGTGGTTGATCACGGGATCATGCATTATGGCACGAGTAAAGTGACTTGCCGGTAACGAGATTGAACTAGGTATTGGGATACCGATGATCGAGTCTCGGGCAAGTAACCTACCGATTGACAAAGGGAATTGTATACGGATTGATTGAATCCTCGACATTGTGGTTCATCCAATGAGATCATCGTGGAGCATGTGGGAGCCAACATGGGTATCTAGATCCCGCTGTTGGTTATTGACCTGAGAGGCGTCTCGGTCATGTTTGCATGTCTCCCGAACCCGTAGGGTCTACACACTTAAGGTTCGGTGACGCTAGGGTTGTAGAGATATTAGCATACGGTAACCCGAAAGTTGTTCGGAGTCACAAATGAGATCCCGGATGTCACGAGGAGTTCCAGAATGGTCCGAAGGTGAAGATTTATATATAGGAAGTCAAGTTTCGGCCATCGGGAAAGTTTCGGGGGTAATCGGTATTGTACCGGGACCACCGGAAGGGTCCCGGGGGTCCACCGGGTGGGGCCACCTATCCCGGAGGGCCCCATGGGCTGAAGTGCGAGGGGAACCAGCCCCTAGTGGGATGGTGCGCCCCCCTTGGGCCTCCCCCTGCGCCTAGGGTTGGAAACCCTAGGGGTGGGGGCGCCACCCTTGCCTTGGTGGGCAAGGAACCCCCTTGGCCGCCGCCCCCCTAGGAGATTGGATCTCCTAGGGCCGGCGCCCCCCTAGGCACCCTATATATAGTGGGGGGAGGGCAGCCGGAACCAAGCCCCTGGCCTCACCCTCTCCCTCCCGTGACACTCCTCCGTCTCCCTGCGCTTGGCGAAGCTCTGCCGAGATCACCGTTGCTTCCACCACCACGCCGTCGTGCTGCTGGATCTTCATCAACCTCTCCTTCCCCTTGCTGGATCAAGTTGGAGGAGACGTCTTCCCAACCGTACGTGTGTTGAACGCGGAGGTGCCGTCCGTTCGGCACTTGGTCATCGGTGATTTGGATCACGTCGAGTACGACTCCATCAACCCCGTTCTCTTGAACGCTTCCGCGCGCGATCTACAAGGCTATGTAGATGCACTCCTCTCTCCCTCGTTGCTAGATGACTCCATAGATTGATCTTGGTGATGCGTAGAAAATTTTAAAATTCTACTACGTTCCCCAATAGTGGTATTAGAGCTAGGTCTATGCGCGGTTACTATGCACGAGTAGAACACAAAGCAGTTGTGGGCGTCGGTATTGTCAATTTGCTTGCTGTTACTAGTCTTATCTTGATTCGGCGGCATCATGGGATGAAGCGGCCCGGACCGACCTTACACGTACGCTTACGTGAGACTGGTTCCACTGACTGACATGCAGTAGTTGCATAAGGTGGCTGGCGGGTGTCTGTCTCTCCCACTTTAGTCGGATCGGATTCGATGAACAGGGTCCTTATGAAGGGTAAATAGAAATTGGCAATTCATGTTGTGGTTCTGGCGTAGGTAAGAAACGTTCTTGCTAGAAACCTATAGCAGCCACGTAAAAACTTGCAACAACAATTAGAGGACGTCTAACTTGTTTTTGCAGCAAGTGTTTTGTGATGTGATATGGCCAAAGGATGTGATTAATGATATATGTGATGTATGAGATGATCATGTTCTTGTAATAGGAATCACGACTTGCATGTCGATGAGTATGACAACCGGCAGGAGCCATAGGAGTTGTCTTTATTTATTTATGACCTGCGTGTCAACATAAATGTCATTTAATGACTTTACTTTATTGCTAAAGCGTTAGCCATAGTAGTAGTAGTAATAGATGACGAGACAACTTCAAGAAGACACGATGATGGAGATCATGATGATGGAGATCATGGTGTCATGCCTGTGACAACGATGATCACGGAGCCCTGAAGATGGAGATCAAAAGGAGCAAATGATATTGGCCATATCATGTCACTATTTGATTGCATGTGATGTTTATCATGTTTTACATCTTATTTGCTTAGAACGACGATAGCTTAAATAAAGTGTTCCCCCTAACTGTGCACCGTTGCGAAGGTTCGTTGTTTTGAAGCACCACTTGATGATTGGGTGTGATAGATTCTAACGTTCGAATACAACGGGTGTAAGCCAGATTTACACACGCAATACACTTAGGTTGACTTGATGAGCCTAGCATGTACAGACATGGCCTCGGAACACGGAAGACCGAAAGGTCGAGCATGAGTCGTATAGGAGATACGATCAACATGAAGATGTTCACTGATGTTGGCTAGTCCGTCTCACGTGATGATCAGACACGGCCTAGTTAACTTGGATCATGTTTCACTTAGATGACTGGAGGGATGTCTATCTGAGTGGGAGTTCATTGAATAATTTGATTAGATGAACTTAATTATCATGAACTTAGTCTAAAATCTTTACAATATGTCTTGTAGATCAAATGGCCCATGTTGTCCTCAACTTCAACGCGTTCCTAGAGAAAACCAAGCTGAAAGATGATGGCAGCAACTATACGGACTGGGTCCGGAACCTGAGGATCATCCTCATAGCTACCAAGAAAGATTATGTCCTAGAAGCACCGCTAGGTGATGCACCTGTCCCAGAGAACCAAGACGTTATGAACGCTTGGCAGTCACGTGCTGATGATTACTCCCTCGTTCAGTGCGGCATGCTTTACAGCTTAGAACCAGGGCTCCAAAAGCATTTTGAGAGACACGGAGCATATGAGATGTTCGAAGAGCTGAAAATGGTTTTTTCAAGGTCATGCCCGGGTCGAGAGATATGAAGTCTCTGACAAGTTCTTCAGTTGTAAGATGGAGGAAAATAGTTCTGGGAGTGAGCACATACTCAGAATGTCTGGTTTGCATAACCGCTTGACTCAGCTGGGAGTTAATCTCCCGGATGACGCGGTCATTGACAGAATCCTTCAGTCGCTTCCACCGAGCTACAAGAGCTTTGTGATGAACTTCAATATGCAGGGGATGGAAAAGACCATTCCTGAGGTGTATTCAATGCTAAAATCAGCAGAGGTGGAAATCAAAAAGGAACATCAAGTGTTGATGGTGAATAAAACCACTAAGTTCAAGAAAGGCAAGGGTAAGAAGAACTTCAAGAAGGACGGCAAGGGAGTTGCCGCGCCCGGTAAGCAAGCTGCCGGGAAGAAGCCAAAGAATGGACCCAGGCCCGAGACTGAGTGTTTTTATTGCAAGGAAAGTGGTCACTGGAAGCGGAACTGCCCCAAATACTTAGCGGACAAGAAGGCCGGCAACACTAAAGGTATATGTGATATACATGTAATTGATGTGTACCTTACCAGTACTCGTAGTAGCTCCTGGGTATTTGATACCGGTGCGGTTTCTCACATTTGTAACTCAAAGCAGGAGCTGCGGAATAAGCGGAGACTGGCGAAGGACGAGGTGACGATGCGCGTCGGGAATGGTTCCAAGGTCGATGTGATCGCCGTCGGCACACTGCCTCTACATTTACCTACGGGATTAATTTTAAACCTCGATAATGGTTATTTAGTGCCAGCTTTGAGCATGAACATTGTATCAGGATCTCGTTTAATTCGAGATGGCTACTCATTTAAATCCGAGAATAATGGTTGTTCTATTTATATGAGAGATATGTTTTATGGTCATGCTCCGATGGTGAATGGTTTATTCTTAATGAATCTCGAGCGTAATGCTACACATATTCATAGTGTGAATACCAAAAGATGTAAGGTTGATAATGATAATCCCACATACTTGTGGCACTACCGCCTTGGTCACATAGGTGTCAAACGCATGAAGAAGCTCCATGCAGATGGACTTTTAGAGCCTCTTGATTACGAATCATTTTACATGTGCGAACCATGCCTCATGGGTAAAATGACCAAGACTCCGTTCTCAGGAATAATGGAGCAAGCAACCAACTTATTGGAAATCATACATACTGATGTGTGCGGTCCAATGAGTGTTGAGGCTCGCGGTGGCTATTGTTATGTTCTCACCCTCACTGATGACTTGAGTAGATATGGGTATGTCTACTTAATGAAACACAAGTCTGAGACCTTTGAAAAGTTCAAGGAATTTCAGAGTGAGGTTGAGAATCAACGTGACAAGAAAATCAAGTTCTTGCGATCAGATCGTGGGGGAGAATACTTGAGTCATGAATTTGGCACACACTTAAGAAAATGTGGAATAGTTCTCACGCCGCCTGGAACACCTCAGCGTATTGGTGTGCCCGAACGTAGTAATCGCACTCTATTGGATATGGTGCGATCTATGATGTCTCTTACCGATTTACCGCTGTCATTTTGGGGCTATGCTTTAGAGACTGCCACATTCACTTTAAATAGGGCTCCGTCGAAATCCGTTGAGACGACACCGTATGAATTATCGTTTGGGAAGAAAACCTAAGCTGTCGTTTCTAAAAGTTTGGGGATGCGATGCTTATGTCAAGAAACTTCAACCTGAAAGCTCGAACCCAAGTTGGAAAAATGCGTCTTCATAGGATACCCTAAAGAAACTGTTGGGTATACCTTCTACCTCAGATCCGAAGGCAAGATCTTTGTTGCCAAGAATAGGTCCTTTCTAGAGAAAGAGTTTCTCTCGAAAGAAATAAATGGAAGGAAAGTAGAACTTGATGAAGTATTACCTCTTGAACCGGTAAGTGGCGCAGCTCAAGAAAATGTTCCTGAGGTGCATGCACCGACTAGAGAGGAAGTTAATGATGATGATCATGAAACTTCAGATCAAGTTACTACTGAACTTCGTAGGTCCACGAGGACACGTTCCGCACCAGAGTGGTACGGCAACCCTGTCTTGGAAATCATGTTGTTAGACAACGGTGAACCTTCGAACTATGAAGAAGCGATGGCGGGTCCGGATTCCGACAAATGGCTGGAAGCCATGAAATCCGAGATAGGATCCATGTATGAAAACGAAGTGTCGACTTTGACTGACTTGCCCGATGATCGGCGAGCCATAGAAAATAAATGGATCTTTAAGAAGAAGACAGACGCGGATGGTAATGTGACCATCTATAAAGCTCGGCTTGTCGCTAAGGGTTATCGACAAGTTCAAGGGGTTGACTACGATGAGACTTTCTCACCCGTAGCGAAGCTGAAGTCCGTCCGAATCATGTTAGCAATTGCCGCATTCTATGATTATGAGATATGGCAAATGGACGTCAAAACGGCATTCCTCAATGGTTTCCTTAAGGAAGAATTGTATATGATGCAGCCGGAAGGTTTTATCGATCCTAGGAATGTTGACAAGGTGTGCAAGCTCCAACACTCGATTTATGGGCCGGTGCAAGCATCTCGGAGTTGGAACATTCGTTTTGATGAGATGATCAAAGCGTTTGGGTTTACGCAGACTTATGGAGAAGCCTGCATTTACAAGAAAGAGAGTGGGAGCTCTGTAGCATTTCTCATATTGTATGTGGATGACATACTGTTGATGAGAAATGATATAGAATTCTTGGAAAGCATAAAGGCCTACTTTAACAAGTGTTTTTCAATGACGGACCTTGGAGAAGCTGCTTATATATTAGGCATCAAGATCTATAGAGATAGATCGAGACGCCTCATTGGTCTTTCACAGAGTACGTACCTTGACAAGATATTGAAGAAGTTCAAAATGGATCAGTCAAAGAAGGGGTTCTTGCCTGTATTGCAAGGTACGAGATTGAGCATGGCTCAATGCCCGACCACGGCAGAAGATAGAGAAAAGATGAGTGTCGTCCCCTATGCCTCGGCCATAGGGTCTATCATGTATGCTATGCTGTGTACCAGACCTGATGTAAACCTTGCCGTAAGTTTGGTAGGAAGGTACCAAAGTAATCCCGGCATGGAACACTGGACAGTGCTCAAGAATATCCTGAAGTACCTGAAAAGGACTAAGGACATGTTTCTCGTGTATGGAGGTGACGAAGAGCTCGTCATAAACGGTTATGTCGATGCTAGCTTCGACACAGATCTGGATGACTCTAAGTCACAAACCGGATACGCGTATATTTTGAATGGTGGGGCAGTAAGCTGGTGCAGTTGCAAGCAAAGCGTTGTGGCGGGATCTACATGTGAAACGGAGTACATGGCAGCTTCGGAGGCAGCACAAGAAGCAGTTTGGGTGAAGGAGTTCATTACCGACCTAGGAGTCATACCCAATGCGTCGGGCCCGATCACTCTCTTCTGTGACAACACTGGAGCTATTGCCCTTGCCAAGGAGCCCAGGTTCCACAGGAAGACCAGGCATATCAAGCGTCGCTTCAACTCCATTTATGAAAGTGTTCAAAATGGAGACATAGAGATTTGTAAAGTACATACGGACCTGAATGTGGCAGATCCGTTGACTAAACCTCTCCCTAGAGCAAAACATGATCAACACCGGAACTGCATGGGTGTTCGATTCATCACAATGTAACTAGATTATTGACTCTAGTGCAAGTGGGAGACTGTTGGAAATATGCCCTAGAGGCAATAATAAAATGGTTATTATTATATTTCTTTGTTCATGATAATTGTCTATTGTTCATGCTATAATTGTGTTATCCGGAAATTGTAATACATGTGAGAATACATAGACCACAACACGTCCCTAGTGAGCCTCTAGTTGACTAGCTCGTTGATCAAAGGATAGTCATGGTTTCCTGACTATGGACATTGGATGTCATTGATAACGGGATCACATCATTAGGAGAATGATGTGATGGACAAGACCCAATCCTAAGCTTAGCTCAAAGATCGTGTAGTTCGTTTGTTGTAGCTTTTCTGAATGTCAAGTATCATTTCCTTAAACCATGAGATTGTGCAACTCCCGGATACCGTAGGAGTGCCTTGGGTGTGCCAAACGTCACAACGTAACTGGGTGACTATAAAGGTACATTACAGGTATCTCCGAAAGTGTCTGTTGAGTTGGCACGAATCGAGACTGGGATTTGTCACTCCGTATGACAAAGAGGTATCTCTGGGCCCACTCGGTAATGCATCATCATAATGAGCTCAATGTGACCAAGTGGTTGATCACGGGATCATGCATTATGGCACGAGTAAAGTGACTTGCCGGTAATGAGATTGAACTAGGTATTGGGATACCGACGATCGAGTCTCGGGCAAGTAACGTACCGATTGACAAAGGGAATTGTATACAGATTGATTAAATCCTCGACATCGTGGTTCATCCGATGAGATCATCGTGGAGCATGTGGGAGCCAACATGGGTATCCAGATCCCGCTGTTGGTTATTGACCGGAGAGGTGTCTCGGTCATGTCTTCACGTCTCCCGAACCCGTAGGGTCTACACACTTAAGGTTCGGTGACGCTAGGGTTGTAGAGATATTAGCATACGGTAACCCGAAAGTTGTTCGGAGTCACAAATGAGATCCCGGATGTCACGAGGAGTTCCAGAATGGTCCGAAGGTGAAGATTTATATATAGGAAGTCAAGTTTCGGCCATCGGGAAAGTTTCGGGGGTAATCGGTATTGTACCGGGACCACCGGAAGGGTCCCGGGGGTCCACCGGGTGGGGCCACCTATCCCGGAGGGCCCCATGGGCTGAAGTGGGAGGGGAACCAGCCCCTAGTGGGATGGTGCGCCCCCCTTGGGCCTCCCCCTGCGCCTAGGGTTGGAAACCCTAGGGGTGGGGGGCGCCACCCTTGCCTTGGGGGGCAAGGCACCCCCTTGGCCGCCGCCCCCCTAGGAGATTGGATCTCCTAGGGCCGGCGCCCGCCCCCCTAGGCACCCTATATATAGTGGGGGGAGGGAGGGCAGCCAGACCCAAGCCCCTGGCCTCTCCCTCTCCCTCCCGTGACACTCCTCCGTCTCCCTACGCTTGGCGAAGCTCTGCCGAGATCACCGTTGCTTCCACCACCACGCCGTCGTGCTGCTGGATCTTCATCAACCTCTCCTTCCCCTTGCTGGATCAAGTTGGAGGAGACGTCTTCCCAACCGTACGTGTGTTGAACGCGGAGGTGCCGTCCGTTCGGCACTTGGTCATCAGTGATTTGGATCACGTCGAGTACGACTCCATCAACCCCGTTCTCTTGAACGCTTCCGCGCGCGATCTACAAGGGTATGTAGATGCAGTCCTCTCTCCCTTGTTTCTAGATGACTCCATAGATTGATCTTGGTGATGCGTAGAAAATTTTAAAATTCTGCTACGTTCCCCAACAACAATGACTCAAGAGTGACATGTATGAAAGAATTATGAACAGTGGCTTTGCTACAAATACTATGTCAACCACATGATCATGCTAAGCAATATGACAATGATGAATGTGTCATGATGAACGGAATGATGGAAAGTTGCATGACAATATATCTCGGAATGGCTATGGAAATGCCATAATAGGTAGGTATGGTGGCTGTTTTGAGGAAGATATAAGGAGGTTTATGTGTGAAAGAGTGTATCATATCACGGGGTTTGGATGCACCGGCGAAGTTTGCACCAACTCTCAATGTGAGAAAGGGCAATGCACGGTACCGAAGAGGCTAGCAATGATGGAAGGGTGAGAGTGCGTATAATCCATGGACTCAACATTAGTCATAAAGAACTCACATACTTATTGCAAAAATCTACAAGTCAACAAAAACCTCGGCACTACACGCATGCTCCTAGGGGGATAGATTGGTAGGAAAAGACCATCGCTCGTCCACGACCACCACTCATAAGGAAGACAATCAAATAACACCTCATGTTTCAAATTTGTTACACAACGTTTACCATACGTGCATGCTATGGGACTTGCAAACTTCAACACAAGTATTTCTCAATTTCACAACTACTGAACTAGCATGACTTTGATATTATTACCTCCATATCTCAAAACAATCATCAAGCATCAAACTTTTCTTAGTATTCAACACACTCATAAGAAAGTTTTATTATTAATCTTGTATACCAAGCATATTAGGATTTTAAGCAAATTACCATGCTATTTAAGACTCTCAAAATAATCTAAGTGAATCCTGAGAGATCAATATTTTCTATAAAACAAATCTACCACCATGCTCTAAAAGATATAAGTGAAGCACTAGAGCAAATGACAAACTACTCCGAAAGATATAAGTGAAGATCAATGAGTAGTCGAATAATTAAGTAACTATGTGAAGACTCTCTAACATTTAATAATTTCATATCTTGGTATTCTATTCAAACAGCAAGCAAAGCAAAATAAAATGACATTCTAAGAATAGCAAACATCATGTAAAGAAGCAAAAACTTAGGATCAACCGATACTAACCGATAGTTGTTGAAGAAGAAAGGTGGGATGCCAACCGGGGCATCCCCAAGCTTAGACGCTTGAGACTTCTTGAAATATTATCTTGGGATGCATTGGGCATCCCCAAGCTTGAGCTTTTGTGTCTCCTTAATTCCTCTCATATCACGGTCTCCCTAAATCTCAAAAGCTTCATCCACACAAAACTCAACAAGGACTCATGAGATAAGTTAGTATAAACCATTGCCAAAACCTTATCATACTCTACTGTAGAAAATCACTAAAATTATTATTCACCATTGCATACTAAATGCCTATTCATATTTAATAGTCCTATCCTCAAATAGAATCATTACAGAAGCAAACATATGCAAACAATGCAAACATAACAGCAATCTTCCTAAACAGGATAGTCTGTAAATAATGCTGCAACATCCATACTTCCCTAACTCCAAAAATTATTGAAGAAAATTCCCACTGTAGTAAATTTATCAGACCTTAATATGCAAAAGGTTTCAACATTTTATCACATTCTGACTTTTCTACGGAATTATTGCAACAGCGGTAAACTTTCTGTTTTCAAACAGCAACATGAAGACTTGTAACATAGGCATGGTAAAGACTATCAATGCCACTTTTATTGAAATAAAAGATGCAAAACATTGTTATAAATAACAGAAAGCAAATCCTAACAAAATAAATTGATGCTCCAAGCAAAACACATATCATGTGGTAAATAAAAATATAGCTCCAAGTAAAGTTACCGATGAACGAAGACGAAAGAGGGGATGCCTTCCGGGGCATCCCCAAGCTTAGGCTTTTGGTGGTCCTTGAATATTACCTTGGGGTGCCTTGGGCATCCCCAAGCTTAGGCTCTTTCCACTCCTTATTCCATAGTCCATCGAATCTTTACCCAAAACTTGAAAACTTCACAACACAAAACTTAACAGAAAACTCGTGAGCTCCGTTAGCGAAAGAAAACAAAACACCACTTCAAGGTACTGTAATGAACTCATTCTTTATTTATATTGGTGTTAAACCTACTGTATTACAACTTATCTATGGTTTATAAACTATTTTACTAGCCATAGATTCATCAAAATAAGTAAACAACACATGAAAAAAAGAATCTGTCAAAAACAGAACAGTCTGTACTAATATGAATCAAACGTATATTTCTGGAACTCATAAAATTCTCAAATAAATTGGTGGACCTGAGTAATTTATCTATTAATCATCTGCAAAAATAATTAACTAAATATCGCTCTCCAAATAAAAATGGCAGCAATTCTCGTGAGCGCTAAAGTTTCTGTTTTTTACAGCAAGATCAACAAGACTTTCCCCAAGTCTTCCCAACGATTCTACTTGGCACAAACACTAATTTAAAAGCATAAAACCATATCTAAACACAGGCTAGATGAATTATTTATTATTTAACAGGAGCGAAAATCAAGTAACAAAAACAAAATTGGGTTGCCTCCCAACAAGCGCTATCGTTTAATGCCCCTAGCTAGGCATGATGATTTCAATGATGCTCACATAAAAGATAAGAGTTGTAACATAAAGAGAGCATCATGAAGAATATGACTAGCACATTTAAGCCTAACACACTTCCTATGAATAGGGATTTTGTGAGCGAACAATTTGTGGGAACAATAATCAACTAGCATAGGAAGGTAAAACAAGGATAACTTCAAAATTTTAAGCACATAGAGAGGAAACTTGATATTATTGCAATTCCTACAAGCATATATTCCTCCCTCATAATAATTTTCAGTAGCATCATGAATGAATTCAACAATATAACCATCACATAAAGCATTCCTTTCATGATCTACAAGCATAGAAAATTTACTACTCTCCACATAAGCAAAATTCTTCGCATGAATAATAGTGGGAGCAAACTCAACAAAATAACTATCATGTGATTGAAAATTAAGATCAAGATGACAAGTTTTATGGTTATCATTATTATTTAAAGCATATGTGTCATCACAATAATCATCATAGATAGGAGACATGCTTTCATCATAATAAATTTGCTCATCAAAACTTGGGGGACAAAAATATCATCTTCATAAAACATAGCTTCCCCAAGCTTGTGGCTTTGCATATCATTAGCATCATGGATATTCAAGGAATTCATACTAACAACATTGCAATCATGCTCATCATTCAAATATTTAGTGCCAAACATGTTATAGATTTCTTCTTCTACCACTTGAGCACAATTATCCTTTCCATCATACTCACGGAAGATATTAAAAAGGTGAAGCGTATGAGACAAACTCGATTCCATTTTTGTATAGTTTTCTTTTATAAACTAAACTAGTGATAAAACAAGAAACTAAAAGACTTGATTGCAAGATCTAAAGATATACCTTCAAGCGCTAACCTCCCCGGCAACGGCGCCAGAAAAGAGCTTGATGTCTACTACACAACCTTCTTCTTGTAGACATTGTTGGGCCTCCAAGTGCAGAGGTTTGTAGGACAGTAGAAAATTTTCCTCAAGTGGATGACCTAAGGTTTATCAATCCGTAGGAGGCGTAGGATGAAGATGGTCTCTCTCAAGCAACCCTGCAACCAAATAACAAAGAGTCTCTTGTGTCCCCAACACACCCAATACAATGGTAAATTGTATAGGTGCACTAGTTCGGCAAAGAGATGGTGATACAAGTGCAATATGGATAGTAGATAAAGGTATTTGTAATCTGAAACTATAAAAACAGCAAGGTAACTAATCATAAAAGCAAGCGTAAACGGTATTGCAATGCGTTGAAACAAGGCCTAGGGTTCATACTTTCACTAGTGCAAGTCCTCTCAACAATAATAACAAAATTGGATCATATAACTATCCCTCAACATGCAACAAAGAGTCACTCCAAAGTCACTAATAGCGGAGAATGAATGAAGAGATTATGGTAGGGTACGAAACCACCTCAAAGTTATTCTTTCCAATCAATCCGTTGGGCTATTCCTATAAGTGTCACAAACAGCCCTAGAGTTCGTACTAGAATAACACCTTAAGATACAAATCAATCAAAACCCTAATGTCACCTAGATACTCCAATGTCACCTCAAGTATCCGTGGGTATGATTATACGATATGCATCACACAATCTCAGATTCATCTATTCAACCAACACATAGGACCTCAAAGAGTGCCCCAAAGTTCTACCGGAGAATCACGACGAAAATGTGTGCCAACCCCTATGCATAGGTTCATGGGCGGAACCCGCAAATTGATCACCAAAACATACATCAAGTGAATCACGTGGTATCCCATTGTCACCACAGATACGCACGGCAAGACATACATCAAGTGTTCTCAAATCTTTAAAGACTCAATCCGATAAGATTACTTCAAAGGGGAAACTCAATTCATTACAAGAGAGTAGAGGGGGAGGAGAAACATAAGATCCAACTATAATAGCAAAGCTCACGATACATCAAGATCGTGCCAAATCAAGAACACGAGAGAGAGAGAGAGAGAGATCAAACACATAGCTACTGGTACATACCCTCAGCCCCGAGGGAGAACTACTCCCTCCTCGTCATGGAGAGCACCGGGATGATGAAGATGGCCACCGGAGAGGGATGCCCCCTCCGGCAGGGTGCCGGAATGGGTCTAGAGTGGTTTTCGGTGGCTACGGAGGCTTTTGGCGGCGGAACTCCCGATCTATTGTGTGTTCTGAAAGTTTTAGGGTATGTGAGTATATATGGGTGCAGGAAGTACGTCGGTGGAGCTTCGGGGGGCCCACGAGGCAGGGGGCGCCCTAGGGGGGGCGCCGTCACCCTCGTGAGCACCTCCCTTGGTTCCTGACGTGGGGTCCAAGTCCATCCGGTAGCTTTCCTTCTAAAAATAACTTCTCTAGTTGATTTCGTACCATTTCGACTCCGTTTGATATTCCTTATCTTCGAAACACTGAAATAGGCAAAAAAACAGCAATTCTGGGCTGGGCCTCCAGTTAATAGGTTAGTCCCAAAAATAATATAGAAGTGGATAATAAAGCCCGGTATTGCCCAAAATAGTAGATAACATAGCATGGAGCAATCAAAAATTATAGATACGTTGGAGACGTATCAATCATAAACGTGTCCGGCTCGGTCTCTATTCCTCTAACTTACAATACAAGGTACATGAAAGAGTCTATTTACATCTACAGGCCCTAACCCGCCTTTGGGCCTTGGGCCTTCATAAAGCGCCACCATCCTCACGTCTTCATGGAGCTAACCCGGCCACTCCTAGCCGGTTTACCTCAAGTAATCATATCCCCAACAAAATCTGAGATGGGATCCATGTATGAGAACAAAGTATGGACTTTGATTGACTTGCCCGATAATTGGTGAGTCATTAAGAATACATGGATCTTCAAGAGGAAGACGGACGTTGATAGTAGTGTTACTATCTACAAAGCTCGAATTGTCGCAAAATATTTTCGACAAGTTCAAGGTGTTGACTATGATGAAATTTTCTCACTCGTATCGATGCTTAAAAGTCTGTTCGAATCATGTTAGCAGTTGCCGCGTTTTATGAAATCTGGCAAATGGATGTCAAAACTGTATTCCTTCATGGATTTCTTAAAAGAAGAGTTGTATATGATGCAACCAGAAGGTTTTGTCGATCCTAAAGGTGCTAACAAAGTGAGCAAGCTCCAACGATCCATCTATGGACTGGTGCAAGCATCTCGGAGTTGAAATATATGCTTTGATAAAGTGATCAAAGCATATGGTTTTATACAGACTTGCGGTGAAGCCTGTATTTACAAGAAAATGAGTGGGAGCACTACAACATTTCTGATAAGTATATGTGAATGACATATTGTTGATCGGAAATAATGTAGAATTTGCTGGAAAGCATAAAGGAGTGTTTGAAAAGAGTTTTTCAAAGAAAGATCTCGATGAAGCTGCTTACACATTGAGCATCAAGATCTATAGAGATAGATCAAGACGCTTGATAAGTTTTTTCAATGAGTACATACCTTGACAAGATTTTGAAGTAGTTCAAAATGGAACAGTCAAAGGAGTTCTTGCCCGTGTTGCAAGGTGTGAAGTTGAGTAAAGACTCAAAACCGACCACAGCAGAAAATAGAAAGAGAATGAAAAGTCATTCCCTATGCCCCAGTCATAGGTTCTATAAAGTATGTTATGCGGTTTACCAGTGACCTTAGCATCTTTCTGGCAAGGGAGTACAATAGTGATCTAGAAGTAGATCACTGGACAACGGTCAAAATTATCCTTAGAGGACTAAGGAAATATTTCTTTCGGTTATGGAGGTGATAAAACAGTTCGTCGTAAAGAGTTACGTCGATGCAAGCTTTTTACATCGATCTAGATGACTCTAAGTCTCGATCTGGATACATATTGAAAGTGGGAGAAATTAGCTAGAGTAGCTCCGTGCAGAGCATTGTAGATATAGAAATTTGCGAAACACATACAGATCTGAATGTTGTAGACCCGTAGACTAAACTTCTCTCACGACCAAAACATGATCACTCTTTGAGGGTTAATCAAATAGCGATGTGAACTAGATTATTGACTCTAGTAAACCCTTTGGGTATTAGTCACATGGAGATGTGAACTAATCACATAAAGATGTGAACTAGCTTATTGACTCTAGTGCAAGTGGGAGACTGAAGGAAATATGCCCTAGAGGCAATAATAAAGTTATTATTTATTTCCTTATATCATGATAAATGTTTATTATTCATGCTAGAATTGTATTAGCCGGAAACTTAGTACATGTGTGAATACATAGACAAACAAAGTGTCACTAGTATGCCTCTACTTGACTAGCTCGTTGAATCAAAGATGGTTAAGTTTCCTAGCCATAGTGTAACATCCCAAATTTTCAATTTGGAATGTTTTACAATTATTAGTTAAGCATCTATGCATTTTGTTTGAATTGAGTGGCATTAGGAAATTTTCAGAGCCTTTTGAATTTTTTATTGAATTTGGATTCAACTTGGCATTTAAAAATCTACCTCAATATCCCTGACAAATACTTGAGAAAAAGTATGAGAGGAGCTAACATGACACTCCAAAAATGTCAAAAGAGAATATTTCCAAAATGTTTGAATTCAAATTTGCATTTTATTTGGAGTTTGCAGAAAATGTTTTTTTAGTTTCTGTTTTGCCTCTATAAAAATGTCCACGCTATAGGATTAACTCCCCTGAGAATTTTGATATATATATATATATGTCCTATATAAAAATATTATAGGTTTACCTATAATTAGTTTTCTCTCTCTGTGGTATTTCAAAAAAAAGGTCCAAGGCGCCAACCAGGCCAACCGGCCCAGCAGCGCTGAGCCGCAGCCCACCAGCAACCGAGCCGGCCTGCCCCAGCGCGGCGCACGCCCGAACCCCTCTCTCCTCGGTCGCCCGCTCGCTCTCCTCTCTCCCTCTCCCACTGACCCGCGAGGCCCGCCCTCATCCCCACCCCTTCTCTTTCCCCTCGCCCACGCTATGCCGCGCCAGAGCGCGTTCGACGCTGCCGCCGCGTCCGAATTCAACGGGATCACGATCCCGAGTCGCCCCTGCCCCAAGAAAGGTGTCCTATAAATACCCAGGCCCCTCCTCTCTCGATCCCCCTAAAACCCTAGCCCAAAACCCACCGCAGCTCGCGCCCTCGCCAAACGCATCTCGCTGCTGCCGCCGTAGTTCGCCGCCCATTCTGACTCCGGTGAGCTCTCCCTCAATCCCAATTTCCACCCACGTACTTCCGTCGTCGTTGCCCACTTTTTTGACATGTTCTGCGGCCCTCTTATCCACAGCAGAGATGACCCTGAGCTCGTCCGCCACCCGCTGGAGCTGCAGACCACCGGGCTCTGTTTTGCCTCGCACCCGACGTCTGCGCCGTCCCCGAGCTCCAACAACTCCGCCCCCACCTTCCCCAAGCTCCGCCGCATCCGCCCGACGTCTTTGCCACCCTCGCCGACCGCCAGAGACCCCGCCCCGCTCGACGCCGACCTCCGCCACCCTCTGTCGCCGTCGACCTCCGCCGCAGTAAGCCGCCACCTCCCCTCGTCGTTCGATCTGAAACCTAGGTCCTACATTAGATTCTGAAGGGGTATGGTTTTATTTCATATAGATCGGTTTTAGTTACGGGTTAGATCGGTTTAGGTGGTTTTATTTTGGTTTAGTTACCTGGTTTAGTTAGATCGAACCGGTCGGTTTTCTGTTATTAAGCGCGTGCACGGTTTAGTTTATACAACGCCCGGGCGTTGTTTAGTTTCCGGATCGCTCACTGTTTCGGCCCGTTAGCGCCTAGGTGTTTTATTTTAATTTTTCGTTTCTGTTTTTAACAGAATAGTTTTAGTTTTGTAAAATCTATATCTTTTAAGTTATTTAATATTTTTAGTTGATTCTTTTTGCTCTAGTTTGGAAATTTCCTATAGTTGCTGTAGAAATTAGATTCGGCCATGTTTAGGTTTTTAAAAATTGTTTTATATTAGTTTTGGTCAGATTAGTTTTTCTGCTATAAATTGAGTTAGGATTATCTTTTTTAGTGATTCTTTTCGTCACTGCTTTGTTTTGACTTTGTCTAGCAGTAGGAATTTATTTGGGCATTTTTAGTCTTTATTAAAAATAGTTTTTATGCAAAAACAAGCTTTTCTAGTTTATTTAGCTTGCTGTTAGTTTCTGCTGTTCTAGTTATTTTAAAATTTTATTTTTCCTATGTTATAATTTATTTTAGATTAGTTTCTGTAGTTAAAGAGAGTGAACATTTATTTACAGCAAAATAAAAGTTTTATTTTATTTTCTTAATAGTTTTGTTTTAGGTATAACAGGAGTTCTATAATAAATATTGGTTTGAATCTTTTTGCACCTAGTTTGTATGTTGTTTTCCTCTATGTTAGTTAGTAAAACCATTGTTTTGGATCTGTAAAGAAAAGTGTTAGTAGGTTAAAACTATTTCCTTGTTGTTGCTTGATGTGATGGAAACCTTGATTTTGTTTTCCTCGAGTTTTCTTTGATTTTGGTTTGAGTGCTTGTGTGTTTTCCTTTAGTTTGCTGATATGTCATTAGTGAAATACTTATTTGTGCTATTGTTTGACTTGATAGAATTTCCGGAGTGCGAAGCTTGCTATCTCGAGTCACTAGCGTTTGAAGACCGTCAGCTAGGCAAGTTATTTGATCATGTTTTACAATACCTGTGATTTTGTTGCATTAGAATTATTCCTCCCACCATGCATGCAGTAGGAGAATTTTAATTTATGTTCTTGAGTAGTATCATGAGGTAGGATGAACCCACTTCCCCTTGTTACCATTGCCCGGGACGATGTAGTTTATTTTGCTATGCTCGTAGACGGGGTTGGTTGAGTGTTTCATAAGGGAGATGTGAGAGTCAAGATGATGAAAACCCCATGACTTCAAGCTCAAGATGGACTTCAAATTCACTACTGGGTGGAGGACGGTTGACGGGCACCCTGGAGGAACCAGCGGATGGCCGGGATGCATGGAGGAGCGCCATGACATCTTGCGGAAAGCTTCACCCAGCCACGAAGAGACGGATGGATACCCTTTGACCGGAAGCTTACCTGTGCAGCCGTAAGCCATTATGGGCTCTGGCTGGGTTGACCCTAGGCGTGACTCTGGACGGACGGTGCCAGCAGATGTAGAAGAACGGTAGGACATGGATGGGTACTGGCAGTGCTCAGAGAAACTGTACGGAAGACCCTGTTTCGTTCATCTCGTCTTCAAACACCAGGCAGTGCGAGGACATAAAGGAGGGAACGATTCTTGCGGGTAAAGTGCACAAGACTCTGCAGAGTAACAACCTAATCGATTAGCCGTGTCCCCGGTTACGGACAAATGAGCCTCTGGAAATTGGAGTATTTCGGAAATCTCAACACGGAACTAAATTAATTGAGGGGTTATTTAATAATTGGGAATGAGACATTGGTTGGCGGAACCATCTCAATAACAACCAACATTTTATAGTAATTGCAAGCAAGTCCTTTGTTATAGGAAAAAATTGTCTTTTTCGCAAAAACATAAAACTTAGAGCCCCACAGCCAAATTGCATATAGTGTTAGAAATTTTATTGGTGTTCTCTCTATGACTTGCCGGCATATTCAAAATGCTGACCTACACGGCTGCAACGTCTTATGTTGCAGAGGAGTTTTCCGACCAGGAGTGAAGCTACGATCTACGCTTGGCGATTGCCCTATGGAGTCAGATGGACTCGCTGTTCGTCTACGCTTCCGCAACTTTGTTTAGTTTATTTCTCATGAGTTGGCCTTCAGCTGAATTTATTCTATTGTAATAAAGACTCGATATGAGAATCGTGTAATAAATTCAGGTGTGATTGAACTTTGAATCTTTTCATCAATGTACTGTGTGTGCCAGCATGATCTTGGGATGGTACAACTACACAGAGACTTGACCAATTTTGGGTCGGGTCGCTACAGAGATGGTATTCAGAGCACACGCTGACCGTAGGACGTAACCCCTAGTATCGGAAAGCCATAGGAAGAGACTATTTTATTTTATGTCCTTATCATTCTGTAATTCTCCCCTGTTCATTTCTGACTTCTCTCCGATTTCAACATTCTAGATGGCCGTCAAGTTCATCCCAGTTCTGCGCCCGGAGTTTTGCTAGCGAGATGAGACAATGCTTTTCGGCAGGAGGCTGGTCCAAATCACCAAGGAATTGAAGGTTGCTCTGCCGTCTATCACCGGGACCCCTATCATGGCATTTCCACAAGACCGTCGTTATAGGATTAAGGTGCACATACCAGGGAGAACTTTTGGAAGCCTCTCAGCGCCCGTTGACTTCAAGTTCACTTCTCCCACTTGGATACTCGGGAGAGACATAGCAGTTCATAGTGCACTTGGACGCATCCAGGAGGAATACAGGACCGAGCTTGTTGGATCAGACCACACCATGATTTCTCGCAGGACTGCAGATGGAGAGATTATCCGCACCATAGATGACGACTCCGTCCGCTCATATGTCCAAGACTTGGAGGCTCACATCAGGGCTCTAGAGATTCAGATGCGCGGGAGCTTGAAGACTGTCCAAAAGTTGCATCTTCGTGAAATTGAACTAGAGGATGCAGCACGTGAAGCCCACTATGAGCATGAGGATGAAGTCAAGGATTTTATGGAAAGACTCGAGGACCGGAAGAAATATATTGCCACACTGGAGGAGAAGACGGATCTGGGAGAAGACCTTTTCCCGAGTGGAGATGATGGACCTCTCGTGAGCAATGACCAGGATTATGAAGAGAGCTCCACCGAAGGAAGCCGCAAGAGGAGACGCCGCACCAGAGGACGACGCACCAGAGGACGCAGGGATAATTGATGAAGACATTTAGTCGACCGCCATGTTATTTTTATTTTTATTTTTTGTCGATCAGTTAGGCCGTTATTTTCGATTAGTCGTGAGATCTTGTAATCCGAGTTTGAACCTTGCTTGAGTTGAATGAATAAATGATTGGTGTGATTGTGTTTGTGCATTCATTTGGGTAGTGCTATTTTCTCATTAGACCCTTGTTCTATTCTAATTTCTCATTCACTCCATAACACCAGATGCCTCCGAGATGTGACCCCGGTTTCACTTTCCCGCCGGAGCTCACCCAGCTGATTCAACAGCAGAATGCCTTAATGCAAATGCTCATCCAAAACCAAGGCAACAACAACAACAACAATCCACCGCCACCACCCCCTGTCAATAACCTGACCCGGTTCCTAAGGCTGAATCCGCCGGTGTTCTCTAGTAGCACCGAGCCGATTGTAGCTGATGATTGGCTCCGCAAGATCGGAAGGGATCTAACAACTGCTGGATGCACAGATGCTGAGAAGGTGTGTTTTACCGCACATCAACTGAATGGACCTGCAGCCTCTTGGTGGGAAAACTACACCGCCACTTATCCGGTCGCCACCATGAGATGGGATCAGTTCCAGCGGGCTTTCCGCACCGCGCATGTCTCAGCTGGAGCCATGAGTCTGAAGAAGCGTGAGTTCCGCAACTTATGCCAGGGGAATCATACTGTGGGGCAGTATGTGGATGAGTTCAACAAGTTATCTCGATATGCCCCAGATGACGTGGCCACAGATGCCGCAAAACAAGAGAAGTTTCTTGAGGGACTCAATGATGAGCTGGGAATGCAGCTAATGGTGGCTACCTTCAACAACTACCAGGAGCTGGTAGACAAGGCCACTATACTTGAAGGCAAGCGGCAACAGATTGAAAGCTGCAAGCGGAAATACAGCCAGGGAAAGTACAACTCTGGAGCTCAGCAGAAGCCCCGCTATGCCCCATACTCGGGAGGACATAACCATCACACGCATGGAGGACACACTCATGGAGGACATAACCATGGAGGGAATGGGAACAATCGCAACCACGACAACAACCCCAAGTCAGGCAATGGAGGCAACGGCAACCAGCACTGTCCTGCTCCGACTCAGAAGGATCTGAGTCATATCACCTGTTTCAAGTGCCAGAAGACAGGAAACTACGCCACTGATTGTCCAGAGGCCAAGCAGAGGAATGGGAACGGCAACGGCAATGGAAGCTCAGCAAAGAAGCCCAACCCTTTTCCTCGTGCTCAGGTGAATCACATTGACATGGAGGACGTCTATGATCAGCCAGAAACTGTGGTTGGTAAGTTTTTATTAAATTCACGTCCAGTATTGGTACTCTTTGATTCCGGTGCAACGCATTCATTCATATCAAGGGTAGTTGTGGAAAAATACGGGTTGCCCACTAGGATCCTTAGAACCCCGATCCAAGTCACTTCTCCAGGAGGAGAGATGATGGCAGGCTTAGGCTGTCATTCAACCCTCAGCATCGGAAATCATGATTTTCCCGTAGACCTCATAGTCTTAGAATCCCAGGGATTGGACGTGATCCTAGGCATGGACTGGTTGACGAAGTTTGAAGGGAACATCGACTGTGCCCGCAAGATGATTTTGCTCACCACCCCAGAGCAGAAGGGGATCAAGTATGTATCCAGGCGCACATCGATAAAGAAGTGGGTGAATTCCCTCACGGGAGTGGTTCAGGAGGAAGTGCCTGTAGTACAAGATTTTCTGGATGTATTTCCGGAAGAATTACCAGGAATGCCACCGGATAGAGAAATAGAATTTATGATCGAATTATTACCTGGCACAGCCCCAATATCCAAGAGACCTTCTCGGATGCCCCCGAATGATTTGGAAGAGATCAAGCAGCAGATCAAGGAATTATTGGAGAAAGGATATATTCGCCCAAGTTCGTCACCTTGGGGAGCCCCAGTTCTTTTGGTAGAGAAGAAGGATGGAACCCTGAGAATGGTTGTAGATTATCGTTCATTGAACGACGGGACCATCAAGAATAAGTACCCTCTACCGATGATTAATGATTTATTTGATCAGCTAGTCGGGGCCAAAGTATTTTCCAAGATCGATCTTAGATCAGGGTATCATCAACTGAAGATTCGTGAACAGGATATACCCAAAACAGCCTTCACCACCAGGTATGGTTTATATGAGTATACCGTCATGTCATTCGGATTGACTAATGCCCCTGCATATTTCATGAGCATGATGAACAAGGTATTTATGGAATATCTGGAAAAGTTAGTCGTGGTGTTCATCGATGACATCTTGGTTTTATCCAAGAGCGAGGAAGAGCACAAGGAACATCAGCGTCTAGTCCTGGAGAAACTCCGAGAACATCAGTTATATGCCAAGTTCAGCAAATGTGAATTTTGGTTGAAGGAAGTCGGATTCCTTGGACATGTTATTTTAGGAGAAAGAATAGCAGTCGACCCCACCAAGGTTGAATCGTTCACCTACTGGCAATCCCCCACCTCAGTCAAGGAGATCCGCAGTTTTCTCGGACTCGCAGGATACTATTGGAGATTTATTGAGAATTTCTCCAAGATTGCTAAACCCATGACCGAGCTGTTGAAGAAGGAAACAAAGTACATTTGGACCGAGGATTGTGAAGCCAGTTTTCAGGAGTTGAAGAAACGTCTGGTTACAGCCCCAGTACTCATTTTTCCGGACATACAGAAGGACTACCAGGTGTATTGTGACGCTTCTCGTCAAGGGCTCGGAGGAGTGCTCATGCAGGAAGGAAAAGTTGTAGCTTATACCTCCAGACAGCTACAACCTCATGAGATGAATTATGCCACGCACGATTTGGAGTTAGCAGCCGTAGTGCACGCACTCAAGACGTGGAGACATTTCCTTGTCGGAAATAGTTATGATGTTTACACGGATCATAAGAGCTTGAAGTACATCTTCACGCAGAAGGAGTTGAACCTCAGACAAAGGAGATGGCTTGAATTGATCAAGGACTATGATATGAGATTGCATTACCACCCAGGGAAAGCAAATGTTGTAGCGGATGCCTTGAGCCGTAAAACCCATGTGAACACCCTCATAGCTGGAGGATTACCTCAGAATTTAGCTGACAGTCTCAGAGATCTCCGATTGGAAATAGTACCAAGAGGATTTGTCGCCACCTTGGATATTCAGTCCACTCTGACCGAAAAGATCTGTGAGGCCCAGAAGACGGACAAGGAAATTGTAGAGATAAAGGAAAAGATGAGTAACGAAAAGGCTAAAGGTTTCCGTGAGGGTGAACACGGAACTTTATGGTTTGAGAATCGCATATATGTGCCCAATGACCCAGAGGTCAGGAAGTTAATTCTTCAGGAGGCCCATGATTCACCGTACTCGATTCACCCAGGCAACACCAAGATGTATCTCGATTTGAAGGAAAGTTTCTAGTGGACAGGTATGAAGAAGGATATTGCCGAGTACGTAGCAGTATGCGATGTTTGTCAGCGAGTAAAGGCTGAGCATCAGAAGGCGGCAGGGTTACTTCAACCACTGCCGATTCCCGAGTGGAAATGGGAAAAACTTGGAATGGATTTTATCACAGGATTACCCAGGACCTGTTCATGTTATGATTCCATCTGGGTAGTGGTTGATCGCTTGACCAAGGTAGCTCATTTCATTCCCGTAAAGACTACATATACCAGCTAAGTTAGCCAAGATATACATGACCAGGATCATATGTCTGCATGGAGTTCCGAGGAGTATCGTGTCAGATAGAGGAACGCAATTTACCTCAAAGTTTTGGAATCAGTTGCATGAAACTTTGGGTACAAGGCTGGAGTTCAGTACAACTTTTCATCCACAGATAGATGGACAGACCGAGAGAGTCAACCAGATTCTGGAGGAAATGTTGAGAGCCTGTGCGCTAGACTATGGGTCTAGCTGGGATGACAATCTGCCATACGCAGACTTCTCGTACAATAACAGCTATCAGACCAGTTTGAAGATGGCCCCTTTTGAAGCTCTATACAGAAGGAGGTGCAGAACACCATTGCTGTGGGATGGTGTTGGAGACCGAAAGCTTTTTGATCCCGATCTTATCATAGACTCCGAAGAGAAGGTCAAACTGATTCGAGATAGACTCAAGATAGCCCAGTCGAGACAGAAGAGTTATGCCGACAGTAAACGCAAGGAGGTAACGTATGAAGTTGGAGACCGAGCCTATCTCCGTGTGTCCCCACTTCATGGAATCAAGAGATTTGGTGTTAAAGGAAAGTTAGCACCCTGTTTCATAGGCCCCTACGAAATCCTCGAACGCAGAGGAGAAGTTGCATACAAGCTGGAATTGCCGGAAGGATTGTCAGGGGTTCATGATGTCTTCCATGTTTCCCAGCTGAAGAAATGCCATGCTGAGATGGCCGATATTCCTTTGAGAGACACAGTGCCCCTAGAGGCCATACAGCTTGAAAGTGATCTGACTTATGAGGAGAAAACTGTCAGGATTCTCGAGACTACGAACAGAGTTACCCGCAGCAAGATCATCAAGTTTTGCAAGGTTCTGTGGAGTCATCATTCCGAGGAGGAAGCCACCTGGGAGCGAGAAGAAGATCTCCGCCGAGACCACCCGCACCTATTTGCTAGCCAACCCGAATCTCGAGGGCGAGATTCATCTTAAGGTGGGTAGGTTTGTAACATCCCAAATTTTCAATTTGGAATGTTTTACAATTATTAGTTAAGCATCTATGCATTTTGTTTGAATTGAGTGGCATTTGGAAATTTTCAAAGGCTTTTGAATTTTTTATTGAATTTGGATTCAACTTGGCATTTAAAAATCTACCTCAATATCCCTGACAAATACTTGAGAAAAAGTATGAGAGGAGCTAATATGACACTCCAAAAATGTCAGAAGAGAATATTGCCAAAAGGTTTGAATTCAAATTTGAATTTTATTTGGAGTTTGCAGAAAATGTTTTTTTAGTTTCTGTTTTGCCTCTATAAAAATGTCCACGCTATAGGATTAATTCCCCTGAGAATTTTGATATATATATGTCCTATATAAAAATATTATAGGTTTACCTATAATTAGTTTTCTCTCTCTATGGTATTTAAAAAAAAAGGGTCCAAGGCGCCAGCCAGGCCAACCGGCCCAGCAGCGCTGAGCCGCAGCCCACCAGCAACCGAGCCGGCCTGCCCCAGCGCGGCGCACGCCCGAACCCCTCTCCCCTCGGTCGCCCGCTCGCTCTCCTCTCTCCCTCTCCCACTGACCCGCGGGGCCCGCCCTCATCCCCACCCCTTCTCTTTCCCCTCGCCCATGCTATGCTGCGCCAGAACGCGTTCGACGTCGCCGCCGCGTCCGAATTCAACGGGATCACGATCCCGAGTCGCCCCTGCCCCAAGAAAGGTGTCCTATAAATACCTAGGCCCCTCCTCTCTCGATCCCCCTAAAACCCTAGCCCAAAACCCACCGCAGCTCGCGCCCTCGCCAAACGCATCTCGATGCTGCCGCCGCAGTTCGCCGCCCGTTCCGACTCCGGTGAGCTCTCCCTCGATCCCAATTTCCACCCACGTACTTCCGTCGCCGTTGCCCACTTTTTTGACATGTTCCGCGGCCCTCTTATCCACAGCAGAGACGACCCCAAGCTCGTCCGCCACCCGCTGGAGCTGCAGAGCACCGGGCTCTGTTTCGCCTCGCACTCGACGTCTGCACCGTCCCCGAGCTCCAACAACTCCGCCCCCGACTTCCCCAAGCTCCGCCGCATCCGCCCGACGTCTTTGCCACCCTTGCCGACCGCCGGAGACCCCGCCCCGCTCGACGCCAACCTCCGCCACCCTCTGTCGCCGTCGACCTCCGCCGCAGTAAGCCGCCACCTCCCCTCGCCGTTCGATCTGAAACCTAGGGCCTAGATTAGATTCCGAAGGGGTATAGTTTTATTTCATATAGATCGGTTTTAGTTATGGGTTAGATTGGTTTAGGTGATTTTATTTTGGTTTAGTTACCTGGTTTAGTTACATCGAATCGGTCGGTTTTCTGTTATTAAGCGCGTGCACGGTTTAGTTTATACAATGCCCGAGCGTTGTTTAGTTTCCGGATCACTCAGTGTTTCGGCCCGTTAGCGCCTAGGTGTTTTATTTTAATTTTTCGTTTCTGTTTTTAATAGAATAGTTCCAGTTTTGTAAAATCTATATCTTTTAAGTTATTTAATATTTTTAGTTGATTCTTTTTGCTCTAGTTTGAAAATTTCCTATAGTTGCTGTACAAATTAGATTCGGCTATGTTTAGGTTTTTAAAAATTGTTTTATATTAGTTTTAGTCAGATTAGTTTTTCTGCTATAAATTGAGTTAGGATTATTTTTTTAGTGATTCTTTTTGTCACTGCTTTGTTTTGACTTTGTCTAGCAGTAGGAATTTATTTGGGCATTTTTAGTGTTTATTAAAAATAGTTTTTATGCGAAAACAAGCTTTTCTAGTTTATTTAGCTTGCTGTTAGTTTCTGCTGTTCTAGTTATTTTTAAATTTTATTTTTCCTATGTTATAATTTATTTTAGATTAGTTTCTGTAGTTACAAAGAGTGAACATTTATTTACAGCAAAATAAAAGTTTTATTTTATTTTCTTAATAGTTTTGTTTTAGGTATAACAGGAGTTCTATAATAGATATTGGTTTGAATCTTTTTGCACCTAGTTTGTATGTTGTTTTCCTCTATGTTAGTTAGTAAAACCATTGTTTTGGATCTGTAAAGAAAAGTGTTAGTAGGTTAAAACTATTTCCTTGTTGTTGCTTGATGTGATGGAAACCTTGATTTTGTTTTCCTCGAGTTTTCTTTGTTTTTGGTTTGAGTGCTTGTGTGTTTTCCTTTAGTTTGCTGATATGTCATTAGTGAAATACTTATTTGTGCTATTGTTTGACTCAATAGAATTTCTGGAGTGCGAAGCTTGCTATCTCGAGTCACTAGCGTTTGAAGACCGTCAACCAGGCAAGTTATTTGATCATGTTTTACAATACCTGTGATTTTGTTGCATTAGAATTATTCCTCCCCACCATGCATGCAGTAGGAGAATTTTAAGTTATGTTCTTGAGTAGTATCATGAGGTAGGATGAACCCACTTCCCCTTGTTACCATTGCCCGGGACGATGTAGTTTATTTTGCTATGCTCGTAGACGGGGTTGGTTGAGTGTTTCATAAGGGAGATGTGAGAGTCAAGATGATGACAAACCCATGACTTCAAGCTCAAGATGGACTTCAAATTCACTACTGGGTGGAGGACGGTTGACGGGCACCCTGGAGGAACCAGCGGATGGCCGGGATGCATGGAGGAGCGCCATGACATCTTACAGAAAGCTTCACCCAGCCACGAAGAGACGGATGGATACCCTTTGACCGGAAGCTTACCTGTGCAGCCGCAAGCCATTATGGGCTCTGGCTGGGTTGACCCTAGGCGTGACTCTGGACGGACGGTGCCAGCAGATGTAGAAGAACGGTAGGACATGGATGGGTACCGGCAGTGCTCAGAGAAACTCTACGGAAGACCCTGTTTCGTTCATCCCGTCTTCAAACACCAGGCAGTGCGAGGACATAAAGGAGGGAACGATTCTTGCGGGTAAAGTGCACAAGACTCTGCAGGGTAACAACCTAATCGATTAGCCGTGTCCCCGGTTACGGACAAATGAGCCTTTGGAAATTGGAGTATTTTGAAAATCTCAACACCGAACTAAATTAATTGAGGGGTTATTTAATAATTGGGAATGAGACATTGGTTGGCGGAACCATCTCAATAACAACCAACATTTTGTAGTAATTGCAAGCAAGTCCTTTGTTATAGGAAAAAAATGGCTTTTTCGCAAAAACATAAAACTTAGAGCCCCACAGCCAAATTGCATATAGTGTTAGAAATTTTATTGTTGTTCTCTCTATGACTTGCCAGCATATTCAAAATGCTGACCTACACGGCTGCAACGTCTTATGTTGCAGAGGATTTTTCCGACCAGGAGTGAGGCTACGATCTATGCTTGGCGATTGCCCTATGGAGTCGGATGGACTCGTTGTTCATCTACGCTTCCGCAGCTTTATTTAGTTTATTTCTCATGAGTTGGCCTTCGGCCGAATTTATTCTATTGTAATAAAGACTGGATATGAGAATCGTGTAATAAATTCAGATGTGATTGAACTTTGGATCTTTTCATCAATGTACTGTGTGCCAGCATGATCTTGGGATGGTACAGCTACACAGAGACTTAACCGATTTTGGGTCGGGTCGCTACACATAGACGTGAGTTGTCATTTGATTAACGGGATCACATCATTAGAGAATGATGTGATTGACTTGACCCATTCTGTTAGCTTAGCATTTGATCGTTTAGTATATTGCTATTGCTTTCTTCATGACTTATACATGTTCCTATGACTATGAGATTATGCAACTCCCCAATACCGGAGGAACACTTTGTGTGCTGCCAAACGTCACAACATAACTGGGTGATTATAAAGGTACTCTACATGTGTCTCCGGTGGTACTTGTTGAGTTGGCATAGATCGAGATTAGGATTTGTCACTCCGATTGTCGGAGAGGTATCTCTGGGCCCTCTCGGTAATGCACATCACTATAAGCCTTGCAAACAATGTGACTAATGAGTTAGTTGCGGGATGATGCATTACGGAACGAGTAAAAAGACTTGCCCGTAACGATATTGAACTAGGTATTGAGATACCGATGATCGAATCTCGGGCAAGTAACATATCGATGACAAAGGGAACAACGTATACCGTTATGCGGTTTGATCAATAAAGATCTTCGTAGAATATGTTGGAGCTAATATGAGCATCCAGGTTCTGCTATTGGTTATTGACCGGAGATGAGTCTCGGTCATGTCTACATAGTTATCGAACCCATAGGGTCTGCATGCTTGAGTCCCGGATGAGATCAGGGACATGACGAGGAGTCTCAAAATGTTCGAGACATAAAGATCGATATATTGGAAGGCTATATTCGGACATCGGAAAGGTTCTAAGTGGTTCAGGTATTTATCGGAGTACCAGAGAGTTACAGGAATTCGCCGGGGAGTATATGGGCCTTATTGGGCTTTAGGGGAAAGAGAGAGGGGAGGTTGCACGCCCCCCAAGGCCTAGTCCGAATTGTACTAGGGGGAGGGGCGGCGCCCTCTCCTTCCTTCTCTTCTCTTTTCCCTTTCATTCTCTCCTACTCCTACTACATGGAAAGGGGGAATCCTACTCCTGGTGGGAGTAGGACTCCCCAGGGCGCGCCATAGTAGAAGGACGGCCGTCCCCATCCTCCACTCCTTTATATACGGGGGAGGGGGTACCCCATGGACACACAAGTTGATAATTGATCTTTCTTAGGCGTGTGCAGTGCCCCCCTCCACAATAATCCACCTCGGTCATATCGTAGCGGTGCTTAGGCGAAGCCCTGCGTCGGTAGCTTCATCAACACCGTCACCATGTCGTCGTGCTAACGAAGCTCTTCTGGATCGTGAGTTCGCGGCACGTCACCGAGCTGAACGTGTGCTGAACACGAAGATGCCGTACGTTCGGTACTGAGGATCGGTCGATCGTGAAGACGTACGACTACATCAACCGCGTTGTCATAACGCTTCCACTTACGGTCTATGAGGGTACGTAGACAACACTCTCCCCTCTTGTTGCTATGCATCACCATGATCTTGTGTGTGCGTAGGATTTTTTTTGAAATTACTACGTTCCCCAACATTGACGTCACCCAATCCACTCTAGAGATCTAGCACGAGTCCCCGCTCAACAATTTGGTTAGACTTCACGTGTTGTTAATGCGATTGTTTGATCTCGAAAATCCCAAACGACCATCTATTCTAATTCCAATTCTCTTGTGCTTTCTAATCATATCCCTTTTACTCCCAATGGACCACAAAATTGCACTAGATGACTTAATTACCTCGAACATCTAGTGTTCCAAACAACCTTCTAATCCCAATTTGACTCCGTTGCGAACAAATAGGTAGCTCATCAAGTTATCTTCTTCCTTTTTAAGAATCAATTGTTCCCATGCAGCCTTTTAATCCCAATTTTGTTCCATTGCATACACCCAGGTAGTTAATTGGCCTTTTATGATGGAAATATGCTTCACCTAATGTGGAATCATGCATGGTTGCACACCAAACAAGACAAACAAAAGAATTTAAGCTTCCATGGAATATTATGATGAATGGCTGCAATACACTACACAAGGTTGATCCGGTGAGAGGCATGATTTACTCAACAATGAGCCTCATGATTTATAAGCAATCATTTTTTATAGAAAATCAAATTATGAGTGAACTCATGTTTTTCTAATGGGATAATTAGATTTGTGCCCCTAGTTGTGTCCCACTCGGTTGTTTTACCCCTAATTTCTAAAAGTCATCGGTTATGTCCAAGTCACTTCGCTCCTCTTATGCTTTTGCCATTTGACCGTTTGACCATCAGTTTGAAAACTCCATAACTAAATTAGAAAAAATGCAAATAAGATACCAAAATATTCAGAAAACATCACCTACATGTCAGTGTCATTTGCATTCATGACCAAAGTGTTGGAAAGTGCCCATCCGAGTTTTAGCTCTTATGATACCACCATGAATAGTAAAATTAAAAAGAATTCTAAAAAATTGGTGGCAAAGAATGACACATGTTTTTAGTTCTTGCCAAGTTTCATCAGGGAACGACATTCGTGAAAGTCGTGGCAAAAAAACTATTTTGGAGTGTTGATTGGTTTTTTTGCCACGACATCAACAAACGTGATTCCCTAATGAAACTTGGCAAGAACTTAAAACATTTTTCATTCTTTGCCACCAAATATTTTTTAGAATTTTTGGATTTTTTAGATTTTACTATTCATGGTGGTATCAGAAGAGCTAAAACTCGGATGGGCACTTGCCAACACTTTTGTCATGAATGCAAATGACACTAACATATAGGTGATGTTTTTCCAAACATTTTGGTGTCTTATTTGCATTTTTATGATTTAGTGTGAATTAGTTATGAAGTTTTCAAACTGACGGTCAAATGGTCAAAGGGCAAAAGCATAAGAGGAGCGAAGTGACTTGGACAGAACCGGTGACTTTTGAAAATTAGGGGTGAAACAGCCGAGTGGGACACAACTAGGGGCATAAATCTAAGTACCCCTTTTCTAATTAATGAACCTTTGTACTTGTCATCGTTATTTTAGGTTTAGCCAAGGGTTGAGATATCTCCACTGTCTCTACTCAACGTAGTTTTCATCTCATGTCACCTAATTGATATATTGTCAATGTAATAAATTAACAGAACAAATTCACACTCATTTTCAGCTTTTTCATCAATTTTTCTTATATGTTTACTCTAAACAATATTTCTTTCAGAGAAAATTATTTGTCATAAAATTATACCATGTTTGATAAACTTTCTAATGTTTTTAAACATCAAATTATTTGTTAATAGTTCCGTGGCAAAGCGCGGGGTGTCATCTAGTTTTGGCAACATTTCAGTCCAAGACATTTACTCAGGACATGCAACTCCTATTGCACCAATTAGAAAACCGCACACCAAGATTTCATAACTTCCAGCCACCATTTGTCAGAACACCATAGGAGGATTATTACAAACAGTATGAAAGAGAAATGATAACAAAATTTCTAAGTCCATTACTAAGGGACCGATAATGGAATTTCCAAGGTTTGATGGCACTAATCCAGGAGGATGGATTAGGCAATGTGACAGATATTTCCATATGACAGGAGCACCAGCTGAGTACAAAAGTGATTTAGCACAACTGTATGTAACTGGAAGAGGCTTAGAAAACCAGGGCTACTCAAGAAACAGCTCGTGTGGTCCCAATTTTGTGCTCAAATATTACACAAATTCTCAGCCTCTACTTCATATGATCTGGATGAAAGGTTTAACACATTCATGCAGAACAACCTGATAGTGGCTGAGTATATTGAGCAATTTGAAGACCTTATGGCAGATTTCAAGAAGAAAACACAACTAGCACAGAACAATGGTTTGTTAAATGTTATGTAAATGGGCTAAGATCTCACCTGAAATACTAGTTTAGGCCCTTCAGGTCCACAAATATCATTGATGTTTACTCGTTAACTGTTGATTTGGAGCAAGGAGCACTTGCCAAAGGAAAATATACTCAGTTATCTTCCTCTGGGAAGTATGCAACTTCTTATATGAAATAATTCACCAGCAACCTAGACAAACCAACTACAATGAAACTTCCAATAGTAACTCAGAGACCAAGGGAACCAATAAAATGTTGGCTATGTGGGGACCAGTGGTACCATGGACACAAATGCAAGCGGGTTCCAATTATACATCTGTTAACTCGTGAGGATCCCATAGAAAATCAACAACTACCAGAAGAAATGGAACAACAGGAACAAGAGGAGAAATCACAAGGGGAAGAGCACTGCATGAATATACCTCTTAAAGCTATGCAATATAAAAATGTCAGTTCTATTTCCATAGTACTAATATTGGGGGCAAATAAGCAATTCACTTGGGGACTATGGTAGCGACTCTACATGTATGAACTTGAAATTTGCTCTCCAAACAATTTGTACAATTATCAAGGACCAAAATAAAGTGGTGTCTGTAGCCGGGGGAGGCAAACTCTGGTCA
Organism: Triticum dicoccoides; assembly: GCF_002162155.2. NCBI lineage: Eukaryota > Viridiplantae > Streptophyta > Magnoliopsida > Poales > Poaceae > Triticum > Triticum dicoccoides. The sequence goes on along the minus strand of NC_041380.1, from coordinate 313,219,292 downwards.
GGATCTTATATACTTGTCACTTCCATTACTATTGGTACACATTTATTTCAGCAAGCATTCAGAGTTTTAGATCTCCCTGGCCATGACATAATACTGGGTTGTGATTGGCCAGCAAAGCATAGTCCAATATCTTTCAGTTACAACCAAGACAACTATCTCTACTAAATGACAAAAAGACACTAGTAACCATTCCAACTTGTGATAACATAGCTACAACAACAAACATTGAGTTTTTTGAAGTGAAAAAATGTCGAAAGGAGGAGCTACGGCCTACATTTTGTACTCATACATGACATTACCCTCAGGATCCCCTCTTCAGCTCAGTTGTCAAAAATAACACAGCTACCAGAACAATGCTAAGAATTTTTCAAATAACCTACTGGTCTTCCTCCAAAAAGGGATTGTGACCATACTATTCCACTCAAGGAGGGCACTATACCTCCAAATACAAGACCATATAGAATATCTCACATGCAAAAGGATGAATTGGAAATACAAGTGAAAAGTTTGCTCATGTCTAGGATCGTAAGAGAGATCCACAGTCCCTACTCTTCTCCAACAATCATAGAAAGAAAAAAGATGGATCCTAGAGGTTGTGCATTGACTATAGGTGATTAAATGCTGCTACAATAAGAAACAAGTACCCAATACATGTAATTGAGGACCTCCTAGATGAACTCCATGGAGCAACAGTTTTTTCCAAACTGGATCTTAGATCTAGTTACCACCAAATCAAAATGCATGACAAGGCTATCCCTAAAACTAGATTTAGAACCTACTTTGGGCAGTATGAGTTCCTAGTCATGCCCTTTGGGCTAACTAATGCCTCTGGAACCTTTCAATCCTTGATGAACAACATCTTTGCAGATGTGTAAGGAAATTCATATTCTTATTTTTATGATATCTTGGTTTTCAGCAACACACATGAAGAACATGTGGAACATCTATATATTGTTTTGAACCTTCTCAAAGAACACAAGCTATTTGCCAGCTTTTCAAAAAGTGTGTTTGCAATGCCCCAAATTGAGTACCTTGGACACATAATTTCTGCTGATGGGTTACTACTGACCCCTCAAAGGTTGCTGCTACAACTGACTGGCCTACACCAACCATTGCCACTAGGTTAAGGGCATTTCTTGGTCATTGTGGCTATTACAGAAGATTTGTTAAGGATTTCGGCACCATTGCTAGGCCCTCCATGATGTGTTGAAGATAGAGCAATTTTGCTGGACCGAAACACAAGGGACAATATTTCAACAACTCAAAGTAGCTTTCACATATGTGCCCACATTGGCTATACCCGATTTCCCAGAGCCTTTTGTGTTAGAAACAAATGCTTCACGTACTGGTTTGGGAGCAATCATGATGTAGAGGGGGAGACCTGTAGCATACTACAACTCTAGCTTATGCCCAAGAAATGTTGCACTTATCTACCTATGGAAAGGAGGCCCTAGCAATAATTGAGGCGTTAAAAAGGTGCCGACGGTATTTCCTTGGCAATGAATTGATCATTAGAACTGACCATCAAAACCTGAAATTCATGATAGACCAAAGGATATCCTACAATATTCAACAAAAACCAATGTTGAAGCTACTGGAATTTAATTTCCACCTGGAATACAAGAAAGGAAAATAAAATATTGTGGCAGATGCATTGTCCAAAAGAAACTCCTTAATGGCCATTTCCCTAGTTACTCCTAAGTGGATAAAAGTTGTGGAAAATTTCTGCGGACCACACACCTAGGCAATACGCTGTCCACCTCCATCACCTGCCTCCGTGGCAACGACCTCTCCCACGCAATAGCGGCACTCCAACTGCCCGCGGTCACATTGGAGAACATCTGCCTCAAGATCCTGATGGCTACCAACTAGGTCAAGCCAGTGCACACAACGTCCGATGTGCGGCATAAAACAACGAACTTATAAAAAACGCAATCATCTTAAGGAAAAGACGAAAATGACCACGAAACAGACCGACTCGACACACACCGGCTAGCACAAGCTAGGCTTGACGACCGGGTCCGTTAAACGATGATAGAACACACAGCCGGCGGCACGGGCATGCTCGACTCAAACAAACTTACTCAGCTGGCAAGAGCGAACCACCCCAACAGAAAGGGCCCCTGCCCACGAGTCAGTGTCAGGGGCGGCATGCATGGCCGGCCTATCGTGAATGAACTAGCCTGACAAGGGGCAAAGATGCTGACAGGCGGGCATAGCTGGCCCGTCGCGCATGGGGCCATGGCAACACAAGGCCCGTGAGTCCGACCACCCAACTAGAGCCCAATTAGAGACGAAGGCGCTGATAGGCGAACAAAACATGTTTGTCTAGCCCTAGGGGCCGTGATGCATGCCTCTACGCGCGAGCCGGCAGGGGCGACGCACGCCACGCCTGTCGCGACTGTACTAGCCTGGCGCAAAGCGATGACACTGACAGGTGGGTCCGGCTGGCCCGTTGCGCACGGGGCCATGCCAACCCCAGGTCCATGAGTTGGACCCCCAACCAGAGACAAAAGGCGCTTACAGGACAACGAAACCTGACCGCCTGGCCCCACAAGGGCGCGATGCACGCCCCCATATGCGGCGTAGGCAGGTGTGACGCACCACCTCCTATTGCGGCTGAACTAGATCGGCGCAAGCGACAATGTCGACATTTGGTCCTGGCTCATGCGGGCGAAACACACACGCGACCCGCCCGTCGCGATCGAACCTGCCCGACGTAGGTTGAAGACGCCGACAGACGGGTTGGGTTGGCTTGTCCAGCGTGAGAGGGGGGGAGGGGGGCTAGAGGGCGCACGCGGGCGCGGCCGAAACCGGCCCATGGCGGTTTCCCCGAGCGCGCGTCCGCGATCCACCCGTCATGGAGCTCCGAGGCGGGTCGTCCGGGTGGGGGCTGTCCGGACAGCTCGGATGGCACATAGAGCCCCTGAAAGACCTCGCAGCACGCCACGTGAAAATGGACGATGCGGAGGGTACTCTCGCCCTCGAATAAGAAGACAGATACTGCAACATTATTTATACATAGGAGTAATATATATACAAGTAGTAAACGTAGTACAATTACAACATACGGAGTATATGATTATGATATAGCATATTCCATACCAGGCGACAGGCCTGGTTAGCGATCTCTTACCGTGAAATATGGGATATAGCATATTCCACAACAGGAAACAGCGATAGTAAACTGAGACTCACACCGACACGTACACACGCGTGGATCTTAGTAGGAGTACCAAGATAAACCCGCGCTACCATCCACAGAGGTAGTTTTATTCTGTTATTATACGAAGTAACTACTCGACAAGCTACCTACCCGGCGAGGTTGACAACGACACTCGCGCTTCAAACGTATACATACGTACGTACCCAGGGCGAGGAAACAGCTAGAGAACTTTCCCACGCACACCGTACGTGACTGGCTTCGAGCAACCTGGAATCCATGGCCGGGGAATACATGGTGTCAGGCGTCGGACCATGTGACGGGCACCTCGCCGATGTTGCTGTCGAGCCCGAGCGCCTTCCACACGGCCTCGGAGGTGTCCACGATGTTGGTCTTGCAGCCGTGGTTGGAGTCGCACTCGTCCACCACCTTGGCCTGCACGGTGCGCCCGTTCTTCTTGCTGGTGATGTTGATCATCTTGCCACACCGGCGTCCGCCCGCGTACCACCTCGTCGACAGCGCCACGATCATTTCCTTGTTGCTGTGAAACTTGCCGTCGCACTCCGACGGCGGGCCGCCCTCCTGGCCCTTCTCGAAGCCGTTCACCGTCATCACGCCTGGGGTGCCGCCGCCGCCGCCGCCACCACCGGTGCCGCCCGGCGAGGGGCAGTGGGGCTTCTTGTGCTTGTGCTTGTGCAGCATGCCCGGCACGGAGTCGTCCTCGCTGGCGCACGGGTCCGGCTTGGCGTGGTGCCGGGCCACGGCGCACGTCGACACCTGCAGCAGGATTACAAGGATGGCCATGCCCACGACTACAAGCTTGGCGATCGCCATTGCTAAACCTCCTGCCTGCTCAAGTATTTGCTAGCCTAGCTTTGCACTTGACTTGGCGTGCGTACTTGGTTCTGATCAAGCTGCTTCGAGGAGTTTATATATAGGCGCAGGCGCGAGAATCAGCTGCAGGACAAGCACGGGATGCACCGTACTTAATTAGTCACACGTGTGCATGGGCATGGCGGCATTTGTGTAGCTCCTAACCTGTCGGGTAAGAGACCCCAAAACAGTCGTTTTGTGTAGATAGATGAGTGCAAGGAGTTTTGCTGAGTAGGATACTCGCTCGGTGTACTCGATACATAACAAAAATGGCTGAGTTAGAGGACAACTGAATTGTAGAGAAGAGTTCGTTTGGATTACGTGGTGTCGCTGGTGTTACAGCGGTAATAACCGAGGACAGAACAGAGCAGGTCGCTCTTGGCAGAGAGATCGTACCAAATTTTACTTCTCCAGGGAAAGGAAATTACAGGATCCAAGCGGATTAATCGTCAGGTACTACGATAATACATTAATACTACTAGATAAGAGAGTCAAGTGTATGGTAGTTGTTGGTGAGTCCAATGTGTAACTGTTGTTTAATAATCACGTGAGCCGTCTTAGGGATGTTACACCAAAAACTACGATACACATTGGACACGCGAGAGCTTGCAATTCATGGAAGGGAGAACGGGATTTTTTATGTCAGAATAGGATTTTCGAAGAAAAAATTCAACAACCTCAGCTTGCACATAAGCAAGAAAACAAACTACTCCAAAATGATGGCTATTTGGTGGGGCATTTGGAAAGAACGAACTGATCGCATCTTCAATCATAAATTTTTCCCCTTTCTAACTATTTGTGATCGAATTGTACTCGAGCTGCGCACTTGGTGGACTGCTGGCCTCAAGGGTGCACAGTGGCTGGGAGATCATGGTTAAGAGAGTGTTTCTGGCAATGTAATTTCCTTTTTCTCTTTCCTTTCTTTCACCTTGCACAGTAACTCTGTAACTAGCACTTTTTGCCTTATCTTGAGGCACTCCCCTTCTTAATGAATGAAAGCAGCGACCTGCCTGCATTTCGTCAAAAAAAAACTACTCCAGAATGCAACAGCTACTACTCAAACATCTCTTGAGCCAAAAAAAAAAGCATCCTAAATAGACATAGCCAACCATTTGGCATGAATGGTCAGCTGTATCAAAAACAATGAACAATAAATAGACACAGCCAAACCACAATGACCTAAGTTGTCATGCTCTAGGAGGGCCACTTCTCACGGTTGCATGTAAACATGTTGGGAAGACACACGGGTTACGCTCCTTCCGAAAATCCCGAGTGAAATCTACAAAACCACCATAATGCATGCGTCATTAGCAAAAAGAATTGCATAATACATATTTGTGACAAACTGCACATAAGGCAACTTGACAGCATAGTTTAAAACCGGACCGGACAGCCGGTCCGACCGGAAAATGTTGGAAATATGCCCTAGAGGCAATAATAAATTGGTTATTATTATATTTCCTTGATCATGATAATCGTTTATTATCCATGCTAGAATTGCATTGATAGGAAACTCAGATACATGTGTGGATACATAGACAACACCATCTCTCTAGTAAGCCTCTAGTTGACTAGCTCGTTGATCAATAGATGGTTACGGTTTCCTGACCATGGACATTGGATGTCGTTGATAACGGGATCACATCATTAGGAGAATGATGTGATGGACAAGACCCAATCCTAAGCCTAGCACAAAGATCGTGTAGTTCGTATGCTAAAGCTTTTCTAATGTCAAGTATCATTTCCTTAGACCATGAGATTGTGCAACTCCTGGATACCGTAGGAGTGCTTGGGGTGTGCCAAACGTCACAACGTAACTGGGTGGCTATAAAGGTTCACTACAGGTATCTCTGAAAGTGTCTGTTGGGTTGGCACGAATCGAGACTGGGATTTGTCACTCCGTGTAAACGGAGAGGTATCTCTGGGCCCACTCGGTATGACATCATCATAATGTGCACAATGTGACCAAGGAGTTGATCATGGGATGATGTGTTACGAAACGAGTAAAGAGACTTGTCAGTAACGAGATTGAACAAGGTATCGGGATACCGACGATCGAATCTTGGGCAAGTATCGTACCGCTAGACAAAGGGAATTGTATACGGGATTGATTAAGTCCTTGACATCGTGGTTCATCCGATGAGATCATCGTGGAACATGTGGGAGCCAACATGGGTATCCAGATCCCGTTGTTGATTATTGGCCGGAGAGGTGTCTCGGTCATGTCTGCATGGTTCCCTAACCCGTAGGGTCTACACACTTAAGTTTCGATGACGCTAGGGTTATAGGGAAAGTATGTATGCGGTTACCAAATGTTGTTCGGAGTCCCGGATGAGATCCCGGATGTCACGAGGAGTTCCGAAATGGTCCAGAGGTAAAGATTGATATATAGAAAGTATGGTTTTGGTCACCAGAATTGTTCCGGGCATCGCCGGTAGTGTACCGGGACCACCGGAGGGGTCCAGGGGTCCACCAGGTAGGGCCACCAGCCCCGGAGGCCTACATGGGCCAATAGTGGGAAGGGACCAGCCCCTAGGTGGGCTGGGGCGCCTCCCACCAAGGCCCAAGGCGCCTCCAAGAGGGGAAGGGGGCAAACCCTAGAGCAGATGGGCCCTAAGGCCCACCCTAGGTGCGCCTCCCCCTCTCCCCCTTGTGGCCGCCACCCTAGATGGGATCTAGGGCTGCCGCACCCCTTGAGGTGGGAACCCAAGGTGGGGGCGCAGCCCTCCCTCTCCCCCTATATATAGTGGAGGCAAAGGGGCAGCCCAACACGCGATTCAATCTTCCTGTTGGCGCAGCCCTACCCCTCTCCCTCCTCGTCTCTCGTAGTGCTTGGAGAAGCCCTGCTGGAGTCCCGCGCTCCTCTACCACCACCACGCCGTCGTGCTGCTGCTGGATGGAGTCTTCCCCAACCTCTCCTCCTCCCCTTGCTGGATCAAGGCGTAGGAGACGTCACCGGGCTGCACATGTGTTGAACACGGAGGTGCCGTCCGTCTGGCACTAGGATCATCGGTGATTTGGATCACGACGAGTACGACACCATCAACCCCGTTCACTTGAACGCTTCCGCTTAGCGATCTACAAGGGTATGTAGATGCACTCTCCTTCCCCTCATTGCTAGATTACTCCATAGATTGATCTTGGTGATGCGTAGAAAATTTTGAATTTCTGCTACGTTCCCCAACAGTGGCATCATGAGCTAGGTCTATGCTTAGTTTCTATGCACAAGTACTCCCTCCGTAAACTAATATAAGAGCTTTTAGAATACTAAAGTAGTGATCTAAACGCTCTTATATTAGTTTACAGAGGGAGTAGAACACAAGTTGTTGTGGGCGTCGATTTTGTCAATTTGCTTGCCGTTACTAGTCTTATCTTGATTCGGCGGCATTGTGGGATGAAGCGGCCCGGACCGGCCTTACACGTACTCTTACGTGAGACTGGTTCCACCGACTGACATGCACTAGTTGCATAAGGTGGCTAGCGGGTGTCTGTCTCTCCCACTTTAGTCGGATCGGATTCGATGAAAAGGGTCCTTATGAAGGGTAAATAGAAATTGGCATATCACGTTGTGGTTTTCGCGTAGGTAAGAAACGTTCTTGCTAGAAACCTATAGCAGCCACGTAAAAACTTGCAACAACAATTAGAGGACGTCTAACTTGTTTTTGCAGCATATGCCTTGTGATGTGATATGGCCAAAAGGATGTGATGAATGATATATGTGATGTATGAGATTGATCATGTTCTTGTAATAGGAATCATGACTTGCATGTCGATGAGTATGACAACCGGCAGGAGCCATAGGAGTTGTCTTAATTTATTTATGACTTGTGTGTCAACTTAAACGTCATGTAATTACTTTACTTTATTGCTAAAGAGTTAGCCATAGTAGTAGAAGTAATAGATGACGAGACAACTTCAAGAAGACACGATGATGGAGATCATGATGATGGAGATCATGGTGTCATGTCGGTGACAACGATGATCATGGAGCCCCGAAGATGGAGATCAAAAGGAGCAAAATGATATTGGCCATATCATGTCACTATTTGATTGCATGTGATGTTTATCATGTTTTACATCTAATTTGCTTAGAACGACGGTAGCTTAAATAATATGATCCCTCACTAAAATTTCAAGAAAGGTGTTCCCCCTAACTGTGCACCATTGCGAAGGTTCGTTGTTTCGAAGCACCACGTGATGATCGGGTGTGATAGATTCTAACATTCGAATACAACGGGTGTAAGCCATATTTACACAACAAAAACACTTAGGTTGACTTGATGAGCCTAGCATGTACAGACATGGCCTCGAAACACGGAAGACCGAAAGGTCGAGCATGAGTCGTATAGAAGATACGATCAGCATGAAGATGTTCACCGATTTTGACTAGTCCGTCTCACGTGATGATCGGACACGACCTAGTTGACTCGGATCATGTTTCACTTAGATGACTAGAGGGATGTCTATCTGAGTGGGAGTTCATTAGATGAACTCAATTATCATGAACATAGTCTAAATTGTCTTTGCAAATATGTTGTAGATAAATAGCTCACGTTGTAGCTCCCTGTTTCAATATGTTCCTAGAGAAAAATTAAGTTGAAAGATATTGTAAGCAATGATGCGGACTAGATCCGTAGTCCGAGGAGTGTCCTCACTGCTACACAGAAGGCTTACGTCTTTGATGCACCGCTCGATGTGCAAACCCCTACAACATCGTCTGTGGATGTTGTGAACACCTGACAGACACGTCCTGATGACTACTTGATAGTTTAGTGCACCATACTTTATGGCTTAGAATCGGGATTCGAATGACGTTTTGAACGCCATAAGACATATGAGATGTTCAAAGAGCTGAAATTGGGATTTCAGGCTCATGCCCGTGTTGAGAGGTATGAGACCTCTGACAAGTTCTTTTGCCAACAAGATGGAGGAGAATAGCTCAGCTAGTGAGCATATGCTCAGAATGTCTGGGTGCAACAATCACTCAAATCAAGTGGGAGTTAAACTTCCGAATAAGATAGTGATTGATAGAGTTCTCTAGACACTATCACTAAGCTACTAGATCTTCGTGATGAACTATGACATGCAAGGGATGGGGTTGATCCCGGAGCTGTTCGCGGTGCTTAAGACCGCAAAAGGTAGAAATCAAGAAGGAGCATCAAGTGTTGATGGTTTAACAAGACCACTGGTTTCAAGAAGGGCAAGGGCTATAGGGGAAACTTCATGGATGGCAAACCAGTTGCCTCTCTAGTGAAGGAACCCAAGGTTGAACCCAAACCCGAGACTAAGTGCTTCTATTGTAAGGGGAACGGTCACTGGTAGCGGAATTACCCCAAATGCATGGTAGATAAGAAGGCTGGCAACTTCAACAAAGTATATACGTGTTATTAATGTGTACCTCGCTAGTACTCCTGGTAGCACCTGGGTATGGATACCGGTTCAGTTGCTATTACTGGTGACTTGAAGCAAAAGCTACGGACTAAACGGAGACTGGCTAAGGGCGAGGTGACGATGTGTGTTGGAAGTGTTTCCAAAGTTGATGAGATCACCATCGCACGCTCCATCTGCCTTCGGGATTAGTATTGAACCTAGATAAATGTTATTAGGTGTCTACGTGGAGCATGAATATGATTAGATCATGTTCATTGCAATACGGTCATTCATTTAAGTTAGAGAATAATGGTTATTCTGTTTACATGAATGATACCTTTCATGGTCATGCACCCTATGTGAATGGTTCATTGAATCTTGGTCATGGTAATACACATGTTCACGCCAAAAGATGTAGAGTTAATAATGATAGTACCACTTTATTGTGGCACTGCCGCTTAGGTCATATTGGCGTAAGATGCATGAAGAAACTCCATATCGATGGATGTTTGGAGTCACTTGATTTTGAATCGCTTGACACATGCGAGCCATGCCTCATGGGCAGGATGACTAAGACCCCGTTTTCAGGTACAATGAAACGGGCAAGTGACTTGTTGGAAATCATACATGCAGATGTGTGTGATCCAATGAGAATTGGAGCGTGCGGTGGATATCACTATTTTCTCATCTTCACTGACGATTTGAGTAGATATAGGTATATTTACTTAATGAAGCACAAGTCTGAAACGTTTGAAAAGTTCAAGCGATTTCAGAGTGAAGTTAAGAATCATCATAACAAGAAGATAAAATTCCTATGATCTGATCAATGAGAATATTTGAGTTATGAGTTTGGCAAACACTTAAGACATTGTGGAATTGTTTCACAGTTGAAGCCACCTGGAACACCACTAGGTTATGGTGTGTCCGGACATCGTAATCGAACCTTATGAGATATGGTGCGATCTATGATTTCTCTTATCAATCTACCGTTTTCATTTTGAGGTTATGCGTTAGAGACAGCTGCATTCACTTTAGATAGGACACCATCTAAGTCCGTTGAGACGACGTCATAAGAACATTGGTTTGGCAAGAAACCAAAGTTGTCGTTTCTTAACGTTTGGGGATGCGATGCTTAAGGCTTCAGCCGGAGAAGCTCGAATCCAAAGCGGACAAACACATCTTCATAGGATACCCAAATGTGACCGTAGGGTATACCTTCTATCTCAGATCCGAGGGCAAATTGTTTGTCGCTAAGAACGGGTCCTTTCTCGAGAAGGAGTTTCTCTCGAAAGAATTGAGTGGGAGGAAGATAGAACTTGATGAGGTTGTCGAACCTTTACTTCAACCAGAGAGTGATGCAACATAGAAAGATGTTTTCTGTGGCGCCTACGTCTGTTGAATAGGAAGTTAATGATAGTGATCATGAAGCTTCATATCAAGTTGCTATCAAACCTCGTAGGTCGACAAGGATATGTACTACTCCTAAGTGGTACCGTAATCCTGTCTTAGATATCATGTTGTTAGACAACAATGAACCTACAAGCTATGGAGAAGCGATGGTGGGCCCGTATTTTGACAAATGGTTAGAAGCCATGAAATCCGAGATAGGATCCATATATCAGAACAAAGTATGGACTTTGGTGGACTTGCCCGATGATCGGCAAGCCATTGATATAAATGGATCTTTAAGAAGAAGACGGACGTGGGCGGTAATGTTACCATCTATGAAGCTCGACTTGTGGGAAAGAGTCTTTTCACAAGTTCAAGGAGTTGACTACGATGAGAATTTCTCACCCGTAGAGATGCTTAAGTCCGTCGGAATCATGATAGCATTAGCTGTACTTTTCGATTATGAAATCTTACAGATGGATGTCAAAACAAGTTTTCTTACCAGTTTTCGTAAGAAAAGTTGTATGTGATACAATAAAAGGTTTTGTCGATCCTAAGGATGCTAAAAGGTATGCTGGCTCCAGCAATCCTTCTATGGACTAGAGCAAGCATCTCGGAGTCGGAATATATGCTTTGATGGAGTGATAAAAGCTTTTAGGTTTATACAATGTTTGCTAGAAACTTGTATTTACAAGAAAATGAGTGGGAGCACTACAACATTTCTGATAAGTATATGTGGATGACATATTGTTGATCCAAAATAATGTAGAATTTCTGGAAAGCATAAACGGTTGTTTGAAGAGTGTTTTTCAAAGGAAGACCTGGATAAAGCTGCTTACATATTGGGCATCAAGATCTATAGAGATAGATCAAGACGCCTGATGGTACTTTCAAAGAACACACACCTTGACATGTTTTTGAAGGAGTTCAAAATAGATCAGTCAAAGAAGGGGTTCTTACCTGAGTTGTAAGGTGTGAAGTTGAGTAAGACTCAAAGATTGACCACGACAGAAGAAAGAGGAAGGACGAAAGGTCGTCCCCTATGCTCTTTTCATAGGCTCTATATGGTATGACATGCTAAAGTACCGCACCTATTGTGTGCCTTGCCACATGTCTGGCAAGAGGGTACAAAGGTGATCTAGGAGTAGATCACTAGATAGCGGTCAAAAATTATCCTTAGAGGAATAATGAAATGTTTCTCAGTTATGGAGGTGATAAAGAGTTCGACATAAAGAGTTACGTCGATGCAAGCTTAACACCTATCCGGATAGCTCTGAGTAGAGATACCGGATACGTATAATGGAGCAACAATTTGGAATAGCTCCAAGTGGAACGTGGCAGCAGCATCTACGATATAAAGTTTTGCGAATACATAGGGATCTGAATATGGCAAGACCTGTTGACTACAACCTCTCTCACAAGCATAACATGATCAAACCCAGAACTCTTTGAGTGTTTATCACATAGTGATGTGAACTAGATCATTGAGTCTAGTAGACTCTTAGATGTTGGTCACATGGGGATGTGAGCTGTGAGTGTTAATCACATGGTGATGTGAACTAGATTATTGACTCTAGTGCAAGTGGGAGACTGTTGGAAATATACCCTAGAGGCAATAATAAATTGCTTATTATTATATTTCCTTGTTCATGATAATCGTTTATTATCCATGCTAGAATTGTATTGACAGGAAACTCAGATACATGTGTGGATACATAGACAACACCATGTCCCTAGTAAGCCTCTAGTTGACTAGCTCGTTGATCAATAGATGGTTACGGTTTCCTGACCATGGACATTGGATGTCATTGATAACGGGATCACATCATTAGGAGAATGATGTGATGGACAAGACCCAATCCTAAGCCTAGCACAAAGATCGTGTAGTTCGTATGCTAAAGCTTTTCTAATGTCAAGTATCATTTCCTTAGACCATGAGATTGTGCAACTCCCGGATACCGTAGGAGTGCTTTGGGTGTGCCAAACGTCACAACGTAACTGGGTGGCTATAAAGGTTCACTACAGGTATCTCCGAAAGTGTCTGTTGGGTTGGCACGAATCGAGACTGGGATTTGTCACTCCGTGTAAACGGAGAGGTATCTCTGGGCCCACTCGGTAGGACATCATCATAATGTGCACAATGTGACCAAGGTGTTGATCACGGGATGATGTGTTACGGAACGAGTAAACAGACTTGCCAGTAACGAGATTGAACAAGGTATCGGGATACCGACGATCAAATCTTGGGCAAGTATCGTACCGCTAGACAAAGGGAATTGTATACGAGATTGATTAAGTCCTTGACATCGTGGTTCATTCGATGAGATCATCGTGGAACATGTGGGAGCCAACATGGGTATCCAGATCCCGCTGTTGATTATTGGCCGGAGAGGTGTCTCGGTCATGTCTGCATGGTTCCCGAACCCGTAGGGTCTACACACTTAAGGTTCGCTGACGCTAGGGTTATAGGGAAAGTATGTATGCGGTTACCGAATGTTGTTCGGAGTCCCGGATGAGATCCCGGACGTCACGAGGAGTTCCGGAATGGTCCGGAGGTAAAGATTGATATATAGGAAGTATGGTTTTGGCCACCGGAATTGTTCCGGGCATCACCGGTAGTGTACCGGGACCACCGGAGGGGTCCGGGGGTCCACCAGGTGGGGCCACCAGCCCCGGAGGCCTACATGGGCCAATAGTGGGAAGGGACCAGCCCCTAGGTGGGCTGGGGCGCCTCCCACCAAGGCCCAAGGCGCCTCCAAGAGGGGAAGGGGGCAAACCCTAGAGCAGATGGGCCCTAAGGCCCACCCTAGGTGCGCATCCCCCTCTCCCCCTTGTGGCCGCCACCCTAAATGGGATCTAGGGCTGCCGCACCCCTTGGGGTGGGAACCCTAGGTGGGGGCGCCAGCCCTCCCTCTCCCCCTATATATAGTGGAGGCAAAGGGGCAGCCCAACACGCGATTCAATCTCCCTGTTGGCGCAGCCCTACCCCTCTCCCTCCTCGTCTCTCGTAGTGCTTGGCGAAGCCCTGCTGGAGTCCCGCGCTCCTCCACCACCACCACGCCCTCGTGCTGCTGCTGGATGGAGTCTTCCCCAGCCTCTCCTTCTCCCCTTGCTGGATCAAGGCGTAGGAGACGTCACCGGGCTGCACGTGTGTTGAACACGGAGGTGCCGTCCGTTCGGCACTAGGATCATCGGTGATTTGGATCACGATGAGTACGACTCCATCAACCCCGTTCACTTGAACGCTTCCGCTTAGCGATCTACAAGGGTATGTAGATGCACTCTCCTTCCCCTCGTTGCTAGATTACTCCATAGATTGATCTTGGTGATGCGTAGAAAATTTTGAATTTCTGCTACGTTCCCCAACAGAAAAAACCAGAACCGGCTCCGCTCACTTTTTTTTTCTATTTGTGTTAGTGAACGAAATATGCTTTATGGACTGTAACACCATACCCCTTCTCTGAGATGGTGATAGATTGATTCAAGACCATGATGAGATTCGGTCTCACGTCGACGGTTTCTACAAAGACCTGTTCTCCCTCAGTCAGGGGCGGTGCGGCCCTCGCCCCCCTACATCTGGACCGCCCCCAGCTTGTGTCAGCCATGAAGAACGAGGCTCTCCTTGCACCCTTGTTGGAGGAGGAGGTCCATCTAGCCATTAAGGGCATGAACCCGGACTCCGCACCCAGCCCCGACAGTTTGCTGGTCCGCTTCTTCCAAGCATTTTAGTTTCCTTGAAGCCCGAGGTTATGGCCATGTTCGAGGAGTTCTATGTGGGTGCGCTCGATATTTCCCGGACAAACCTTGGCATTATCTCGCTAATTCCTAAGGTGTCGGGAGCCTCTAACATCTGCCAGTTCTGGCCGATCACTGTCATTAATGTGATTTTCCGAATCTTGGCTAAGGTGCACGCCAATAGGGCACCCTTGGCGGATCGTATGATCAATCCTAACCAATCGGCTTTAATCCAAGGCCGTTTCATCCTCGATGGGGTCCTCGTTTTCCACGAGGTCCTCCATGAGGTGAAATCTAGGCACTAGAAAGCCGTGTTCCTGAAGATCAACTTCCATAAAGCCTATGACACGGTCTACTGGTCCTTCCTTCGAAAAGTTTTGCTCCGAAAAGGGTGACTGATGGGTGACCAGAGTCATACAGTTGGACTCTAGCGGCCGCACGACAGTCAACATTAATTGAGAAGTGGGGTCCTTCTTCCTCGCCTTCTACGGGGTTAGGTAGGGCGACCCTTTTTCCCCATTCCTAGTTAACATAGTGGTCGACGCTCTTGTTGCCATCCTTGAAGCCGCAAAGCTAGCCGGCCATATTCGAGGGGTTGTCCCATACCTCATCCCTGGCGTGGGGTTTACCTCCTCCAATATGCTGACGATACGATCATCATGGTCGAGGGCTTGAACCTTTACATTGTCAAGTTCCTCGTGTTGTGTTCCCAACAGATGTCTAGCCTCACCATCAACTTCACTAAGAGCGAAGTCATGGTGTTAGGTTATTTTGATGACGAGAGGCTTAGCATTGCAAATCGTATGAACTACCCACTGGGATCCTTCCCACGACCTACCTGGGGATCCCCATTAGTGACTCAAGGCTCTCTATTTCAGATCTTCGGCAGTTCGTAACCAAGTTCCAACACAGGGTTGAGCCTTGGCAAGGTAGGTGGCTCTCCAAGGCTTCTCTGACGGTGTTAATTAACTCATCCTTGTCGAGCCTCCTGATGTTTATCAGGAGCTTCTATAGCCTTCATCAAACCCTCCATCACGAGATTATCTAATTTCAATCAGAATTCTTTTGGGGGTGACAGCGATAAGCAAAAATACCATATGGTACGATGGACGGAAATATGTAAACCCTTGGGATTACTAGGGTGGCCTTGGGATTATGTCGCACAAGCGCATGAACATCACGTTGTTGACCAAATGGTTGTGGAGCATTGGTAATAACAATGGGGGACTATGGTTGGACATTATCTGGGCCAAATACCTTCAGGGCCAACCGTTGGCCTTCTGTCAATGATCGGGAGGCACCCAATTCTGGCAATCCATGATCCAACTGCTCCCTATCCTTCGAATTGGGTCATCGATATCGGTGGGGTCCGGATCATCATCCCTATTTTGCTTTGATCGTTGGGCTAGTGCCAACCCTTTGCGGCTAGATTTCTGACCCTGTTCTCCATCTGCGTGATGCCCCATATCTTGGTTGAGACAACCTTGATGGATCAAGGGAACCTGGCTTTCCGTCGTGTTTTTCGCCCCCTTGAAGTTGTGGCTTGGGATGATCTCCTGGACCGTGTCGCGCTTCACACTCTAAGCCTGAACCAGATGCGATCCCTTGGCGCCCAGAGAGTAGTGGCCATTTCTTCACGAAATTGCTATATAGTTATATTACCGAAAGTAGCTTTGGTCGGTCAAGTTGCCACTGAAAATCCGAATTTTCTCGTGGCAATGGATCCATGGCCGTGTTCCTTCAGGGTGGAGGCACTCAAACATAATGGCCTGGTGGATGACATGTGCCCCCTCTGTGGCACGGAGGAAGATTCTAACAACATCTTCTTCAAGTGTGCCTCTGCTCAATTCCTTTGAAGCTACTTTCATGAGGTTCTTGGTGGCGGTTGGTGCAATTCAAACTTTTCGGATCTCTTCGAGGAATTGTTAGCTTCTGCAATTGAGACCCACCACATTAGGTGGCTAGTGAATGGTAGGCTTGCTTGGACGCTTTGGACAATTCGTGATAAGCTTATCATTTAGTGATCTCCCTTGAGAAGACCAACTAATGCTACATTCAAACTCTATGGTTTCTTCTAGCTATGGAAGCCGCTTAGCCGCTCCATCAACCGGGGCGCTGTCGATGCTATCACTACTGGTTTTCAAACATTAACACTCTATCTGTCACCGCCCCTGCCACCCCTCCCCAGATCCTGACTAGGTTGTTTTCCCTTTTTTTCCTTGGGCTTGTTGAGTTGGTGCCCTCAACAGAACCTTATGTGTGCTACTTTGTGTGTGTGTGTGCGCACGCATGCGCGTGCGCTTTGTATCCTATCTGTGAACTATGTATGTCTCGTGGTGCTTTGTTATATATAAAGTAGGGAAAAGCCCTTTTTCAATAATAGAAAAACTAGGTGATCCTGGTGGGAATCGAACCCCGGTCACCAAAGAAGCAGGCCACAGACCTGAGATCGGCCCACAAACCATCTCGCCTCATGCAAATGGAACATCAACTTTTTTACCTACTTCCACATCTTTTTTTTAAACCAACAGTTGAACCAGTGAAAAGGCGGCCCGACCAGTGAAAACCAGAATCGATAGGCTCACTGGTTCGATCACCGGTCCGGGTATTTAAGCTATGCTTGATAGGTGACAATAAAATACTGAAAATATTTTTTATCTCATTTTTACGTGCTAAAGTGCCCATACGGAAAAGACGCCGATGGCGTGGGGCAAACAACGGTTAACGGCTCGGCCGGTCTAAGCTGACCAAATCATTGTGACAAGTCTCAGTCTCTCCCCTCTTGCTCTCTCTTGTGTTCCAGCAACTCCTCTCACCCATGGTGGCGGTAGGACCAGGCAGCGGCAGGGGGCACAATATCCCTCGGTTGCGCTGGAGGAAGTGAGCAGGCAGACCAAATGATTCATAGAAGGGCGACTAATGTTGCGGCAGTTGTATGTTATAGTCTTAACTCTGATTGCCGGAGGTCATGGAGGTGGCCGCGCTCGCCCGTAGGGTGGTTTATACTCCGACTGGTAGCCATCGTTGGACCAATGTATTCAGTGACGTCGAGTGAGTTCTCTGTCACTCCTCTCTCTGTCAATTTTTGCATTAGGTTTAGAGCTAGGATTTGGGGATTTAGTGTTTCTAATTTTGGAGAGTACTCAATTTAGATCTATTGGTTGCTAATTAGAGGTATGTAGAACTAATATAACATGTCCCGGTGTAGGTAATTTAGGGAATAATAGTTCTATAGCACATATATGTGAATGCAATGCACTAATTTAGGTTATTAGTGCTTAGTGTATGCACTAATTGAATGCAATGCACTAATTGTTAACATAATGCACTATTTCATAGCACATATTTGTGAATGCAATGCATTGTATATTGTTGATGCATTAGTCATAATTATTCACTTATTGGACAGAGAATGTGCAGCTCTCACATTTCATATATTGATCCGTTAGCTTTATGAATGCAGAGGGCTTTGGAACAAATTATTATCTTATTACATTAGCCAAATAGGGGGATAACATATCAGAGTTAGAGCTTTCACTACTAGGGAAAACCCTATAGGCAGATGCTTAATAGTAGCACGAGGTAGGGAGCCCGCGCTCCTGTTAAGTAGTAGCAACGCAGGGACACACCCAGCGCTACAAAAAACCTATTAGCAGTGCGGGTTCAGGTACCCGGTGCTACTACTAAGTGGTCCCCATGGTACCCCTGGGGCAGGTTATAGTAGTAGTGTTGGCTATATTGCCTGCGCTGCAACTAATCCCATAGCAATAGTGTGGGCCCTATACCCAATGTTGCTACTATTTATACATGGGCCAGCTTGTGGGCCTCACTTAGCAATAGCTCCGGCCCATACACCGCGGTATAGGAAGTGGCCTTAGCGGTAGCGCGGGCCACTTTCCCTGCACTACTGCTAAGCGTGCTTGCTAAAACAACCACCTTTCCCCCTTCCTCTCCATCACCCTTCCTTCTCCCATAGCTTGCTTTCCTTTCCCACTTGCTTTCTTCTTCCTTCAGTTCTCCCCTCCTCCCTCTCTATCCTTTGCCCCTCTACCATCTCCATTAATGGCTCCCCTTTCCTGTCTTCCTCTCACTTGATTTCTTCTCTCTCTCTCCCTTCTTCCCATATCTCTTTCCCCTCCACTCCATTGACTCACTAGCTCTCTCCCCCTCTCCACTAGTTAGACTCATCTCCTCCCCAAGTAGATCTACTTATTTAATGAAGTAACATAACTACCTCCCCCTCATTAATGAAGGAGCATTAATTATCTTTGTCTACTTCAATCCCTAGCGACACCGGCCTCATCACCATGCTCCCTATCGAGATAGGTGAGTAAAAAGTAGTCTTGTGCAAGAATAGAATTTGCATGACATGACTGAATTGTGCAGTGTGACTGAATATTGTGCGATATGACCGAATTGTCCTATATGAACGAATTGTGCGATATGATGGAATTGTACATGGCATGCGTTGCCTATGTGTATTTGCCGGATTGTGCGTGACATGGGTTGCCTATGTTTTGCCAAACTGTCGATTATTTCCATTTTGGTGAATTTCGGGAAAACTCGATATGTCCTATTTTTAGGGAAGGTCATGCCAAATTAATGTATGACTTTGATGCATGCATGGATGCATGGTTAAATTTTACTTATACAACGCAGACGATCATGAAGGTCAATGAAAGGATGGTGGATAGTACATGCGACCCGTGGTGGATGACATATTTGAAAATAACTGCAACGAAACACGACTACAGGAATGCCTAGCAATGGCGGGTGCAAAAATGCCAGTAGTGGCGGGCCAGGCTCCCAGGCTCGCCCGCCAACAACATCCTGCCACTGCTATAACTGCATCAGCGCTGGGCGCCCCTGGTAGATAGTCTGTAGTGGAGGGCGAACAAAAGTGCCTGTCAATGCTTGACTTTGATGCAGTGGCGGGTGTGCTTCAGCGCCCGCCACTGGTTATCAGTCAAACAAATTAAAATTTTCACAGCGATGGCAACATTTATGCTGCCATGGTTGCGTTTTTCATATGACACATATCAAAATACATTAATAAGAATAAAATATGATGAAATTTTGTTGCATACATTACCCACTATCTCTAATTGTTGTCAATCATGACTACAAATGGCCCAACTAAATATTCATAGCTAGGTAGAACATTACTGACGATACAAACATCCACCAGTCATGATAATGACAAAGGACTAGGACCTACTCCTCTCTTTTAGGATAAATTGAAAAAATAAGAATGCCCCTGCATCTCCAAGGTGGATCACAGAGATCCACCGATCTCCAATTTCTGGTCTGGACTCATTCAATTTTTGCAGCTATTCATGAATTTTGAGGCATCCATCTTGTGGGTTTGCAGTCGAGTGGGTGCCTTTGAAATTGGTCTTCTGATGGCAAATAATTGTCATCTCACCTGTTGCACCCATCGCTACAGGCACAACAATGCTTGGGAGCTTCTGTGGAAGAACAACATAGTAACCATTGTAGTTTATTTAAGATGGACTAGTGGCACAATAATAGTACAAAATCATACCATGCATTTTTTATGAATGTTGGTATTGCTCAGCTTGCAGACTAGTGGCACATATGGTGTACTATTTGGACCAGCTCCGTAAGTGCCCTTAAATGAGTCAACATCGTTAACAAAGGACACAAGATAATTCTTCTCCTCCCAAGTAAGCTCGGATCCAGCAGTGTAATAGGTCTTGTCCACTATATTCCGTATTTTTATTCGAGATATAAAATAAGCTATAGGTTTTTATTAAAATCTTAAGTTAGGAGTGGAATAACAAATATTTTAAGATAGATAACTTAACAAATGTGTTTAAGAAACTCACCTGGAGGGAAAATAGGAATCATGTCTATTTCCACCCAAATGTCTTGATCAAAATGAGGAAAGGTGTCTTGAGGGATGCCAATATCAAAGGTTATAATCATACCCTCCTCAAATTCGTAAGCCTTGCATAATTTTTTCAATTAGAGCAACCAAAATATGTGTGATCTATTTCATTATAGATCCTAGCTTTGAAAATGAAACCGTGTTTCGTCTACAGGTAAAAAGTCCTTTGATTAATGTCCTCTCTGTCTTCGACATGTAGCTTCTCTAGGACATAAGGCCTTGCATAGCAGGGGATACACTAGTCGGATTTAGGAAGAAAACAGAAATTACACGTTAAAAAAATATTGAGACATGTTTAGTTAAGAAGGAAATATGTGCAGTAGGGGCACTCGGGGAATTACCATATAATATTTGTAGTCCTCTTTAAGCGTCGAGAAGTAACTATCGTCCTTTATATGAGGATTTCCGCACATACCCCCTTTCAGAACAATAGGGGCACTCAGGGATCCCAGCGAGCTCATCCTCACTCATTTGCTGTGTTCATAGATGGAAGATTAAAAATCAACAAAAAATCGTAACGGTAATATCTGCGTTCACACATTACCAACATTGCGTCTGCCGCCTTAGCGAGGTCATGCCATTGTATCTTGACCATGTTGGGTTTTGATTTAGGGGCGCCCACTTTCTATAAATTGAAGACAATATGAATCACTAACAAAAAACTTACATCCAGAAGCATCGATCATAGCAAGTTCTTGAATTATATAACAAGATATGGGTCGATGTGTTGTATGAAAAAAGTGGAATGACCTTTGCTAGTAATTCGACATATTGACTGCTAGAAATTTGGCGAAACGAAACTTAATCAATGTTTCCCGAAACATTGTCACTCCTTATCAACACATGCATCATGAATAACTAGTACATACTTTTAGTTTTACATGTACCCTATCTAATACATTGTATTAAGTTTTTGTAGTATAAATAATATGCTACGCCCAAAATATGTACATCTTCAATTTACATTTACAACAAACTACATCTACGGCCAAAAAATGTACATCTAGTACTAAGATTTTTTAGTACAAAACAACAACAATCTATGTGTACAATAAAAGAGGAAGATGTGGTTTACCGGGGCGGACGGAGACGGCGGGGAGGTTGAGGATGACGCCGGCAGACGTTGAGGACGAGGGGATGCGGCGGACGTTGGAGGCGGCAGAAGCGAGGGAGACAGTGACGGCGGGGACGTTTGAGGCAGCGGCGGACGACAATGACGTTCGATGCGGCAACGACGAACAACAAAGGCGATGGGGACGATGAGGACGAGGACGAGGGGGCAGCATTAACCTAGTACACACCAGAGGGCGAGCACGACGGTGGCCAGGTCCAATGCATCCACGATGATGGCGAAGGCAGTGACGGGTGAGAGAGATGGGGGTGAAAAATATGTGGATAAGTTAGAGATGTAAATGGCTACGCGTGTGTGCGGCTCAGAAACCCTAAACCATATGGTTTACGCATAGCGACGGGCACGGCACACCCGCCACAGATAAGTCCAGGTGGCGGGCGCAGTGTACTACCCGCCATAACAAGTTAGGAACCTGCCGCTGCTACTTTTCATAATTTTTGAACACATTCGGCGTGGGTTGCCAAAAGACATGTGTGGCGGGCGTCACCGTGTAACCGCCATAGCTATCTGACGGAGCAGTGGCGGGCGGCACTTCCCGCCCGCGACCGAAGGTTTTCAACAAGCGGGGACCTTGGAGACAGTTCACCTGTGGCAGGTGCGCTGTACTGCCCCCTGCTATTGTGGTGAGAGCAGTGGCGAGTACTCTTTATTACATGCCAATGCTACTTCTCCACCATAGCAATGGTGGGTGTTATAGCGTGTCCGCCACTCATTTGGATTCACCTACAAGCAATTTCCCGGTAGTGAATCTGTGTCAAAAATGCAAAGAAGGAGTCTGGCTCGACCCCTTTTTGGGTGGCCATCTGAAGGCGCACCTGCTCATGAATGGTTATACTCAGTGGATAAGTGAACATGATGAGGACATCAATGGGGCAACCAATAATGACATGGGGCCAGGCGAAGAGATGACAGATGGGCCCGAAGAAGAGGGCGCCGGACATGGCGGAGAAGCGGCTGGACATGACGGAGAAGATGCCGGACATGGAGAATATGCAGACATGCCACAATCTTTGTCTCTACTAAGTTCAGTCATGCGGGACCCTCATTTTCTAAGACCTTTCCAATAAGACGACTAGCGACAGAGCTGCTTCTAGAGAGGAGGCAAAGCTGGGGCGACTGGAGCTACACTACAAGAAATATGTCAACTAGTGACCTTCTGTCAGTGACCCTGGAAGAATTGGTCATACATCTATGACCATTTAAGACCAATTGGTCAAAAGCTGTTCGAGGGGCTCCAAACCCTAAACTATATCGACCATTTTGGTCAGAAAGATCGTAATTTTCTCACACGAAATGGTCGTAAAGCAGACAGCACTAGTCCGCTGCATTATTTCTAGCTGATCATGACCAATATAGATGGTCATAACCTTGTAAATTGTGGTGGATTGGTATGACTTGGCGCCACCTCATTAGTTTTGCCTATGTGTCATGTCCATGTGTCAATTTTTGCCCTAGGTTGTGAAGCAACCTATATTTCTGTCATTCCCAAAATTCCCAAAAAAATCTCATAAATTATTTGGGTCATATCTTCGTCAAATATTTAAAAATCCTTCCTTGCCTAGTTCAAAAATAATTCAACAATATTCATTTTCCTATTCTGTTCACAACAGCACTTTATTGAGGAAGTGCTATTTATATATTCTTGATTGGCCTCAGAATTTTTGGGCACTTTTTCCTATCCAAATCATTACCTCATGACAAAATTTAGCTCCATTTTCCTAGCAAATCTTCCTCGGCAAATTTCCAAAGTTTTTGTCCACCTAGAAGCATTGTGAAGGAAGTACTTTTTTATATATCCAAATGACATGAAATTTATATAGTTCCTTCATATGCCCAAATTATCACCCTGCTCCAAATTGCAGCTCATTCAAATCATCTACGTGAGCCCAGGTTCAATTTATATTTTATGGCCAGATTGGCACATTGCAAAGCAAGTGTTATCTAGACCCCTCCTATTACCCTCAAACTTTTTGGGCACTCTTTCATACCCAAATAATCGCCACATGATAATATTAAGCTTCATTTTCCTGGTAAATCTTTCTCAGGAAATTTCCAAAGATTCTACCTCGAGAGAAGCTTTGTGAAGTAAGTACTAGCTAGTCTTACCCAAATGATCTGAAAATTTACAAGCACATGACCATACCTACGTAACTTACCTACACCAAATTTGAGCTCATTTTGTTCATCCAATTTCTCTTGCTAATTTTCCCAAGTTTCTGTCCAAAGACGAGCATTGTGAAGGAAGTACCACTTTGGCATGTCCAAATTGTATCAATTTTCTAAAGTGCTTTCCTATGCCCAAATAACCATCCTCCACCAAATTTCAGCTCAATCCATTCATTATTTTGAGCCCAGCTTCAACATTCATATTTTTGTCCAGTGTGGTACTTTGCAAAGCAAGTACCATCATAGGATCCTCCTTTTGAGCTGAAAATTTGTAAATACATTCCTCTTAGTACATGATCATCCTCAGCCAAAACTCATGCCCATTGTCCATGTGCATTTCCCGTACCGCTAATCAAACACTTGGTTGCTAATTCATCTTTGAGCATAGGTCGGTCTCCTCGTGAGATTCTTTTGTTGTAATTTTCTTCCTAGCACCTACCTGGGGAGTGCCCAACCCACTAGACATGCCTAGGCCTCACAGAACGCATGTCAACGAGGTCACGTGGTGACCACGCGGCGGGCATGCGAGTTTACGCGCTTTGGAGTTGGGGCCCTGGGCCACCATCCAAAACTCGACGTATCACCACCAAACCATGTATTTATGATTAAATAGATACTTATTTACTATAAATGATTTTTGGGAAAAATAAAGAGCAAACAATAGGGTAGATGCAGTTCAAATTTGACTCGCTTCCTGCTGAATAGGCGAAAATTTGTCTTTTTCACCAGAGGTGGATCAAAACTTTTGAAACCCAACCATTTTGTCAATTGTGAATTAAATATGGCCTAATATTTTATAAAATTGATTAGGTCCACTTTTGCAACAAATATATGGTAGGTCCTTCACAAAAAACTCATTTCACGCACTCAAAAAATGGAAAATGAATTTTCCGTGCAAAGAAAATGAAAACTCCCTTAGGCAACATTGTTTGGAATTTCAATATGCACCCTTTTGCACAATATGAGATCATTTGAACAAACTATGCCATGAATGTGGCCATAAGATTGATCATTTGACTTGAAATCCATGAATCTTCACGCATGATAGCTCATTTCTGAGAACACTTTTTTAAAATAATTTTCATATTACAAGTTTATTATTTTTCCTCGTAACTTGGTCACATATAATGACACAATGTGAAGGTTTTCCAATTTTTTGATTTTTTTTGAATTTTTTATGTCTGTTTCAAAATGCGGTCAAAACGGCGGGCTTGACCGTTCCTAGCTAGTGGTTGAATCTTAATTTTTTTTGATGTTTCTTTTATTAAATAGATACTTATGTGCCCATAAATTATTTTTGGAAAAAGGAAAGTGCAAACTATGATGCAGCTGCAGTTCAAATTTGACCTGCTTCCTGCTAAATTGGTGAATTTTTTTCTTTTTCACCAGAGGTGGATCAAAACTTTTGACACCCAACCATTTTGTCAATTGTGCATTAAATATGGCCTAGTATTTTATAAAATTGATTTGGTCCAATTTTGCAACAAATATATGGTAGGTCCTTCACAAAAAAACTCATTTCGAGCACTCGGAAAATGGAAAATGAATTTTCCGTGCAAAGAAAATGAAAACTCCCTTAAGCAACATTGTTTGGAATTTCAAGATGCACCCTTGTGCAAAATATGAGATCATTTGAACAAACTATGCCATGAATGTGGCCATAAGATTGATCATTTGGCTTGAAAGCCATGAATCTTCAGAGATGATAGCTCATTTCTGAGAACACTTTTTTTAAAGAATTGCCGTATTACAAGTTTATTATTTTTCCTGGAAACTTGGTCACATATAATGACACAATGCGAAGGTTTTCCAATTTTTTGATTTTTTTTGAATTTTTTATGCCTGTTTCAAAATGCGGTCAAAACGGCAGGCTTGACCGTTCCTAGCTAGTGGTTGAATCTTGAAAAACTTTTGATGTTTCTCTGATTAAATAGATACTTATGTACCTAGAAATGATTTTTGGAAAAATAAAGAGCAAACTATGAGGCAGCTGCACCTCAAATTTGACCCGCTTCCTACTGAATCGGCGAAAATTTGTCTTTTTCACCATAGGTGGATCAAAACTTTTGACACCCAACCATTTTGTCAATTGTGCATTAAATATGACCTAGTATTTTAGAAAATTGATTTGATCCAATTTTTCAACAAATATATGGTAGGTCCTTCACAAAAAAACTCATTTCGGGCACTCGAAAAATGGAAAATGAATTTTCCGTGCAAAGAAAATGAAAACTCCCTGAGGCAACATTGTTTGGAATTCTAATATGCACCCTTGTGCACAATATGAGATCATTTGAACAAACTATGCCATGAATGTGGCCATAAGATTGATCATTTGGCTTGAAAGCCATGAATCTTCAGAGATGATAGCTCATTTCTGAGAACACTTTTTAAAAAGAATTGTCGTATTACAAGTGCTACCTCTTGAGCACTGCGTTGGATTTCCTCGAAGAGGAAGGGATGATGCAGTAAAGTAGCGTAAGTATTTCCCTCAGTTTTTGAGAACCAAGGTATCAATCCAGTAGGAGGCTACACTCGAGTCCCTTGTACCTACACAAAAACAATAGCTCAACGCAACCAACGCGCTTAGGGGTTGTCAGTCCCTTCACGGTCACTTACGAAAGTGAGATCTGATAGAGATGATAAATAATATTTTTGGTATTTTTGGTATAAAGATGCAAAGTAAATAAAGTAAAAGCAAAGCAATAATAAGGTGATGGAGATTGATATGATGAGAAAGAGACCCGGGGGACATAGGTTTCACTAGTGGCTTCTCTCAAGAGCATAAGTATTCTACGGTGAGTGAACAAATTACTGTTGAGCAATTGATAGAATTGAGCATAGTTATGAGAATATCTAGGTATGATCATGTATATAGGCATCATGTCCGAAACAAGTAGACCAAAACAATTCTGCATCTACTAATATTACTCCACTCATCGACCGCTATCCATCATGCATCTAGAGTATTAAGTTAAAAACAGAGTAACGCCTTAAGCAAGATGACATGAAGTAGAGGGATAGTTTCATGCAATATGATAAAAACCCCATCTTTTTATCCTCGATGGCAACGATACAATACGTGCCTTGATGCCCCTTCTGTCACTAGGAAAGGACACCGCAAGATCGAACCCAAAGCTAAGCACTTCTCCCATGGCAAGAACAACCAATCTAGTAGGCCAAACCAAACTGATAATTCGAAGAGACTTGCAAAGATAACCAATCATACATAAAAGAATTCAGAGAAGATTCAAATATTATTCATAGATAGACTTGATCATAAACCCAAAATTCATCGGTCTCAACAAACACACCGCAAAAAGAAGATTACATCGAATAGATCTCCACAAGAGAGGGGGAGAACATTGTATTGAGATCCAAAAAGAGAGAAGAAGCCATCTAGCTACTAGCTATGGACCCGTAGGTCTGAAGTAAACTACTCACACTTCATCGGAGGGGCTTGGATGATGATGTAGAAGCCCTCTATGATCGACGCCCCCTCCGGCGGAGCTCCGGAACAGGCCCCAAGATGGGATCTCGTGGATACAGAAAGTTGTGGCGGTGGAATTGGGTTTTTGGCTCCGTCCCCGATCATTTGGGGGTACGTGGATATATATAGGAGGAAGAAGTGCGTCGGTGGAGCTTCGAGGGGCCCACGAGGCAGGGGCGCGCCCCCTACCCTCGTGACCACCTCGTTGCTTCCTTGACGGAAGGTCCAAGTCTCCTGGATCTTATCTGATGAGAAAATCACGTTTCCGAAGGTTTCATTCCGTTTGGACTCCGTTTGATATTCCTTTTCTTCGAAACCCTAAAACAGGCAAAAAACAGCAATTCTGGGCCGGGCCTCCGGTTAATAGGTTAGTCCCAAAAATAATATAAAAGTGGAAAATAAAGCCCAATAATGTTCAAAACAGTAGATAATATAGCATGGAGCAATCAAAAATATAGATACGTTGGAGACGTATCAAGCATCCCAAGCTTAATTCTTGCTCGTCCTCGAGTAGGTAAATGATAAAAACAGAATTTTTGATGCGGAGTGCTACTTGGCATAATTTTAATGTAATTCTTCTTAATTGTGGTATGAATATTCAGATCCAAAAGATTCAAGGCAAAAGTTCATATTGACAGAAAAATGATAATACTTCAAGCATAATAACTAAGCAATTATGTCTTCTCAAAATAACATGGCCAAAGAAAGTTCATCCCTACAAAATCATATAGTTTAGTCATGTTTCATTTTCATCACACAAGAATGCTATCATCATGCACAACCCCGATGACAAGCCAAGCAATTGTTTCATACTTTAGTAATCTCAAACCTATAAAATTTCACGCAATCTATGAGCGCGAGCCATGGACATAGCACTATAGGTGGAATAGAATATAATGAGGGGGTTATGTGGAGAAGACAAAAAGGAGAAAGTCTCACATCAACGAGGCTAATCAATGGGCTATGGAGATGCCCACCAATTGATGTTAATGCAAGGAGTAGGGATTGCCATGCAACGGATGCACTAGAGCTATAAATGTATGAAAGCTCAATAGAAGAAACTAGTGGGTGTGCATCCAACTTGCTTGCTCAAAGACCTAGGGCATTTGAGGAGGCCCATTGTTGGAATATACAAGCCAAGTTCTATAATGAAAAATTCCCACTAGTATATGAAAGTGATAACATGAGAGACTCTCTACTATGAAGATAATGGTGCTACTTTGAAGCACAAGTGTGGTAAAAGGATAGTAACATTGTCCCTTCTCTCTTTTTTTCTCATTTTTGGGGCCTTCTCTTTTTTTTTATGGCCTTTCTCTTTTTTTATGGCCTTTCTCTTTTTTATGGCCTTTTTTTATTCCTCACTTGGGACAATGCTCTAATAATGATGATCATCATAGTTCTATTTATTTACAACTCAATGATTACAACTCGATACTAGAACAAAGATGACTCTATGTGAATGCCTCCGGCGGTGTACCGGGATATGCAATGAACCAAGAGTGACATGTATGAAAGAATTATGAACGGTGGCTTTGCCACAAATACTATGTCAACTACATGATCATGCTAAGCAATATGACAATGATGAATGTGTCATGATGTATGGAATGATGGAAAGTTGCATGGCAATATATCTCAGAATGGCTATGGAAATGCCATAATAGGTAGGTATGGTGGCTATTTTGAGGAAGATATAAGGAGGTTTATGTGTGAAAGAGCGTATCATATCACGGGGTTTGGATGCACCCGCGAAGCTTGAGCCAACTCTCAATGTGAGAAAGGGCAATGCACGGTACCGAAGAGGCTAGCAAGGATGGAAGGGTGAGAGTGCGTGTAATCCATGGACTCAACATTAGTCATATAGAACTCACATACTTATTGTAAAAATCTACAAGTCATCAAAAATGTCGGCACTACGCGCATGCTCCTAGGGGGGTAGATTGGTAGGAAAAGACCATCGCTCGTCCCCGACCGCCACTCATAAGGAAGACAATCAAATAACACCTCATGTTTCAAATTTGTTGCATAACGTTTACCATACGTGCATGCTACGGGACTTGCAAACCTCAACACAAGTACTTCTCAATTTCACAACTACTCAACTAGCATGACTTTGATATTATTACCTCCATATCTCAAAACAATCATTAAGCATCAAACTTTTCTTAGTATTCAACACACTCATAAGAAAGTTTTATTATTAATCTTGCATACCAAGCATATTAGGATTTTAAGCAAATTACCATGCTATTAAGACTCTGAAAATAATCTAAGTGAAGCATGATATATCAATAGTTTCTATAAAACAAATCCACCATCGTACTCTAAAAGATATAAGTGAAGCACTAGAGCAAAATTATAAAGCTCAAAAGATATAAGTGAAGCACATAGAGTATTCTATCAAATTCAAAATCATGTATGGCTCTCTCAAAAGGTGTGTACAGCAAGGATGACTGTGGTATACTAACAAGCAAAGACTCAAATCATAAAAGGCGCTCCAAGCAAAACACATATCATGTGGTGAATAAAAATATAGCTCCAAGTAAAGTTACCGATAGAAGTAGACGAAAGAGGGGATGCCTTCTGGGGCATCCCCAAGCATTGGATTTTAGGTGTCCTTAGATTATCTTGAGGGTGCCATGGGCATCCCCAAGCTTAGGCTCTTTCCACTCCTTGTTCCATAATCCATCAAATCTTTACCCAAAACTTGAAAACTTCACAACACAAAACTTAAAGTAGAAAATCTCGCAAGCTCCGTTAGCGAAAGAAAACAAAAGACCACTTCAAGGTACTGTAATGAACTCATTCTTTATTTATATTTGTGTTATACCTACTGTATTCCAACTTCTCTATGGATTATAAACTATTTTACTAGCCATAGATTCATCAAAATAAGCAAACAACACACGAAAAACAGAATCTGTCAAAAACAGAACAGTCTTAGTAATCTGTAGCTAGCACAAGATGTGGAACCCCAAAAATTTTAAAACAAATTGATGGACGTGAGGAATTTATCTATTAATCATATGAAAAAAGAATTAACTAAATATCACTTTCCAAATAAAAATGACAGCAGTTCTCGTGAGCGCTAAAGTTTCTGTTTTTTACAGCAAGTTCAATCAAGACTTTCCCCAAGTCTTCCCAACGGTTCTACTTGGCACAAACACTAATTAAACACGAAAAACACAACCAAAACATAGGCTAAATAATTTATTTATTACTAAACAGGAGCAAAAATCAAGGAATAAAAATAAAATTGGGTTGCCTCCCAACAAGCGCTATCGTTTAACGCCCCTAGCTAGGCATAACAAGTAAGAATAGATCTAGGTATTGCCATCTTTGGTAGGCAATCCATAAGTGGCTCTCATGATAGATTAATATGGTAATTTTATTTTCTTTCTAGGAAAGTGTTCCATGCCCTTTTTAATGGAAATTTAAATCTAATATTCCCTTCCTTCATATCAATAATTGCACCAACCGTTCTAAGGAAAGGCCTACCAAGAATAATAGGGCAAGAAGGATTGCAATCTATATTAAGAATGATAAAATCTACGGGCACATAATTCCTATTTGCAACAATAAGAACATAATTAATTATTCCCATAGGTTTCTTAATAGTGGAATCCGCAAGATGCAAGTTTAGAGAGCAATCATCAAAATCACGGAAATCTAGTAAATCACACAAAGTTTTGGGAATAGTAGAGACACTAACACCCAAATCACACAAAGCATAAAACTCATAATTTTTAATTTTAATCTTAATAGTTGGTTCCCACTCATTATAAAGTTTTCTAGGGATAGAAACTTCCAATTCAAGTTTTCTTCATAAGATTGCATCAAGGCATCAACGATATGTTTAGTAAACGCTTTATTTTGACTATAAGCGCGAGGAGATTTTAGCACGGATTGCAACAAGGAAATACAATCAATTAAAGAGCAATTTTAATAGTAAAATTCCTTGAAATCCATAATAGTGGGTTTAGGAATATCTAGGGTTTTAATTTCTTCAATCCCACTTTTATCAAATTTAGCATCAAGATCAACAAATTCCGAATTCTTAGAACGCCTTCTAGGTAAAGGTGGATCATATTCAGTCCCATCATTTCAAGATTCATATTGCAAAACAAATATTTAATAGGGGACACATCAATAACTTTTAGATATTCATCATTATTTTCATAGGAACTAGAAGAACACGCTCTTATAAAGGCATCTTTCTTAGCACGCATCCTAGCGGTTCTTTCTTTGCACTCGTAAATGGAAATTCTCATGGCTTTGAGAGACTCATTGATATCATGCTTAGGTGGAATAGATCTAAGTTTCAAAGAATCAACATCAAGAGCAATTCTATCAACGTTCCTAGCCAAATCATCAATCTTAAGCAATTTTTCTTCAATCATAGCATTAAAATTCTTTTGCGAAGAAATAAATTCTTTAATATTAGATTCAAAATCAGAGGGAATCTTATTATAATTTCCATAAGAATTGTTGTAGGAATTACCATAATTATTAGAGGGATTACTAGGATCAGGCCTAGGATTGAAATTTCCTCTATACGCGTTGTTACCAAAATTGTTCCTACCAACAAAATTCACATCCATAGATTCATTATTATTCTCAATCAAAGTAGACAAGGGCACATCATTAGGATCAGAAGAAACACTCTTATTAGCAAATAATTTCATAAGTTCATCCATCTTTCCACTCAAAACATTAATTTCTTCTATCGCATGCACCTTTTTAGTAGATCTTTCAGTATGCCATTGAGAATAATTAACCATAATATTATCTAGGAGTTTAGTAGCTTTTCCTAAAGTGATTTCCATAAAAGTGCCTGCCGCGGCCGAATCTAAAAGATTTCTAGAAGCAAAATTCAATCCGGCATAAAAATTCTGAATAATCATCCACAAATTTAAACCATGAGTAGGGAAATTACGTATCATTAATTTCATTCTCTCCCAAGGTTGTGCAACATGTTCATGATCAAGTTGTTTAAAATTCATAATATCATTTCTAAGAGAGATGATCTTAGCGGGAGGAAAATATTTAGAGATAAAAGCATCTTTGCACTTGTTCCATGAATCAATACTATTTTTAGGCAAAGTCGAAAACCAAGCTTTAGCATGATCTCTAAGCGAAAAAGGAAATAGCTTCAATTTAAAAATATCATTATCGACATCTTTCTTTTATTGCATGTCACACAAATCAACGAAGCTATTAAGATGGGTAGCGGCATCTTCACTAGGAAGGACGGAGAACGGATCTTTCATGACAAGATTCAACAAAGCAGTATTAATTTCACAAGATTCAGCATCAGTAAGAGGAGCAATCAGAGTGCTAAGGAAATCATTATTATTGGTATTGGTGAAGTCACACAATTTAGTATTATCTTGAGCCATCGCGACAAACAAGCAAACTATCACACGAGCAAACAAAAAGCAAACGGGCAAAAAGGCAAACGGAGAGAGAGAGGGAGGATAGAGAGAGAGAGGGTGAATAAAACGGCAAGGGTGAATTGGGCCGAGAGGAAACTGAGAGGCAAATGGCAAATAATGTAATGCGGGAGATAGGGATTGTGATGGGTACTTGGTATGTTGACTTTTGCGCAGACTCCCTGGCAACGGCGCCAGAAATTCTTCTTGCTACCTCTTGAGCACTGCGTTGGATTTCCACGAAGAGGAAGGGATGATGTAGCAAAGTAGCGTAAGTATTTCCCTCAGTTTTTGAGAACCAAGGTATCAATCCAGTAGGAGGCTACGCTCGAGTCCCTTGTACCTACACAAAAACAATAGCTTAACGCAACCAACGCGCTTAGGGGTTGTCAGTCCCTTCACGGTCACTTACGAAAGTGAGATCTGATAGATATGATAAATAATATTTTTGGTATAAAGATGTAAAGTAAATAAATTAAAAGCAAACCAATAATAAAGTGATGGAGATTGATATGATGAGAAAGAGACCCGGGGGCCATAGGTTTCACTAGTGGCTTCTCTCAAGAGCATAAGTATTCTATGACGGGTGAACAAATTACTGTTGAGCAATTGATAGAATTGAGCATAGTTATGAGAATATCTAGGTATGATCATGTATATAGGCATCATGTTCGAGACAAGTAGACCGAAACGATTCTGCATCTACTACTATTACTCCACTCATCGACCGCTATCCAGCATGCATCTAGAGTATTAAGTTAAAAATAGAGTAACGCCTTAAGCAAGATGACATGAAGTAGAGGGATAGTTTCATGCAATATGATAAAAAACCATCTTGTTATCCTCGATGGCAACGATATAATACATGCCTTGCTGCCCCTTCTGTCACTGGGAAAGGACACCGCAAGATCGAACCCAAAGCTAAGCACTTCTCCCATGGCAAGAACAACCAATCTAGTAGGCCAAACCAAACTGATAATTCGAAGAGACTTGCAAAGATAACCAATCATACATAAAAGAATTCCGAGAAGATTTAAATATTATTCATAGATAGACTTGATCATAAACCCACAATTCATCGGTCTCAACAAACACACCGCAAAAAGAAGATTACATCGAATAGATCTCCACAAGAGAGGGGGAGAACATTGTATTGCGATCCAAAAAGAGAGAAGAAGCCATCTAGCTACTAGCTATGGACTCGTAGGTCTGAAGTAAACTACTCACACTTCATCGGAGGGGCTTGGATGATGATGTAGAAGCCCTCTGTGATCGATGTCCCCTCCGGCGGAGCTCCGGAACAGGCCCCAAGATGGGATCTCGTGGATACAGAAAGTTGTGGCGGTGGAATTAGGTTTTTGGCTCTGTCCCCGATCATTTGGGGGTACGTGGATATATATAGGAGGAAGAAGTGCGTCGGTGGAGCTTCGAGGGGCCCACGAGGCAGGGGGCGCGCCCTAGGGGGGGTGCCCCTACCCTCGTGACCACCTCGTGGCTTCCTTGACGGAGGGTCCAAGTCTCTTGGATCTTATCTGATGAGAAAGCACGTTTCCGAAGGTTTCATTCCGTTTGGACTCCATTTGTGTTGGGGATATTACTACCAGTATGACCCGCCCAGGAGGGGCCGGGTCAGCCCTAATGGCGGGTTACATAAGAAGCCCAATAAACATTCAAGATGATAGTTTACTAAACGTATAGAAGGCCCAAAGGACTGGGGCCGGCTTAAGGCCTGATATTGTAAACCGCCGTATGTAAGGAAAGACTTGTAAAGAAAGGCATGTAAAGGAAGTCACCGAGCCGGACACGATTATGAGCCGACCGGGACTCTATAGGCCACCAGGCGTCAACCCGTGTATATAAGGGGATGACCCGGTGGCGGTTTAAGGGCAAGAAACAACAGATCGATAACCAAGTCTGCGAGTTGAGCCTCTTGGAGATCGAAACCTTAGCAATACCAATCCCAACTAGACGTAGGCTTTTACCTTCATCGTAAGGGGCCGAACTAGTATAAAAACCCTCTCGTGTCCTTTGTCTCGATTAACCCCTTTAAGCTTCCTAGTGCGATGGCCCTACGACTAAGTCCTTGCTCTAGGACATCTGCCGTGACAATTCCACGACAGTTGGCGTCCACCATGGGGCCAGCGCACGATGGATTTGAGTTCTTGAAGGGCAACTTCGAAGGGCTCAAGGGATACGCCATGGGCCGGATGACCAAGAGTCGTCGTGGCAAACTCTACATCAACGACGAAGGCTGGGGCCCCGAAGCCGACTCAATCGAGTATGGGTACCGGGTCCCCTTCAGCAGAATTCACGTCTTCATCAGCCGGATTGGCGAGTCGAGCCCTGAGCCGTACATCCACACCAACCTCATCGAAATGGCTCAGCGCGCCAGGACGACCCGTGTTCAATCTGTCACGAAACATGCCTTCGTAGGCTGCATCTACGGCGTTGAATACTCCGAAGGATCAGTGGAAGGCGGGGAGATGACCATCTGCTCTGATACTGCTTCATCAACAAGTGAGACGGACTCGTTGTACCAACTGCAAGACGTCATGCTCGGGGGCTGTTCCGATGGCAGCAGTATTCCGGACCCCCTTGAGCCACCGAATTGGGCCGGAGTCTTCATGGCGGGGACGCAGCCCGGGCAGAACTCCACCGCAGCGGCAACAACAGCTACCGGGTCGGTAGAAGCCGGGTCAGGAGACCCCGCGCGCCCCCCGGCTCAAATTCTAATGGACCTCATGGATAGGCTGACGACTCTGTTAACCGTTGTGGTAGAACCGGTGGATAAAGCCCAGCACGACGCAGAAGTGGCACACATGCGGGAGGAGATGGTGCAAGCCAAGGAAAATCTAGCCGCAGAGGAAACCCGGATGGCAGCAGAACGAGCAGCTCTGGATGCTCGTGCTCAGCAACTTCAAGCAGAAACTTTTCGGCTCTCGGTGGATCTTAATGCATCAAACGAGGTCATGAGGAGGAGGCATCAGAAAACTCAGTCGTGTCTACCTTTAACGCTTGACCCGAGGAACCTGTTCCATACACCCGGGGCTGGGGGGAGCAACCCGCTGGAGGCAAACCGGGTCACGACACTCGGTGCACCAATTCAGCCACGCGCCATGGATCCACCTCCTATAAATACAACTCCTCATTATGTATCAACACCTCCGGGTCACTTCTCCAACCCTTTAGAAAACCTCATTGCAGCGTCGGCTCGTTTGGCGTCTCTCCCAATGGAAGGCGACTCGCCAGCAGCAATTGAAACCCAGAGGGTGAGAGAACTACTTCAGACGGCTCTGGCCCAGTAGGATGCATACTCTTACAGTCGAGACATGATTCATTCAACTCCTCGCCCAAGCTGGAGCCCGAGTTACAGTAGGCACATGGAGTCCGCAGAGATGTCAAGTAATGCTCAACGCCACAACCGGCCATACAGGCATGAGCCGGTGCGGGCTGGAGCCCTTAACTTGGCGGATCAGGAGAGGATTTGTCAAGAGGCGGAGCGAGTAGGTCAAATAGCGGCAGAGCAGGCGGTGTTGGAAATATGCCCTAGAGGCAATAATAAAATGGTTATTATTATATTTCTTTGTTCATGATAATTGTCTATTGTTCATGCTATAATTGTGTTATCCGGAAATCGTAATACATGTGTGAATACATAGACCACAACACGTCCCTAGTGAGCCTCTAGTTGACTACCTCGTTGATCAAAGGATAGTCATGGTTTCCTGACTATGGACATTGGATGTCATTGATAATGGGATCACATCATTAGGAGAATGATGTGATGGACAAGACCCAATCCTAAGCTTAGCTCAAAGATCGTGTAGTTCGTTTGTTGTAGCTTTTCTGAATGTCAAGTATCATTTCCTTAGACCATGAGATTGTGCAACTCCCGGATACCGTAGGAGTGCCTTGGGTGTGCCAAACATCACAACGTAACTGGGTGACTATAAAGGTACATTACAGGTATCTCCGAAAGTGTCTGTTGGGTTGGCACGAATCGAGACTAGGATTTGTCACTCCGTATGATGAAGAGGTATCTCTGGGCCCACTCGGTAACGCATCATCATAATGAGCTCAATGTGACCAAGTGGTTGATCACGGGATCATGCATTACGGCACGAGTAAAGTGACTTGCCGATAACGAGATTGAACTAGGTATTGGGATACCGACGATCGAGTCTCGGGCAAGTAACGTACCGATTGACAAAGGGAATTGTATACAGATTGATTGAATCCTCGACATCGTGGTTCATCCGATGAGATCATCGTGGAGCATATGGGAGCCAACATGGGTATCCAGATCCCGCTGTTGTTTATTGACCGGAGAGGCGTCTCGGTCATGTCTGCACGTCTCCCGAACCCGTAGGGTCAACACACTTAAGGTTCGGTGATGCTAGGGTTGTAGAGATATTAGCATATGGTAACACGAAAGTTGTTCGGAGTCCCTGATGAGATCCCGGACGTCACGAGGAGTTCCGGAATGGTCCGGAGGTGAAGATTTATATATAGGAAGTCAAGTTTCGGCCATCGAGAAAGTTTCGGGGGTAATCGGTATTGTACCGGGACCACCGGAAGGGTCCCGGGGGTCCACCGGGTTGGGCCACCTATCTCGGAGGGCCCCATGGGCTGAAGTGGGAGGGGAACCAGCCCGTAGTGGGCTGGTGCGCCCCCCTTGGGCCTCCCCCTGCGCCTAGGGTTGGAAACCCTAGGGGTGGGGGCGCCACCCTTGCCTTGGGGGGCAAGGCACCCCCTTGGCCGCCGCCCCCCTAGGAGATTGGATCTCCTAGGGCCAGCGCCCCCCCTAGGCACCCTATATATAGTGGGGCGAGGGAGGGCAGCCGCATCCAAGCCCCTGGCCTCTCCCTCTCCCTCCCGTGACACTCCTCCGTCTCCCTGCGCTTGGCGAAGCCCTGCCAAGATCACCATTGCTTCCACCACCACGCCGTCGTGCTGCTGGATCTTCATCAACCTCTCCTTCCCACTTGCTGGATCAAGTTGGAGGAGACGTCTTCCCAACCGTACGTGTGTTGAACGCGGAGGTGTCGTTTGTTCGGCACTTGGTCATCGGTGATTTGGATCACGTCGAGTACGACTCCATCAAACCCATTCTCTTGAACGCTTCCGCGCGTGATCTACAAGGGTATGTAGATGCACTCCTCTCTCCCTTGTTGCTAGATGACTCCATAGATTGATCTTGGTGATGCGCAGAAAATTTTAAAATTCTGCTACGTTACCCAACAGTGGCATCATGAGCCAGGTTTATGCGTAGTTACTATGCACGAGTAGAACACAAAGCAGTTGTGGGCATCGATATTGTCAATTTGCTTGCCGTTACTAGTCTTATCTTGATTCGGCGACATCGTGGGATGAAGCGGCCTGGACCGACCTTACACGTACGCTTACGTGAGACTGGTTCCACCGACTGACATGCACTAGTTGCATAAGGTGGCTGGCGGGTGTCTGTCTCTCCCACTTTAGTCGGATCGGATTCGATGAATAGGGTCCTTATGAAGGGTAAATAGAAATTGGCAATTCACGTTGTGGTTTTGGCGTAGGTAAGAAATGTTCTTGCTAGAAACCTATAGCAACCACGTAAAAAAACTTGCAACAACAATTAGAGGACGTCTAACTTGTTTTTGCAGCAAGTGTTTTGTGATGTGATATGGCCAAAGGATGTGATGAATGATATATGTGATGTATGAGATGATCATGTTCTTGTAATAGGAATCACGACTTGCATGTCGATGAGTATGACAACCGGCAGGAGCCATAGGAGTTGTCTTTATTTATTTATGACATGCATGTCAACTTAAACGTCATGTAATTACTTTACTTTATTGCTAAAGCGTTAGCCATAGTAGTAGAAGTAATAGATGACGAGACAACTTCAAGAAGACACGATGATGGAGATCATGATGATGGAGATCATGGTGTCATGCCGGTGACAACGATGATCATGGAGCCCCGAAGATGGAGATCAAAAGGAGCAAATGATATTGGCCATATCATGTCACTATTTGATTGCATGTGATGTTTATCATGTTTTACATCTTATTTGCTTAGAACGACGGTAGCTTAAATAAGATGATCCCTCATAATAATTTCAAGAAAGTGTTCCCCCTAACTGTGCACCGTTGCGAAGGTTCGTTGTTTCGAAGCACCACGTGATGATCGGGTGTGATAGATTCTAACGTTCGAATACAACGGGTGTAAGCCAGATTTACACACGCAATACACTTAGGTTGACTTGACGAGCCTAGCATGTACAGACATGGCCTCGGAACACGGAAGACCGAAAGGTCAAGCATGAGTTGTATAGGAGATACGATCAACATGAAGATGTTCACCGATGTTGGCTAGTCCGTCTCACGTGATGATCGGACACGGCCTAGTTAACTCGGATCATGTTTCACTTAGATGACTGGAGGGATGTCTATCTGAGTGGGAGTTCATAAGTAATTTGATTAGATGAACTTAATTATCATGAACTTAGTCTAAAATCTTTACAATATGTCTTGTAGATCAAATGGCCCACGTTGTCCTCAACTTCAACGCGTTCCTAGAGAAAACTAAGCTGAAAGACGATGGCAGCAACTATACGGACTGGGTCCGGAACCTGAGGATCATCCTCATAGCTGCCAAGAAAGATTATGTCCTAGAAGCACCGCTAGGTGACGCACCTTCCCCAAAGAACCAAGACGTTATGAACGCTTGGCAGTCACGTGGTGATGATTACTCCCTCGTTCAGTGTGGCATGCTTTACAGCTTAGAACCGGGGCTCCAAAAGCGTTTTGAGAGACACGGAGCATATGAGATGTTCGAAGAGCTGAAAATGGTTTTTCAAGCTCATGCCCGGGTCGAGAGATATGAAGTCTCCGACAAGTTCTTCAGCTGTAAGATGGAGGAAAATAGTTCTGTTAGTGAGCACATACTCAGAATGTCTGGGTTGCAAAACCGCTTGACTCAGCTGGGAGTTAATCTCCCAGATGACGCGGTCATTGACAGAATCCTTCAGTCGCTTCCATCAAGCTACAAGAGCTTTGTGATGAACTTCAATATGTAGGGGATGGAAAAGACCATTCCTGAGGTGTATTCAGTGCTGAAATCAGCAGAGGTGGAAATCAAAAAGGAACATCAAGTGTTGATGGTGAATAAAACCACTAAGTTCAAGAAAGGCAAGGGTAAGAAGAACTTCAAGAAGGACGGCAAGGGAGTTGCCGCGCCCGGTAAGCAAGCTGCTGGGAAGAAGCCAAAGAATGGACCCAAGCCCGAAACTGAGTGTTTTTATTGCAAGGGAAGTGGTCACTGGAAGCGGAACTGCCCCAAATACTTAGCGGACAAGAAGGCAGGCAACACTAAAGGTATATGTGATATACATGTAATTGATGTGTACCTTACCAGTACTCGTAGTAGCTCCTAGGTATTTGATACCGGTGTGGTTGCTCACATTTGTAACTCAAAGCAGGAGCTGTGGAATAAGCGGAGACTGGCGAAGGACGAGGTGACGATGCGCGTCGGGAATGGTTCCAAGGTCGATGTGATTGCCGTCGGCACGCTGCCTCTACATTTACCTACGGGATTAGTTTTAAACCTCAATAATTGTTATTTAGTGCCAACTTTGAGCATGAACATTGTATCAGGATCTCGTTTAATTCGAGATGGCTACTCATTTAAATCCGAGAATAATGGTTGTTCTATTTATATGAGAGATGTGTTTTATGGTCATGCTCCGATGGTGAATGGTTTATTCTTAATGAATCTCGAGCGTAATGCTACACATATTCATAGTGTGAATACCAAAAGATGTAAGGTTGATAATGATAGTCCCACATACTTGTGGCACTGCCGCCTTGGTCACATAGGGGTCAAATGCATGAAGAAGCTCCATGCAGATGGACTTTTAGAGTCTCTTGATTACGAATCATTTGACACGTGCGAACCATGCCTCATGGGTAAAATGACCAAGACTCCGTTCTCAGGAACAATGGAGCGAGCAACCAATTTATTGGAAATCATACATACTAATGTGTGCGGTCCAATGAGTGTTGAGGCTCGCGGTGGCTATCGTTATGTTCTCACCCTCACTGATCACTTGAGTAGATATGGGTATGTCTACTTAATGAAACACAAGTCTAAGACCTTTGAAAAGTTCAAGGAATTTCAGAGTGAGGTTGAAAATCAACGTGACAAGAAAATCAAGTTCTTGCGATCAGATCGTGGGGGAGAATACTTGAGTCACGAATTTGGCACGCACTTAAGAAAATGTGGAATAGTTTCACAACTCACGCCGCCTGGAACACCTCAGCATAATGGTGTGTCCGAACGTCCTAATCGCACTCTATTGGATATGGTGCGATCTATGATGTCTCTTACTGATTTACCGCTGTCATTTTGGGGCTATGCTTTAGAGACTGCCGCATTCACTTTAAATAGGGC
Source organism: Triticum dicoccoides (assembly GCF_002162155.2). Classification (NCBI taxonomy): domain Eukaryota; kingdom Viridiplantae; phylum Streptophyta; class Magnoliopsida; order Poales; family Poaceae; genus Triticum; species Triticum dicoccoides. The sequence continues at coordinate 313,178,192 of NC_041380.1, read as the reverse complement.
TCCGTCGAAATCCGTTGAGACGACACCGTATGAATTATGTTTTGGGAAGAAACCTAAGCTGTCGTTTCTAAATGTTTGGGGATGCGATGCTTATGTCAAGAAACTTCAACCTGAAAAGCTCGAACCCAAGTCAGAAAAATGCGTCTTCATAGGATACCCTAAAGAAACTGTTGGGTATACCTTCTACCTCAGATCCGAAGGCAAGATCTTTGTTGCCAAGAATGGGTCCTTTCTAGAGAAAGAGTTTCTCTCGAAAGAAATAAGTGGGAGGAAAGTAGAACTTGATGAAGTATTACCTCTTGAATCGGTAAGTGGCGCAGCTCAAGAAAATGTTCCTGAGGTGCCTGCACCGACTAGAGAGGAAGTTAATGATGGTGATCATGAAACTTCAGATCAAGTTGCTACTGAACTTCGTAGGTCCACGAGGACACGTTCTGCACCAGAGTGGTACGGCAACCCTGTCTTGGAAATCATGTTGTTAGACAACGGTGAACCTTCGAACTATGAAGAAGCAATGGCGGGCCCGGATTCCGACAAATGGCTGGAAGCCATGAAATCCGAGATAGGATCCATGTATGAAAATGAAGTATGGACTTTGACTGACTTGCCCGATGATCGGCGAGCCATAGAAAATAAATGGATCTTTAAGAAGAAGACAGACGCGGATGGTAATGTGACCATCTATAAAGCTCGGCTTGTCGCTAAGGGTTATCGACAAGTTCAAGGGGTTGACTACGATGAGACTTTCTCACCAGTAGCAAAGCTGAAGTCTGTCCGAATCATGTTAGCAATTGCCGCATTCTATGATTATGAGATATGGCAAATGGACGTCAAAACGGCATTCCTGAATGGTTTCCTTAAGGAAGAATTGTATATGATGCAGCCGGAAGGTTTTGTCGATCCTAAGAATGCTGACAAGGTGTGCAAGCTCCAACGCTCGATTTATGGGCTGGTGCAAGCATCTCGGAGTTGGAACATTCGTTTTGATGAGATGATCAAAGCGTTTGGGTTTACGCAGACTTATGGAGAAGCCTGCATTCACAAGAAAGTGAGTGGGAGCTCTGTAGCATTTGTCATATTGTATGTGGATGACATACTGTTGATGGGAAATGATATAGAATTCTTGGAAAGCATAAAGGCCTACTTGAACAAGTGTTTTTCAATGAAGGACCTTGGAGAAGCTGCTTATATATCAGGCATCAAGATCTATAGAGATAGATCGAGATGCCTCATTGGTCTTTCACAGAGTACGCACCTTGACAAAATATTGAAGAAGTTCAAAATGGATAAGTCAAAGAAGGGGTTCTTGCCTGTATTGCAAGGTACGAGATTGAGCACGGCTCAATGCCCGACCACGGCAGAAGATAGAGAAAAGATGAGTGTCGTCCCCTATGCCTCGGCCATAGGGTCTATCATGTATGCTATGCTGTGTACCAGACCTGATGTAAACCTTGCCGTAAGTTTTGTAGGAAGGTACCAAAGTAATCCCGGCATGGAACACTGGACAGCAGTCAAGAATATCCTGAAGTACCTGAAAAGGACTAAGGACATGTTTCTCGTGTATGGAGGTGACGAAGAGCTCGTCGTAAAGGGTTACGTCGATGCTAGCTTCGACACAGATCTGGATGACTCTAAGTCAGAAACCGGAGACGTGTATATTTTGAATGGTGGGGCAGTAAGCTGGTGCAGTTGCAAGCAAAGCGTTGTGGCGGGATCTACATGTGAAGCGGAGTACATGGCAGCCTCGGAGGCTGCACAAGAAGCAGTCTAGGTGAAGGAGTTCATTACCGACCTAGGAGTCATACCCAATGCGTCGGGCCCGATGACTCTCTTCTGTGACAACACTGGAGCTATTGCCCTTGCCAAGGAGCCCAGGTTTCACAGGAAGACCAGGCATATCAAGCGTCGCTTCAACTCCATTCGTGAAAGTGTTCAAAATGGAGACATAGAGATTTGTAAAGTACATACGGACCTGAATGTGGCAGATCCGTTGACTAAACCACTCCCTAGAGCAAAACATGATCAACACCAGAACTGCATGGGTGTTCGATTCATCAGTATGTAATTAGACTATTCACTCTAGTGCAAGTGGGAGACTGTTGGAAATATGCCCTAGAGGCAATAATAAAATGGTTATTATTATATTTCTTTGTTCATGATAATTGTCTATTGTTCATGCTATAATTGTATTATCCGGAAATCGTAATACATGTGTGAATACATAGACCACAACACGTCCCTAGTGAGCCTCTAGTTGACTAGCTCGTTGATCAAAGGATAGTCATGGTTTCCTGACTATGGACATTGGATGTCATTGATAACGGGATCACATCATTAGGACAATGATGTGATGGACAAGACCCAATCCTAAGCTTAGCTCAAAGATCGTGTAGTTCGTTTGCTGTAGCTTTTCTGAATGTCAAGTATCATTTCCTTAGACCATGAGATTGTGCAACTCCCGGATACCGTAGGAGTGCCTTGGGTGTGCCAAACGTCACAATGTAACTGGGTGACTATAAAGGTACATTACGGGTATCTCCAAAAGTGTCTGTTGGGTTGGCACAAATCGAGACTGGGATTTGTCACTCCGTATGACAGAGAGGTATCTCTGGGCCCACTCGGTAATGCATCATCATAATGAGCTCAATGTGACCAAGTGGTTGATCACGGGATCATGCATTACGACATGAGTAAAGTGACTTGCCGGTAACGAGATTGAACTAAGTATTGGGATACCGACGATCGAGTCTCAGGCAAGTAACGTATCGATTGACAAAGGGAATTGTATACGGATGGATTGAACCCTCGACATCGTGGTTCATCCGATGAGATCATCATGGAGCATGTGGGAGACAACATGGGTATCCAGATCCCGCTGTTGGTTATTGACCGGAGAGGCGTCTTGGTCATGTCTGCATGTCTCCCGAACCCGTAGGGTCTACACACTTAAGGTTCGGTGACGCTAGGGTTGTAGAGATATTAGCATACGGTAACCCGAAAGTTGTTCGGAGTCCCGGATGAGATCCCGGACGTCACGAGGAGTTCCGAAATGGTCCGGAGGTGAAGATTTATATATAGGAAGTCAAGTTTCGGCCATCGGGAAAGTTTCGGGGGTAATCGGTATTGTACCGGGACCACCGAAAGGGTCCCGGGGGTCCACCGAGTGGGGCCACCTATCCTGGAGGGCCCCATGGGCTGAAGTGCGAGGGGAACCAGCCCCTAGTGGGATGGTGCGCCCCCCTTGGGCCTCCCCCTGCGCCTAGGGTTGGAAACCCTAGGGGTGGGGGGCGCCACCCTTGCCTTGGGGGGCAAGGCACCCCCTTGGCCGCCGCCCCCCTAGGAGATTGGATCTCCTAGGGCCGGCGCCCCCCTAGGCACCCTATATATAGTGGGGGGAGGGAGGGCAGCCGCATCCAAGCCCCTGGCCTCTCCCTCTCCCTCCCGTGACACTCCTCCGTCTCCCTGCGCTTGGCGAAGCCCTGCCGAGATCACCGTTGCTTCCACCACCACGCCGCCGTGCTGCTGGATCTTCATCAACCTCTCCTTCCCACTTGCTAGATCAAGTTGGAGGCGACGTCTTCCCGACCGTACGTGTTTGAACGCGGAGGTGCCGTCTGTTCACACTTGGTCATCGGTGATTTGGATCACGTCGAGTACGACTCCATCAACCCCGTTCTCTTGAACGCTTCCGTGTGTGATCTACAAGGGTATGTAGATGCACTCCTCTCTCCCTCATTGCTAGATGACTCCATAGATTGGTCTTGGTGATGCGCAGAAAATTTTAAAATTCTACTACGTTACCTAATAGGCGGCTCACCAAACCTTTCTACCTTATCCAGCAACCTCGGGTGAGGCAGGAGTGGCCACGAGAACCGGAGGCGTGCCTTGCTTGGTACCAGCCATACGCAATGAGCGGTTGCCAAAGGATTTCAAGGGGCCTCGTAAGGTGCCTAACTACATGGCCGACCTACAGCCGGGGGCTTGGATTGAGAGTTATGAGATGGCTATGGAGCTATTGGAGGTGAGCGACGCTGCAATGGCCAAGTATTTTACAATGATGTTAGATGGAACAACTCGAACTTGGTTGAAGGGATTGCCACCCAATTCTATCGGCTCATGGGCAGAGTTGAAAGCACGGTTCATCCAGAACTTTAAAGACACGTGTAAGCAGCCAATGTCGATTGTGGATCTGACCAATTGCAAGCAAGAGGATGGTGAATCTACAACCCATTGGGTGCGCCGGGTCAAGGAGATAATACATTCATCTGATAAGATGGATGCCGGTTCAGCGGTTTTGATGTTGGAGAAAAAATGCCATTTTGAACCTCTGAAGCAGAAGCTATGGCGGCTTAAACGTGACTGTAATGACATGGGAACGTTGATGGTGGCTCTTGTCAAGTACGCTGATTCTGATACCACCAAGGACCCGGTGTCTGACGAAGAAAAGGCAACGAAGGGAAAGAAGAACGGCAACGGCAAGAGTCACCAGCATAACCCGGCGAATCAGGGAGGTAATAAACATAAGGCTGATGAGTTTGTTGCTAATACCAATGCCCAGGGTGGTAATCAGCGGCGCAAGGGCAGACAGCACCCTCAATCGGGCGGGTCAGGCCCTACTGATGAAGCTATCTACCTAGGGTAGAGTCATGGACCTGTCCCAACTGCCCTACCCAAGGACATCTCTAGAAGAAATCACCTTTTAATCGACTTGGAGGTGTTCAACTCGACAGACTCGAAGACACTCGACCAAGAAGCAATCGCTCGACCAAGACCAAACCACTCGACGGCCAGGAGACCTAAAGGCACTCCGCACGCTAATGGTTGGTTATTAAGTAGCTTTTATGGTCATCATAGCACTTTATTAGGGGTGTTACCAGTAACGCCCGACCTTAATGTATTTAAAACCCTGCACAAAAGAGGGCGGAGGGGTCCGGCGAACTCTATATAAGCCACCCCCTCCTCGGTGTAAAGGGTTCGCACCCCTGTAATTCATAGACGCATAATCCAGTCGACCGCCTCCGGGCTCCGAGACGTAGGGCTATTACTTCCTCTGAGAAGGGCCTGAACTCATAAACCTCGTGTGCTGACAACTTCTCCATAGCTAAGATCTTTCCTCTCCATACCTACCCCCCTACATTACTGTCAGACTTAGAACCACGATAGTTGGCGCCCACCATGGAGCAGGTGTCTTAGCGATTTGTTGGAGGAGTTGCGATCTTTTCCGATCCAAATCATCATGGTTTCTGGCGGAGTTTTGGTGGAGGGCCGCGAGATCCGTCTCGGCGTGCTCACGTTCATCGCTGACGACTCCACTTGGCTTCAGGAGGCTCCGCTCGACGTGGACGCACTCCCTGCCCGCGGGGCAACATACTTTAGCGTGTGCGTCCGCGGCGTTCTCTTGCGGCAACCGTCGACCCACTACCGGTCGGCTCCTGTGTTGTCCTCCCTCCCTGTTTCCCGCTGGCGCAAGCGCTCCGGTCGGTCGAGACTTCAGCGGTGGGTGAGACACGCGGTGGCACGCCAGTCGGCCACCCCTCAAGTCACGGTGATCGAGCCCGACGAATCCCTCTACGGCCTGTTCGATCTGTCGACTGGCTCCGCAGAGACCGCATCCGAGTGCGACAGCAGTGATCCGGCGGCGGAGGTTCTGATGGTCGATGGACCGCCCGGTCCTCTCGGTTTTCCCCGCACCGACGGAGGCGCAGGTGGAGGCGGCCCGTCACGTCCCCATGAGGAATATCTCCCCGAGCCTCTCACGTCGCTGTAGAGAGAAGAACTTCGTCGCCGGAACATGGATGCACTACACACTCCTATCGTTGGAGAAACCCCCGAGGCTCGTGCCTTGGAGGACGCGCGCCTGGCAAACTTGGCCGAGCGCACTCGACTGGAGAACCTCCAGCGAGCACTCGACGAGCGTGCGCGACAATGGGTTCCAGAATCCAGTCGATGTCAGCTCTTTCCGCCCCCGCAGGTATATCAAACTCCGATTTAGAATTTAGCCGCTGCAGCCCGTATAGCAGAGTCGATTCAGCCTTCCCAGTCGGAGGCTGGCAGAGGCTTGCTGCAGATCAGAGCATTACTCCAGGCAACAGGAGACCAGAATTCCGTTGTTTCTCAGTCGCGGAATAGGATTCATAGCAGATCCGTTGCTGCAGACATAGCTGCTCATAGCCCAAGATCGCCCCCGAGGCGTGAGGGACGTGGGGACCGGCGTAATCAGTACGGGAACCGTGAGCAGTATGATCACCGATTCGACCGTGACGATCGACATCGAGTGCCCACCCCTCCCCCGAGGAGCGGGTCGTACGCGCCTCGACAGCAGGATGACAGGCGCCCTGATAGTGTTGGGCGAAGGATTCCAATCGACCCCAGGGAACCAGGCTTTGATGCGAGATCCATTCTCATTCAAGGTTTGGTTGACAGGAACAGAGCTCACCGAGAAGGTCACGACAGAGATGCACCTACCAGCAGCAGAGTACATGTTTCGGGGCCAGAGTGCTTTAGTAGAGCCATCAGGGCCGCTGTGATTCCTCCCAACTTCAGGTTGGCGACTGGAGTCAGTAAGTTCACTGATGAGTCCAAGCCCGATACTTGGCTTGAAGACTATCGAGTGGCCATCCAGATTGGCGGCGGCAATGATGAAGTGGCCATGAAGCACCTGCCTCTCATGTTGGAGGGCTCGGCTAGAGCGTGGCTAAATCAGTTAGCACCCAGCAGCATTTACACTTGGGAAGATCTCGCCCAAGTGTTTGTCACCACATTTGAAGGAACATGCAAGCGACCGGCAGGGCTGACGGAACTGCGGTCTTGCGTGCAGAAGCCGAATGAAACTTTGAGGGATTACATCTAGAGATGGATCACATTACATCACACGGTAGAGAATGTGCCTGACCACCAAGCAGTCTGTGCCTTCAAAGAAGGCGTCAAGTACAGAGAACTGAATCTAAAATTCGGTCGAACCAGAGATATGTCTCTGAATCGGATGATGGAGATTGCCACCAAGTACGCTAATGGTGAAGATGAGGATCGACTCAGGAGTGGCAAGCTCAAGTCAGTCGCTCAAGAAACCGGAGGGAATTCCAATCGGAAACAGAAGCGGAAAGCCGAGCCAGCTGCTCCTGGGGAAGCCTTGGCTGTAACTCAAGGGAAGTTTAAGGGGAAACCCAAAGGACCTTGGAACCCCAAGAAAGTTAAAGACCAAGATGGAAATGATGTGTTGGATTTGCCATGTCACATCCACACCAAGAAAGATGAAGAGGGTAAGTTCATTTACCCAAAACATACCACTCGACAGTGTCGGCTCTTGATCCAGCAGTTCCAGGGCAAGCAACCCAAAGATAAGGAAAAGGAGTCGGACAAAGTTGAGGTCAAGGAAGACAATGACGATGGATACCCCCAGGTCAATTCCACCCTGATGATTTTTGCTGATGTTGAAAGCAAAAGTCGACTGAAAGTTATCAACCGTGAGGTGAATATGGTTGCTCTGCAACACCCAGTTATCTGAAGTGGTCTCAGACTGCCATCACATTCGACCAGTCCGATCACCCAACGCACATTGCGACCCCTGGGAGGCAAGCTTTGGTGGTCGACCCAGTTGTTGAAGGCACTCGACTGACCAAAGTCTTGATGGATGGTGGCAGTGGTTTGAACATATTGTATGCTGAGACATTGAAAGGGATGGGCATTCCGATGTCCAGACTCAGTGCCAGCAACATGAGTTTCCATGGAGTCATTCCTGGAAAGAAGGCTGAGTCACTCGGCCAGATTGCTCTTGATGTGGTTTTCAGTGATTCCAGGAATTACCGCAAAGAAAAGTTGATGTTCAAAGTTGTAGATTTCCAGAGTGCGTATCACGCTATTTTGGGCAGGCCGGCTTATGCACGCTTCATGGCTCGACCATGTTATGTGTATCTCAAATTGAAGATGCCTGGTCCCAAAGGGGTGATCACTGTTACGGGCAATCGGAAGAAAGCAGAAGAGTGTTTTCAGAAAGGTTCAAAGATCGCTGATGCTCAGATGGCAGTGGTGGAGCTGCAGGAATACCAGAAGACTGCAGACCCAAGTGATTTGTTGCGAGCCAAGAAGCCCGCTATAGAATCAGCTTTTCAGTCGTCTGGCGAAACGAAACCGGCTCACATCCATCCGACCGATCCCAGTGCTGCTCCGACTCATATCTCAACAACACTCGACTCCAAATAGGAAGAAGTGCTCATCCGGTTCCTCCGTGAGAACTGGGACATTTTCGCATGGAAGCCTTCTGACATGCCGGGTGTTCCCAGGGAGCTGGCTGAGCACCGCCTAAGAGTCGACTCAAAATTAAAACCTGTCAAAGAACATCTCCGACGGTCCGCCGTCCAGAAGAGAAAGGCTATTGGCGAGAAGGTGGCTCGGCTCTTAGCAGCGGAGTTCATCCGAGAAATATACCACTCCGAGTGGCTCGCCAACGTTGTCATGGTCCCCAAGAAGGACAAGTCACTTCGCATGTGCATTGACTTTAAACATATCAATCGGGCCTGCCCGAAAGATCATTTTCCTCTCCCCCGCATCGACTAGATAGTCGACTCGACTACGGGAATGTGAGCGACTGTCTTTTTTAGACGCCTATTCCGGGTACCATCAGATCCGTCTGTATGGACCTGACAAGATTAAAACAGCTTTCATCACTCCATTCGGGTGCTTCTGTTATGTTACCATGCCGTTCGGCCTCAAGAATGCCGGAGCCACATTCATGAGGATGATTCAGAAGTGTTTGCTCACTCAAATCAGTCGGAATGTGGAAGCATACATGGATGATATTGTGGTCAAGTCACGGAAGGGTTCCGACCTGCTGACTGACCTTGCTGAAACCTTTGCCAACCTCAGGAGGTATGATATCAAGCTTAATCCGTCAAAGTGCACATTCGGAGTTCCTGGTGGAAAATTACTCGGTTTTCTCGTTTCCGAACGGGGAATCGACGCCAATCTAGAAAAAGTCGGTACTATACTCCGAATGAAAAGTCCTGTGTGAGTGCACGACGTCCAAAAGCTTACTGGTTGCTTGGCCGCTTTAAGTCGATTCATATCTCGTCTTGGTGAAAAGGCATTGCCTCTTTACGGATTGATGAAGAAGTCCGACAAGTTCGAGTGGACTCCTGAAGCTGATGCAGCGTTTGCATAGCTTAAAGCTCTGCTCTCCACCCAGCCGGTGCTTGCTGCCCCAATCAGCAAGGAGCCTTTGATCCTTTACATCACAGCCACGGGACAAGTCGTCAGTACGGTACTTACGGTCGAGCGGGAAGAAGAAGGAAAAGCCTTCAAAGTTCAGCGCCCAGTATATTATATTTCTGAAGTTTTGACCCCGTCGAAGCAAAGATATCCTCATTATCAGAAGCTTGTATATGGGATTTATATGACCACAAAGAATGTTGCTCACTACTTCTCTGATCATTCCATTACAGTCATCAGCGACGCTCCATTGTCAGAGATCCTGCATAACAGAGATGCAACTGGTCGAGTGGCAAAATGGGCGATTGAACTCCTTCCTCTAGATATCAAGTTTGAGGCAAAGAAAGCTATCAAGTCCCAGGCAATAGCAGATTTCGTCGCCGAGTGGATTGAACAGCAACTGCCGACTCAGGTTCACTCGGAGCATTGGACCATGTTATTCGACGGTTCCAAAATGCTGAATGGTTCCGGTGCCGGGGTGGTGTTGGTCTCCCCCCGAGGAGATAAGCTCAGATATGTTCTTCAAATCCACTTTGATTCCTCCAATAACGAGGCAGAATATGAAGCACTTTTATATGGGTTGCGCATGGCCATTTCACTCGGCGTCTGTCGCCTCATGGTCTATGGTGACTCAGATTTGGTGGTTAATCAGGTGATGAAGGAGTGGGACATCAGAAGTCCAGCCATGACTGGTTATTGCAATGAAGTGAGAAAGCTGGAGAAGAAATTCGAGGGGTTAGAACTTCATCACATACCCCAACTGAACAATCAAGCAGCTGATGATTTGGCAAAAATAGGTTCCAAAAGAGAAGCCATTCCCAGCAATGTGTTTTTGGAACACATCCACACACCATCAGTTCAGGAGGATCCCTTCACTGAAGAGGCCCCGCAGCCAAAAAGTGCCACGGATCCAACTGAAGTTGAAGTTCCAGCTGTGGTCGATCTGATCATGGAAGTCTTGGTCATCACTCCCGACTAGACAATACCATACATCGCGTACATCCTAAGGAAAGAACTCCCAGAGGACGAAGAAGAGGCTCGACAGATCGTCCGTCGATCCAAGGCCTTTACAGTCATAAAGGGACAGTTGTATAGAGAAAGCGCAACTGAAGTCAGTCAGAAGTGTATAACACCAGAAGAAGGTCAGATGATCCTTGATGATATCCACTCGGGGACCTGTGGTCATTATGCGTCCTCTCGGACCATTGTGGCTAAAGCATACCGAGCAGGATTCTACTGGCCAAGAGCGAATGAAATGGCGAAAGAGATAGTCGATAAATGTGAAGGATGTCAGTATTACTCCAATATGTCGCACAAGCCCGCGTCAGCCCTGAAAACCATTCCACTCGTCTGGCCCTTCGCTGTTTGGGGGCTGGACATGGTTGGACCACTGAGAACGGGCAGGACCGGCTTCACTCATGTGCTAGTAGCAGTCGACAAGTTCACCAAATGGATTGAAGCTAAGCCTATCAAGAATCTTGATGCTTGCACTGCTATCAGTTTCATCAGAGAGTTGATATTAGGATATGGAGTTCCGCACAGGATCATCAATGACAATGGGTCAAACTTCGATTCCGACAAATTCAGGGCCTTTTGCGCCTCTCAGGGCACACGAGTCGACTACGCTTCGGTCGCTCACCCCCAGTCGAATGGACAAGCGGAAAGAGCAAACGGCTTAATTCTCAAAGGACTGAAACCTCGATTGATGCGCGATCTCAAGCACATAGCAGGAGCATGGGTCAACGAGCTTCCATCAGTTCTTTGGGGATTGAGGACAACCCCAAACTGATCGACCGGAAGAACCCCATTCTTTCTGGTCTACGGAGCCGAAGCAGTCTTGCCGAGTGACCTGCTTCACAGCGCCCCCCGAGTCGAGCTCTACTCTGAAGATGAAGCAGAACAAGCCCGGCAGGACGCAGTCGACCTCCTGGAAGAAGAAAGAGAAATGGCCATGATCCGATCGACCATCTATTAGCAAGACTTGCGTCGATTCCATGCCAGAAATGTGAAGAGTCGAGCCTTCCAAGAAGGAGACTTAGTCCTCCGAGTGGATCAGCAGAAACCACACAAACTCGCTCCTACTTGGGAAGGCCCCTTCATAGTCACCAGAGTCCTCCACAATGGAGCGTACCACCTCTATAATGTCGATCGCCAGATTGATGAGCCACGAGCCAGGAATGCGGAGCTACTCCGCCCCTTTTATACTTGAATTCTCACTCGGATGAGATGTAATAAGAAAAACTCCTGTAGTTTATTTATCAAAGACAAGAGCGTTATAATTTTCCCAGTGATTATTATTGTTTTTGTTTGCATGAGAACTCCCCCAGTGGGTGGCTTAGCTGCGAATCCGTTTCGCCTAAGTTTGTAAAAACAATTTCCTACCGAGTGGTGAGCCAGCCTCCCACTCGGGGGCTTAGCTGCGAACCCGTTTCACCTAAGTATTTGAAAATCCTACCGAGTGGTGAGCCAGCCTCCCACTCGGGGGCTTAGCTGCAGTCCAGTACTCGCCTAAGTATTTGAAAATCCTACCGAGTGGTGAGCGACCCTCCCACTCGGGGGCTTATCTGCAGTCCAGTACTCGCCTAAGTATTTGAAAATCCTACCGAGTGGTGAGTGACCCTCCCGCTCGGAGGCTTAGCTGCAGTCCAGTACTCGCCTAAGTATTTGAAAAATCCTACCGAGTGGTGAGCGACCCTCCCACTCGAAGGCTTAGCTGC